>NC_068292.1:6917847-7276597 GCF_025860055.1 Xyrauchen texanus | reverse complement strand
CCGTGGGTTGACTCTACGTAGAGTTTTCCTCACATCTGCCGTGGTAAGACAGAGCACCTGTTCGTTGGGAGGAGGGGTGGTCTTCCTCGCCACCACGTCGTTCTGCACTTCAAACCGAGCGTAGAAGTCGTTCAGCGCATCTGGAAGGGAGGCATCTTTGTCACAGGCAACTGATGTTGTCCTGTAGTTGGTGATGGCCTGGATGCCCTGCCACATGCGCCGTGTGTCACCGCTGTCTTGGAAGTGACTGTGGATTCTCTGGGCGCGTGCGCGCTTTGCCTCTCTGAGTGCCCGTGACGGTTTGGCCCTAGCTGTTCTTAGGGCTGCCTTATCGCCTGCTCTGAAGGCGGAGTCTCGGGACCTCAGCAGCGTGCGCACCTCCGCAGTCATCCACGGCTTCTGGTTGGAGCGTGTGGTGATGGTCTTGGAGAAAGTGACATCATCAATGCACTTGCTGATGTAGCTGGTCACTGATGCTGTGTATTCCTCCAAGTAGAATCGCCATATGTTGCAGCGTCCCTGAACATGTGCCAGTCAGTGCACTCAAAACAGTCCTGAAGAGCAGAGATGGCTCCTGCTGGCCAGGTTTTCACCTGCTTCTGAAGCGGTTTTGTTCGTCTGACGAGCGGTCTGTATGCTGGAATTAACATAACAGAGATATGGTCTGAGTAGCCGAGGTGGGGGCGGGGCTCCGCCCGGTACACGCCTGGGATGTTTGTGTAAACAAGATCAACTGTGTTCACCCCTCTCGTTGCAAAGTCCACATACTGATGGAATTTAGGAAGCACTGTCTTGAGATTCGCATGGTTGAAATCTCCGGCGACAATAAACAGTCCGTCGGGGTGAGCGTTCTGCAGTTCGCTTATAGCCCCATACAGTTCACAGAGCGCTTCCTTAGCATTAGCGCTGGGGGGAATGTAAACTCCGGTTATGTAAACAGTGGTGAATTCCCGTGGTAGATAAAAAGGTCTGCATCTAACAGTCACAAGCTCCAACAGCGATGAACAGTAACTAGAGACAAGCATAGAGTTCTTGCACCATTCCGTATTGATGGCAGCTCCCCCTGGTGGGGCTGCCAGGGGGAGCTCGGCGACTCCCCAGGTTTGTATGGCGATCGCAGTGCACTTGTGCCCACAGAATGCCACCACCTGGCGGAGCCGTCCGAGTCTCCCGTCCAGGGCCCGTGGGTTTACGTCGTCACTCATGACTGAGCCTACATTGCCACCTGACAGGCCGCATTCGCCCTGCATGCCGTTCTCAAAGAACTGCATGATGGTAGTTCTGACCCGAGATTTATGCAGGAGCTGCGCTCAGTGACTGGTCTCACCCACAGAGCGATGATGGTCAAGGCGTGGTCTCTCGGGCAGGCGATGTCCACCTTACTGGTCCAGGAGCGCCACCTTTGGCCCAACTTGGTCGAACCAGTTTGGCCTATTCGGTGGCACCGTAGAGGATTTCGCCCAGCAATCCTCAGTGGTTAAAAGGCAGACGGGGACCATTCAACACGTCCTGCCCTGGTGCGACGCAATGTCTCACACCCCCTTCTGTTTGTTGCCAAGGGCATCCCCCTGCGGCATCCCCCTGCGGAACTCAGTCTTCGGCACTTGGACCGGCCTGCGACTGAGTTGACACATCAATTGCCTAGGCACGTCAACTGCCTCGAGTTGCTGGCAGTACTACTTGCCCTGAGGAGGCTTCTTCTTCCTCAGGGACAGGGCACCATCTGGCACCCATGACCGGACCTCTGTAATCTCCATGTCTGTCCCTTGGACGGGACGCGGAAACTTAAGTGGCCTACCACCCGCAGTGGTAGACATGATCACTCAGGCCAGTGTCCCCTCAACAAGGCGCCCTTATGGCCTGAAGTGGCGTCTCTTTGCTCAGTGGTGTTCTTCTCAAGGTGAAGACCCCCAGAGATACGCAGCAGGGTCAGTGCTTTCCTTTCTGCAGGAAAAGATGGAGGGAAGGCTGTCCCCCTCCACCTTGAAAGTGTATGTAGCTGCTATATTAACGCATCAAAATGCAGTGGACAGTAATAGGGAAGCACGATTTGATCATCAGGTTCCTGAGAGGTAAACCCCCGCAGGCCGTGCCTCGTTCCCTCATGGTGGTCCTTCGGGGAGCTCCCTTCGAGGCCGTTGAGTCAGCAGAGCTAAAGTTGCTCTCTCTGAAGACCGCCCTCCTGACAGCGCTCACCTCCATCAAGAGGGTAGGGGACCTGCAGGCGTTCTCTGTCAGTGAACTGTGCCTAGAGTTCGGTCCGGCTTAATCACACGTCATCCTGAGACCCCGACCGGGCTACGTGACCAAGGTTCTCACAACCCCTTTCAGGGTTCAGGTGGTGAACCTGCAAGCGCTGCCCCAGGAGGAGGTAGACCCAGCCTTGGCGTTGCTGTGTCCGGTGCGCGCTCTTCACATCTACTTGGATCACACGCAGAGCTTTGGCATCACTATGGCATACGACGCCCAGCACGTGCCGCCCCCTGCTGGCCTACGAGCCCATTCTACCAGGGGTATTGCGGCTTCTTGGGCGTTGTTCCACGGTGCCTCTCTAGCAGACATATGTAGAGCCGCGGGCTAGGCAATACCTAACACCTTTGCAAGGTTCTATAACCTCAGGGTTGAGCCAGTTTCGTACCGTGTGTTATCAGGTGACACAAACAGGTAAGTTCAGGTCAGCTTGCCGGGTGTATCGCTTTTGCATAGCGCCTTTCCCCTCCCTTGAGGCAAAGACGTGCTCTCTTTCCCCAGTTGCGTTCGCAAGAAGTGTGAAACCTGGACGTTTTCCTCCCTAGCCTAGCAGCCGTCAAGTCTTCAGAGAGGCTCGCTGCCGCCCCAGTACGGGCATCAACCAGGCCCCCTGATGGAGGGAACGAGACGTTGTGTCCCTCCTGTCACAACACTGAACCAACCGCTGAAATGGCCGGGTCTTTGGCTCGGCTCCTCAGTGCGATACCTGATGTGTGTTTGCAGCGTCACGCCTTTTATACCCGTATGTCCGGGGGAGTGGCATGCAAATTCCACATGCCAATTTCCATAGGCCTTTTCTCAAGATCAGAGATGTCTGGGCTCCACAGGAGCGACCCCTAGTGTCAACTCATCGACACAACAGCTCATCGTTCCCTCCATCAGGGAACGGAGGTTACGTCAGTAACCGAGACACTTCCCTCCATGTTCATGTCTCTTGTTTTTATTGGTTTATTGTCTTGTTATCAGTTCTGTCTGTTCATTGGTTCCCTCGTCATAGTTAAACCCCTTGTCCATGTATTTAAGCCCTCATGTTTTCCATTGTCCTTTGTCAGGTATTGTGTTTTGGTTTGGTGTTATGTCAAGTTTTAGTCAAGTCTAGTTCATATTTATGTTTCATTCACGTTTATAGTTAGTTTTTGGATTTCTCTTTTAATAAATTTGCACTTGGGTTCTTCACTCCATTGTCTTTGTCATTGCCAGCACCAGCAGTTTATTTGTTTGGGTGTGTCATGTTTGCTTGATATACTAAGACAATGGTACTGGAAAACGATTATTTATTTGTTTTTATCTAAAAGAAATTATATGTAGCACTTTAAAAAACATAAAATGAGGAGGAGAGAAGGTGGGGAGTGGTCTGCCACATATTATCAAATAATATCTGCCACTATTTAAACTGGGGTGTATATAGCATATACCATTATTTACATGAACTAACTAAATTAAACAAACTAGAAACACCTGTAAACAATTAGGAAGGGAAAATATCTAAGACAAGGCAATGTCAGGGAAATAAAATTTCAAAATAGTAGTCCATCCACATAGCGACCCCTCCTGGCTGCTAGGGGAAGTTATGCGTGACAGATTTGACTTCATGATGAGAAGAATGCAGAGGGACAAAACTTACTTGTCTAGATTTTTCTTCTCTCCATTTGCTTTGATAATTAGCCAATTAATTTTATGTGGCATGTAGGTTTGTTATCAGCTCCTGAGCTTTCCAATTGCCCTGCCGGAGGTGTAAAGATTAGCATCCGGCTGAGCCTACCTTGTGTGAAAACATCCATCTGATAAAGTAATGACTGAGAATGGCCATCTGGACCACACATGTAGGCACAAAACCAACACTTAACAGCATACATGCACAAAATCAGAGAAGATAGAAACTGAGTGAGACTCAGTTTCAAAAGAGTGATGATGTGAATTAACACTTACATTTCAGGTACCCACATCATACAAGTATAGAAATCTAAGGACTGAGTGTTATGGGAGTCATTCCAGGATTGGAGGACAATTTAGGCATCAACACTTGTGAAAAATTGACCCTTTATTTGATAATTTTCTGTTATGTATTAAAGAAAAACAGGTAATAAACCATCAAATAATTTGATTCGTCCAGCTCAGGCATCAAAAGTACACTTTTAATGACATGTTTTGTTTATTGTGTGCTATGCTTGCTGCAACCCTGTTACCAATACTCTGGAACCTGAAAATATATATTTAAAAATATTGTTTGTAATAAATGATTGACCATTAGGTAAAAAAAAGTCATATTCACACTGTATACTCATTTAATTTCAGATAAGACTTGGCATTTTCAATTTAAGCAACTTTTGAAATCTATCTTGCCCAACTTTTCAATAGTCACATGTTTATTTTTACTAAATTCAGTATTTATTTTCAAATATTTGCTCAAATACATTATGCATATAATCATTCAAAGTTTTAAAATGACAATAGGCTAAACCCTTGTGAGCTAAAAAAACCCATTTAAGAGTATTTTAATAAAAATGATATGTTAACAGGGTTGAAATTAGAGTAACAGGGTAGCACAAACGTTACAGTGTTGAATGGATACATTACTTTTGATTGTAGATCGTTGCATAAATATGACAAATACATTCTCAGGACCACAGGAATGTTGTCTAATATTTAATCTTTTTAAAGATAGATAAACAGGATAAGAAAGACTGTTAACAACCAATTCAACCCACGCAACAACCTGGCATTAATATTTATAAGCATGTCAAAATGAACTGATCATCATATTTGAAAGCTGATGTCATAATGTTCAGATTTCATTTCCGTGGCTGGCCAGAGTATCCCACACATCTCTTGGCCATGTGACGTGAGGTATCATTCTCTGGGGCAGGAATGAGGGTCAGCATATCCTCGAAGAGATACCAATGTAGATCATCCCTCACCGGCCACAAAAAAAAACATTTCTCCCCACTCTGTGCATACATTTCACCTGGCAGTGGGTCTCACTCACCTCCTGGATGATCCCTGGGTAGATAGTATGGTCGTACACCAGGGCACACCATTACCACACAACCTCTGGACTCTGCCACTGCATTTCTTCTGGTGTGTTGTGTATGGGGTCTTGTGAGTGGTCATCTCTGGGATTAAAGCTGAAACACTTGTTTTTTTGGCAGTCACACTCCAGATTCCCTGTTGCAGAGCACAAGCAGCTGACGTCACATTAGATAATTTTCCCCTGAGAAAGAGTGACCACCTAGTGGAGCCACATTGTGGATGGTCAGTTGGAATTTCTTTCACTGCATCCTCCACAGCTTGCTCCTCAATGTAGAAAAATGTCACCTTTGATTGTCCCTAACTTAGAGTTTTGTACAGGGACAATGCCATGGGGATATCCACTCCTTTGCTGAATAATTTGTCAGCCCTCCTCTTCTGTGTGCCAACCACACCATCTGGGGCACCTTTGCCATGGCTGGCTTCAAAGTAGTTCCAGGTTCCTCTATTTCCCCTTCAAAAATTTCAGCACAATAGTGGTAGAAATGACCATGCTGTTTGTACTGTGTACAGGGACCGTCGCTAAAAAAATGTATGGCTGTTACATCTGGCATCTCTCTCTGATTTCCCTCAGATTGGGAACCAGGTGTTGCCATATGGCAGGTGGTCCCTTCAGTCTGGTTGCCGATATCGTGCAGACATAATAAACCTGAGTGTGCAAAGTGGCCTGTTGGTGTGATACACCAAAATGGGCAGCTTGCACTTCTGCGCTGTACTTGCAGCCATAGTAATATGGACTAAAATAAAACACAAATTAACATAATAAAACACAAATTAACATCGGTTTGACTTTTCAGAGGTGGTGACAACTAAGAGATCTGAAAGGATTTAAAAGTGACCCAGAAATTGCTTTTTTCTTCCTCAACAGGTAAGATATTTTATTGAATGGTTTATGTATAGTTGTGTAATCACACACACATGTCTGTGTGTGTAGTGAAATACAATAATTATACTGTAATCTTTGCAGAACTTTTCTCTTGCTAATACATGTTTATTTTTCATTATAACAGCAATAATTTATATAAATCCTTTAATCCTAGGCTTGCAAATGTCATGTGAGTCTTGAAATGATGTTGACCACTGGCTTAGTAACAAAAACAATAGGACTAGATATTAAGTTACTATAGGCTATTTTTCTGAAAGCAAAAGCAACTAATGATAAAAAAAAGTGTAGGCTGACATCCACACACCGCGAATGCTAACTTCTACTGCAGCACTGCTTAACCTGATATGAGCTGCTTGTAATGATCATGTGCGATGGTCTAGTTTCATCAAACTTTTCTAACAATTTTTATTTGTGACTTTTATTAATTCTGACTTTTGGACAAACTGTCATGTGTCTTCTTTGAAAAGAGACCACAATTATGGTCGTAATACAAAGTGTGATAAACTGCAGCCCTTTACTTTTTTTGTTGAATTTTTGGCTTGTGGTCAATACAAGGGGCACAGGTTAACAGGATTTTAAAAAAGGAGGACATTTTCCATGACCAAAATTCACATCAACCAACATTTCTTTCATTTTAGGGGTAGGGATAGGATAAATTACTAAAGTTCAGGATGAAACTCTACAAGCTGATCTTTGAATTTATCTGTTGGCCAATCGGCTCGCTCACATGTGATATACTAAACTAATCAGCTTGCATGATGCCAGATGAAGGGTCCTTTGACATGTAATTGTATAGCCAATCAAATGTTAGACAAATAGAGAATACACAAGTTAAGTTGTTCCATTCTTTAAAAAAAATCCTCTGTAGGATAGGAACACAATAGGAGAAATTATATTGAAAATTCAGGTCTGACTTTTCCATAAATGGCAGTTGATAATGACTCACTTGAAAGCTAAAAAAGTTCCCTAAAGTATCATAAAAGTAGTCAATGTAAATTGTGCTTTTGAAGGTATACTGTATGTTTTGGTGGGAAACAACCAAAAAGGTTTAAGTAATTTTTCAGTGAAAATCCTGATGTCCATAAACCAAGAACTTATGGTATTTAGCAATAAAAGTTATCGCATGAACACGTAAGCCACAGTTAATTAGCTTCTCTCATAGTGCTCAATTACATGCAACCAGTATTGGAAAGTAGTGAACTAAAATAGCGACACTACTAACTTGTAGCTGAGGTAATAATCAAACATGCTTACCTAAACCATGCTTTGACTCTCATGTAGCACTGGGGAAACCAGATTATTTTAATTAATCTGTTCTTTTGGACAGTTTGTGTACGGTAAATTAATTTGGCCACATAAATTATTCACTGATTTACTTGAGCCCTGTTCTGCCTTAAAGGGACATTGCCTTCTTTTTTATTGCTAAATATTTAGTTAATTGTTGCTGTTTATGACCATATTTTGATTTGGTTAAATGTATACTTAACATAAAGTAATTCAATTGGATTTATTTTCAATGTAATGCTGTTTGCTATTTGTTAAACCATTACAAAATTAACCATGGTTTTTACTGGAATCATTTTGTATTGGTTACTATGGTTTTACAATAAATACCATGGTTAAACTATGGTTACTGTAAAAAACATTCCTGATTTCTGTCAGGAAATGGCACCCTAATTGAACATATAACTATCAAGTGAAATTACTGATTTCTGCAATAAGAACATCTGAATACGTACATGATATAATCGGATTATGATGCCCACCATACGTCAAGATGTTCACTGAAAAAATGACTTTGTGTTGTTTACCACCAAAAAAATCTTATGCCTACAGAACACTTGAATATGACGACTTGGTATATTGTTTACTTTTATGATCAGATATTTCAACAGTACATAAATTACTTTTTAAATCCAACTACTAAAGTACTTTTTGCAAGTTTCTTTGTCTACGAGCAATCTTCCAAATGCCATACATGTAAATATTATTTGGCAGTGATGGAAATGAAAAGTGCAGGTGATTGTAGGAGAAAACAGATATTTTCTTACAGGGGGGTGGGGGTAGCATTATCAACTGTGTGAAATTTGCCCTGTTTTAAGTGTAGGAGGAAATAAAAAGAGGCCACACCACGCAAATGTGCTGACTTTTTTTAATGACTTCCTTTAAACTTGTGCATCAACTTCAGACAGTAAACTGTGTGCACTTGAGTTTGTTTTCACATTATGGTCAAAATTTGTTTTGTATCTGAAAAATCTTGAAATACATCTTATCCATTTTAAACCATTTACTCACAACGTCTCGGCACAGAGTACTAGCAGTCTATTAGAAACTGGGGCATCAAATAAGAAGCGATAGAAGCAGTTCTCTTCACCTCATCTCTTTGTATGTATATATCACACATTTGTATCAGTTTTATAATTTCTATTTATCTCAAGTAAAAATATCTTTCTTTAAATATGTTTCCTTTACATGATAAAAAAAGGATTTGTCCAAAATGCGTCGCATCAACTCTATCGGGCATGCTCAGCACTTCCCCCTTCATGTGGGCCTCAGTGTGCCCAGTATCTACCATGAACCCTGGCACAGACTCTTCCTCATGGAGGCCAGGCGACACAGTCCTGGATATGTTCAGTCTCAGAGGGTATTATCATTTAAAATTTTGGAGTGGAAACTCTATGGGGTGGCACACCCCCATATCAAGAGAGTGATGCCAATGATTGATTTGTGTGGCTAAAAATAATTACAAAATGTTGATATTCTTTAATTGTACAAAACACCTTAGTTTTATAGAAATCTTACATTTGCACAAGTTTATATTAGGATTCTGTTTCTGAAATCAAATCCACAAAAGTACAAACATGTAACGTGACATTCAAATGAAATGTGAATATTAAAAACTTGACATAAAATATTACTGAATAACAATGTGTTTTCATAGTTGTGATGACTGTAAAAAAGCATAAATGCTTGAATAAATACATTGTAATAGTTTTCTTGTTTCTTGAATTCTTTTGAGTAAATTCACCCAAATATTGGAGAGCTTATCGGATGACTTTCACAAAACCTGTTAAGAACAGATCCCAGACATAATTCACCCCAAAATCATTTTTTTTTTTTTACATTTCGACATTAGGCTTTTATGACAATTAAACACATTCATTTTTCTAAATTCCCTATGTGTATGGTTAACTTTAATTATGACATATCACACTTTTATTTTGTATGCCGCAAATGGATGACAGTTCCTCAATTGAGGTGTTTCGTTTTAATTCTGTTTCGTTTAGTGTTGTAATTGCACATCCAGTTTATATTATTCAAGTTTTTAATGTGAATGATGATATATGCACGTTGTATGAGGTGATTTGCGTACATCTGTTTATCTGCATTAAACACTTCATTGCTATTATATCATACAATATTATGATGTATATTTTATTCTTTCTTTATCTGATGAAACCATTGCATTTATAGGCTGTACATTTGTTAATTACGTCATCATTTCACATTATAAAACAATAATTATAATATTTATAGATTATAAATATATAAATGGTAATACAAAACTGAAATGCAATTACAACAATGGAACAAGCATAAATTGATATAGAAACTGAAACACCAGAATTGGCAGAACTGTTTTCAGTTTGTGGCATACAAAATAAAGTGTGGCGAGTCATAATAAAATTAAACTATGTATACAAATAGGGAATTTAGAAAAGATATCCTATTTAAATTGTAAACTGTGTATACATTATGGTACTGTTGATTGTAATGCCTTTAATATTTGCTGATTTAAATAAAAAAATGTTGTATTTGAGTAAGGTTTTACCATGATACAGTAAAATTGACTGCATTGCAATAATTGGAATCTATTTATTGTAATGCAGTATTTAAATTCCAGAATCAAAATGATTAAGAATTACAATTGAGAATAATGGGAATAAAAAATAAATAAATATCCATATTCTCAAAGAGAAATATTTTGTTTTCAAAACCGTTTCATTTATTTATTTTATTTACTTTATTTTAATTTGGGGTGAAATATTTTCATGAGATCCATCCTATCAGTCACTGTGGCATTCAGCAGGGGCCCGTACTACAGCACTGAAAAGAGTAACTGTCATACTCTTTCAGTATATTAATTTTTATTTATTTACTTTTTAAATCTAATTAAATTAAATAAAAATCCCTGGCCTTACACACTAAAAGTGATAGTACTTTAAAACGTAAACAAATTGAAGTCATATATTGCCTGTTATCCTACCCTGCTTCCATTGCTTGTGAGTGTGGGTGAAAAACATGTTGAATTATTTTAGTGATATTGCTCTGCCGCTGAATAAAAACTGCAGATTGATTGATTCCGAGTAGTTCTGCAATTTCTGTTTAATTTTGCTCCTAAAATAAATTTAGCACAAGTATGTATTAAAAATCCGTCCTTTCTATGTCCCTGTATTTGTCAGGGCAAGTCTCTGCAGTTTTTCTAACAGACTCAGTTGTTCTCTCCAGACAGACAACAGTGTGTCATCAAACCAAAACTAATATGAATGAGCGGACAAACCACCTTACATCATTTTGATCTCACTGCTCTAGCTGTGTGTATTTCCTGCTAAGAGTTACCCTGAACACTGGCATGGGTCAGTCTATGCCCTGGTGGCGTTGTGGAGCGATGAGGTAACTATAATTCTGCCCAGATTCAAGGTATTTCCACAGGAAATATGTTTCAGTTTTTGTTGTTCTTAGTAACTAATTGTTTGAAATGACAATCTTCCCATCCCCGTATAGAAAACCGACTTCTCCAGGATCAAGAGAGAGGGAGAGCTGGTGCCCCTTTCAGGCCATGGTCTCTTTGCCTGGCAATCTTCGGTCGTTGAAGGTGTGCATGTTGATGACTTCATCTGTTTTGACCATGACGGGTGGTTGTGGCTTGTGTTTGAGTCGCCGTTGGCACTTGAGGGAAACCCGCAGCTCGTCAACCATGGCACTGCAGAAGGACCTCTGTACAGACAGAAAAAACAGAGCTGTATCGATGTTCCTTCACTATTAAACACACATAGGCTCCGTTCACACAGTCAGGAATTTTGACTGACAACCGTATTTACAGGTGACTCTCAACATTTGTTCATACAACAGCAGACAGGATAGAATACTATCTATATAAACAGGTAACTGAATACAAACTCTCAATAGAATGTGCAATGGTTGGGTTTCAGAAGTAAAAATCCCATTCATTTTCTCCAATGGTGAATGCATTATTAACGATAACTTATAACCCTTTGAAGACAGACCTACAGTACCACCAGTTTCGAGGTGGTTAATTAATGTTATATTCTTCTGTTGAAGCCATCAGTCTACAATATTTTAACTAAAACATTTCAAAATGAAGCGCCACAAGAGCTCTGCAACGACCGTACACTCCCATAACACACCGTGAATGATGCCATTTCTCTACACTACACATATTTTCAATAAATGTAAAATATCTTCTATACCTATAATCAACAACTTTAAATCACTCTATTGTCCATTGTTTTTAATTTGATTACGTTATTCGCAGTGCTTCATGGGATTATTGTTCATTCCCTCATGAAAGAAGTACACAGTCTTGTACCTTTGCCTTTTTGTCTGAATTTCAAATACTTTTGTATTGTGTAAAAATTTGTAATGTGATTCCCCTCTGAGCTGCCTGGTTTAGTTAATGGCTTAGCGTGCTTTAATAAAGACTTTTGTGAAATCCCTATGGAGAAAATAAATGGGAAAAACACTTCCAGAACCAAGACGGCGGAAAAAGTGAGCAATGCCAGTAACCATTGTGACAGATAACACTATTGTATTGCAACTTTAAGGATTCAGTTTTATTCTAAATTATTTCAGGCATCTTCCACTATTTTAATCTTCTCAGATATGCAACAAAATGCTCTGGTTTCGTCTATTTTTCTTTCTTTCTCCTTTTTGAGTTTTATCTCTAACTCCGGCCACAAAATACCATTGATTGGAGACACTGCGGAAACCACACCTTGCCCAGAGAGGTAGGAGTGATTGACAGCAAAGAAAGCCTTTGAAGCATGCGCTTCATACAATGTGCATGTTAATGACACAAAAAACAACAAGTTGTGGAGTGTCTTCCCATTCATACTGCACACAGCATGAGTCTAAACTGCATGTGAACAGTAACTTTAGCATTCTGAAATGTAGCTCTCTAAAACAGGACAGACAACCATATTCCACTGCTGTGTGAATGCAGCCATACTGAGAGAGTTTGCAATCTCTGGGATAGTAGGTGAGTTTGGTCAGTGTAGGTTTGAGGTGTGGGGTGATGGGTGAAAGGTGGAGAAGGGAGATAATGAGAATTCTGGTGTCCATATGGATGCAGAGCGTGAGCATCTTAACTCTAGCCATTTCTCCAGGGCTGATTTCTTCACTCTGCTTGCTCCTGCCAGACTGCATGATTTATTGATGCATATTATTTTTCTTCACATTTTGAATCCTGTATAGTTGCATGGCCAATTAAACACACACCCCACTCTCCAAACAAGGAACAAATGGTGATATTTTCAACAGTATAACAGTTAGGGCAGCAAACAATGTGATTTGCATTCCTGTTTTTCCTCTTGTTAAATAATTAACATACACATTAAATGGCAATCACATCCTTTAAAAATGGATTACAATTCAAGTACAATCTATTTCAAATGGTCACAAGCAACTTAAGTAAAAAATGAAACACTGAAACACTAATGAATGAAATACATATGAATGCATACAAAGTAAAAATGGAGTACAGTGATTTATAAAGTAAATGGTTTGCATTATACATATGGGGTCTGTATTGTTTAGAGCACATTTGCACCAAGTTTTCTTTAAATGGCTTTAACCGTTGATATATCAGTAATTCACTTCTGTGAAATACTGACCAAAATGTTTTTGTGATCTTTTTACAAATGTGAAAAGATCATATTTGTAAAAAACAATTGACTGTGTTTACAGAGTTTTAAGTTGAGATACATTTGTGAGACGTGATGATGTCATAAAGTGCTCGTTACACATTCCAATCAGTGTTCAGTGTGGGCAGAGTGTTCTTACCCAAAGATCAGCCTTCTTCATAGCGCCGTCCACCACAATATTCATTAACAGAAAACTTAGAAACTTAAACTAGCTTATGATTTACAAGCACAATCTAAAATAATAAATGGTTTAGATTTAAAGTTACTATATGGTCACTATAATGTTGTTTGCTCTCGGTGGGGGATGTGGTGAGTTGTGCATTGAAGCCGCGAGGAATAGCGTGAAGCCTCCACACGTGCTACGTCTACGCGGTAACGCGTTCAACAAGCCACATGATAAGATGCACGGATTGACAGTTTCAGACATGGAGGCAACTGAGATTCGTCCTCCACCACCAGCACTGAGGCGAGTCACTACGCCACCACTATGACTAAGAGTACACTGGGAATTGGGCATTCCAAATTGGTGAGAAAAGAATTCTGGGTTAAATAAAACTTGGGTTTTATTCTGGGTTAATAAAAAACACTATCAGTAGCATCTGTGGCATGCTGTCAATTACCACAGAAAATTATTTCAATACCCAGTTTGTCAAAAAGAAAAATTATTGTGGAAAATGTGTTTATAGTAATGTTCTTGCAATGAAAGTCTATGGGGCAACTGTATAACACAGGGATTGCATTAAAACCAATAATTATCCCAATTTCAAAAGTATGTATCGTCATGACACTTAAACATATATCTTAGCACAAGACTGGTGTAATACACACCATGTCTGTGCAAAATATTTCAATTTGTATCATAAACCATCGGTCCCGCATAACCAGAAGTTAATTCGCCTATAACGGATAACTATGCAGTATATCTATAAAAGCATTTATTAATCATAGTTAATGTTAGTTAATACACATATTGTTCATTGTTAGTTCATGTTAGCACATAGTGCATTAACTAATGTTAATAAATGCTAATTTTTATTTTAAGTGTATATGTTGAAATTAACATGAACTAAGATTAATAAATGCTGTAAAAGTATTGATCATTGTAAGTTAATGGAACCTTATTGTAAAGTGTTTTCCTTTTTTAAAATATATTATTCATGAAGGTGCTTTAAACAAACATTGAGGCATTATAGATTTCATTTTAAATCCCCTGATACACTTGCCCCATCCTCTTTCAGTTTAAGTGCAGTTCTCTAAACGTCTAGCTTACGTATGTAACCCCCGTTCCCCGATGGAGGGATTGAGACGTTGTGTCAGAGAAGCGACACTAGGGGTCTCTCTTGAGCGCCAATATTCACCTCTGGACTATGAAAAAAGGCGAATGAGAGTTGGCAACCAGTATTTGCATGTCCCACCCCCGGACATATGGGTATTTAAGCGGCGCAAATATGGGAGTTCATTCAGGATTTTTCTGAGGAGCCGGAAATGGTCTGGCCACAACAGTGGCTCGGCTCAGTGACGTGGCAGGGGAGACACAACGGGGGTTACATACGTAACCTAGACGTTCCCCTTCTGTCGCTCTCTCCACGTTGTGTCAGAGAAGCGACACTAGGGGTCCACTTATAAAAGTGCCATGTGCTGAGCCGTGTACGTGAACTGCTGATACAGGAGCGAGCAGGTATTCTTACGTGCAGGACGACCAACTGTATCAGGCTGCACGTACCCTTCCCCAATGCCCCATTTAAGCCATCAGGATTCCTTATCGTTACCCTGGAGGGGGGAACAAGGTGCTGGCCGCCAACCTGGGAACAGGCCAAGCCTGGCCGGGCCTCTTTTCTCTCTATGTTTCTCGCATAGAGCAACTACGGCCGGGGCCCTTACACGCATTGAGGGAAGGGGGTCTTAGCCCTTATGCAGGGCGGAGAAGACCTTGCGGAGGCCAAGCCTACCCGAGAGGGGAGGCAAGTTTAAGTGGCAAAACCATCAGAGGCCTGCTTAGGGCCGATGTGGAAAAGTTGGTGCGGTGGTGGATCCATCCTCATAGAGGGGGGAACATACAGCACGGCAACCGAGGCAGCCATGACTGCCTAAGGGAAACACGGGAGTCTGCTCGCCAGAGGGGACAGAACTGTGGTGTTACAGTGGCTGTTACAGTGGCCGCAGTGGCTTGGGTCGGCGAGTTCCTCCGCTGAACTGCGACCCACGAGGGCTAGGGAGGAATCAACCAGTGTCCTAAACCTGAGATCTCCTGGGAATGAAGGCGCACTGTTTCCCCTGGTTAGGGAGAAGGGCGCTAGGTGCAAGCGATTCACCCGGTCAGATCGTGGGCGTGCTACCGAGTTCTACGGGCTCGGTACCTGAGAAAACACGGGACGATACTGACTCAACTCGGAGATTGTAGAATCTCGCAAAAGTGTTAGGTGTTGCCCAGCCCGCTGCTCTACAAATGTCTGCTAGGGCAGTGCCCCTAGCCAGTGCCCATGAGGACGCAACACTCCTGGTGGAGTGAGCTCGGACCCGCAAGGGGGGGGGGCACGGCCTGGGTGTGATAAGCCAGGGAAATGGTGTCGACAACCCAGTGGGCGAGTCTCTGCTTGGAGACAGCGTTCCCTTTCTGCTGTCCCCCAAAGCAGACGAAGAGCTGCTCAGAGCATCTGGTGCTCTGTGTGCAGTCCAGATAAATACGTAAAGCACGTACTGGACACAGCAGTGAAAGGGCTGGGTCTGCCTCCTCCGGGGCAGCGCTTGCAGGTTCACCACCTGATCCCTGAAGGGCGTGGTAGGAACCTTGGGCACATAGCCCGGTCGCGGTCTTAGGATCACGAAAGTATCTGCCGGACCGAACTCCAGGCAAGCGTTGCTAACAGAGAACGCATGCAGTTCCCCGACCCTCTTGATGGAAGCGAGCGCCTTGAGAGAGAGGGCCCTGAGTTCAGCTGAGTCAAGCGGCTCGAAGGGGGGTCTCTGGAGTCCCGTAAGGATGACCGAGAGATCCCAGGAGGGGAACAGGTTAGGCTGGGAGGAAGTTATCCTCCGGGCACCTTTTAGGAACCTGACGATTAAGTCGTGCTTACCAAGAGACTTGCCGTCTACCGTGTCGTGGTGGGCTGCGATAGCGGCGACATACACCTTGAGGGTGGAGGGGGACAGCCTCCTCTCCAGCCTCTCCTGAAGAAACACGAGCACTGACCTAACTGTGCACTTCTGCAGGTCTTCGGCTCGGGAAGAACACCAGTCCGCGAACAGACGCCACTTTAGAGCGTAGAGATGCCTGGTAGAGGGGGCTCTGGCTTGATTGATTGTATCTATGACGGTCGGTGGTAGGCCGGCTAGATCTTCCGCATCCCATCCAAGGGCCAGACGTGGAGGTTCCAGAGGTCTGGGTGTGGGTGCCAGAGTGTGCCCCGTCCCTGAGAAAGAAGGTCCTTCCTCAGGGGAATTCGCCAGGGAGGGGCTGTCGTGAGGAGCGTGAGGTCCGAAAACCAAGTCCGGGTGGGCCAGTAAGGGGCTACCAGAATGACTTGCTCCTCGTCCTCCCTGACCTTGCATAGCACCTGTGCAAGAAGGCTCACTGGGGGAAATGCGTACTTGCGCAGCCACGCCGGCCAGCTGTGTGCCAACGCGTCTGACCTGAGGAGAGCCTCTGTCCGGGCATACCAGAGTGGGCAGTGGGAGGTTTCTTGGGAGGCAAACAGGTCTACCTGAGCCTTGCCGAACCAGTCCCAAATCAGCTGGACCGACTGGGGGTGGAGCCTCCACTCTCCGCCAGGCAAGCTTTGTCTTGACAGCGCGTCCGCTATCACATTGAGGTTGCCGGGATGTGAGTGGCGCGCAGTGACTTCAGTCGCTGCTGACTCCAAAGGAGGAGACGACGGGCGAGCTGTGACATGTGGAGGGAGCGTACTCCGCCTTGGCGGTTTATGTAGGCTACGACCATGGTGCTGTCTGTCCTGACTAGGATGTGTTTGTTCCGAATTAACGGAAGAAACTTCTGCAGGGCCACAAAAACAGCCAGCAGCTCTAGGCAGTTGACGTGCCAGCGCAGCGGGCCTCGGTTCCACCGGCCTGCGGCTGCGCGCCCGTTGCACACGGCGCCCCAACCCAGTTTGGAGGCGTTGGTTATGACCAGAATGCATCGGGACACCTGCTGCAAGGGTACTCCTGCCCTTAGAAAGCAGAGGTCTGTCCAGGGTTTGAAGGTTTGGCGGCAGGCAGAGGTAACTTTTACGTTGTGCGTGCCGCGGCGCCATGCTCGTCT
Source organism: Xyrauchen texanus (assembly GCF_025860055.1). Lineage (NCBI taxonomy): Eukaryota > Metazoa > Chordata > Actinopteri > Cypriniformes > Catostomidae > Xyrauchen > Xyrauchen texanus. The sequence continues at coordinate 7,259,232 of NC_068292.1, read as the reverse complement.
CGGGACTCGAGTCCAGAGCCAGTGCTGAAGTGGTCTCATATGCATCAACCCCAGCGGCGCGGCCGCCGCGGAGGATGCCATATGCCCCAGGAGCTGTTGGAAACGTTTTAGCGGGACCACGGCACCTGGCTTGAAGGAAGCGAGGCATTTCAGCACTGACTGAGCACACTCGTTGGAGAGACGTGCTGTCATTGGGACTGAGTCTAACTCCAGACCGAGAAAAGAGATGCTCTGGACCGGGGAGAGCTTGCTCTTTTCCCAGTTGACCTGAAGCCCCAAACGGCTGAGGTGGCTGAGCACCTGGTCTCTGTGTGCGCATAGTAACTCTCGGGAGTGGGCCAGTATGAGCCAGTCGTCGAGGTAATTGAGTATGCTTATGCCGGCTTCTCGGAGCGGGGCAAAAGCTGCCTCTGCGACTTTCGTGAAGACGCGAGGGGACAGAGATAGGCCGAAGGGGAGGACTTTGTACTGATACACCTGGCCGTCGAACGCGAACCTTAGGAAGGGTCGATGTCGAGGGCGTATTGAGACGTGAAAGTACGCGTCCTTCAGGTCTACCGCTGTGAACCAATCTAGATGCCGGATGCCAGATAGAATTTGTTTCTGGGTGAGCATTTTGAACGGGAGTTTGGACAAGGTCCGATTGAAAACTCGCAAGTCCAAGATCGGTCGTAAGCCGCCGCCTTTCTTGGGTACAACGAAGTAAGGGCTGTAGAAACCCTTCTTCATTTCGGTTGGAGGGACAGGCTCTATCGCGTCCTTTAATGGAAGGGAGGCGATTTCTTCGCGCAGGGAATGGGCATGTTGGCCGTGTACTGCGGAAAAATGTACGCCCACGAAGGGGGGCGAAGACCTGGCAAACTGAATTGCGTAACCGAGTCGAATGGTCCGGTGCACCAAGGGGACGAGTTTTTTGGACGTACCCGGTGGGGCTTCGCAGCGGTGCGGAACAGGTAACGCGCCGTCGGGAGGCAACGTGGCGTTCCGAGGCTCTGGTGCTGAGAATAAACTCAAAGCACTTACCTTGCTCCGCGCATCCGGCAGGGGGCAGTTTCGTGACTGAGGAGGAGGTCTGATGTTGGCGTCCTCTGGACTCGTGGGGCTGAATGCGGGGACACCGCGTCCATGGAGCCAGGACTGTTGAGGCCTGAAAGCAGACTGTCGTGAGAACGGCATTTGCGGGCCAGGTGACCCCAGAGACAACAAGGAAATAGTTCTATAGAGTGCAAAGAATTTAACAAAAAATTCTCCTCCCGGCCCTCCACCGGGGAACGGAGTGGTCTTACCAGCTCCGGAGCTAACGTCTCGGTCTCTGGGTCTGTCATCTCAGGAGCGCCTGGGAGCCTTCTGGGTCCTCAAGGGGGTCCGTGAGACGATGGGCGTCCAACTTCTGCGGGGAGCTCAACGCTGGGGCTGAGAGCTGGGCTCACTCACTTGTTAGTTATGCTGTCATAGCTATGTTCTCGTACTGAAAACATAGACCATTCATAAAAACGCTGCCTGCGTGTGATCGCAACCCAGGAATGCAAGGCAGTTTTTATGACCGTCAGAGGTGGGGAGAATCAACGCATCCAGAAACTACACAGAGGCGGAAAATCGTCTTTAAAAAGACGCGTCCTGAGAAGGACGTTAAACGCTGCTGTGTTTTGCTCTTTTACAGCGAAATTCACTCTTTTAGAATAACTCTTTCGAGTTGTCTGCGCTGTCGAAGCGCCCAGGGTCAAGAATGCACAGCCGTGCACGAATGAGAAAGCCGCTGTTATGTGCCGTTAGATCCAACAGCATGCAGAGCGTCAGAGGATTAAACAGGAACTGGGTGTGTAACTCGCAGCAGACTGCATGCACGACCATTGGCTCCGAAGAAATTTTCTGAATGAACTCCCGTATTTGCGGCGCTGAAATACCCGTATGTCCGGGGGCGGGACATGCAAATACTGGTTGCCAACTCTCATTGGCCTTTTTTCATAGTCCAGAGGTGAATATCAGCGCTCAAGAGAGACCCCTAGTGTCGCTTCTCTGACACAACGTGGAGAGAGCGACAGAAGGGGAACACTTTTTTATTTAAAAAATGTTGATTTTAACAAACAGACAGACAGGTCAAAAATATTTCCGGTTGTGGTAACTGACAGCAGGTAACAGAAAATAACCTTATTGATTCATATAATCTATATGATTTTCAAAGATATTAGAATTTGAAGCTATAAAGCAACATTTCTTTTTTCATTCTTTTTTTAACCAGCACCAAACAAACACGGTAGAATATAAAAAAATGTGTGCTACACTTTACTGAATAACACTTTTAATAATAGTTTGGCTCTTACATATTTATTCAGTGTTCATCGAAAAGCAGCAAGCCATACACTCTTGTGACAGTTTCCCATCTTTTTATTTTTTCTTTACATTTGAGCTTTCTAAATGTGACTCTTGTCTGCTGAATGACATTTAGTTAGGTGATGGTTACATGTCGTTTTTTCTCTTGCTTTAGCCTGAGGCCGAAAATCAGACCACACCAGGATACTTAAAACAGTCTTGGGGAATATTGTCCTTAGTGTTGACTATACTGCATCCAAAAATGATCATAAAGCTGTGCAACTGGCTTTTTGTTGGTGATGAAACGGATTAAATGTTCAGTGCAGAAACAAAGGAAAAGTAATGTTATATGTTGGAGGAAGAATATTCATGTAAAATTTACAAAAAAGAGGAAAGAGAAACAGAAATTGTATTTCAATCCTTTTATTTAAACAATAATCTATGTGCCTCTTTATGTGTAAACTATGTTTCTGCATACACTACTAAAATAAAGATGCACAGAGCAATTAATCAATATTTATAAAAGAAATCATGGTTCGTTCAAGAAATTATTCACATGCAATACTGAATATTAGCTCAAATTATTCACAATATTAATATTTAACCTATGAGCTTTTATTAGGAATGCTACTGATTTTAACAAGCACGGAATGAAAAATCCTGGTTACTTCCATAACCTCCATTGTAGTTCACTTGTGGAGGGAACGAGATGTTGTGTCGATGAAGTGACACTAGGGGTCACTCTTGGGAGCCTGAGACACCTCTGATCTTTCATAAAAGACCAATGGGAATTGGCGAGTGGTATTTGCATACCACTCCACCGAATATATGGGTATAAAGGAGCTGGCGTGCGAACCGCTTATTCAGGTTTTGTGCTGAGGAGCCGAGAGAGAAGGTCCCAGCAATTTCAGAGGGTAGTCCAGCGTTGTGGCAGGAGGGACACAACGTCTCGTTCCCTCCATCAGGGAACGGAGGTTACGGAAGTAACCAGGATATTCCCTATCTGTCACTCCCTCAAAGTTGTGTTGATGAAGTGACACTATCTGTCCCCTACAAAAACGGCACAACTAGCTGAACTGTGTTACGTGAACTGCCGGTGGTGGGGGTGTCACTCCCAAGGGGAAGACACTGCGAAAACTACACCTTTCCCAGAGAGGGAGGAGGTATTTTGAGTGGATTTACGTCACATGGTCTTTTGACTCTTTTTCATCAGAAGCATGTCATGTGGAGAACTCCCATGGTAGGTCTTACCCACCATGGGAGGGAGGAGTTTCTACAAACATGGTGACTGCGGCAGAGGGGCTTCTGCCCAAGGAAGACGCTGTTTACCATCAGGGAAACGATTTAGCGGAAGATATACATCGCATGGGGTTACCTACTGGCAACCAGCACATGCGGAGCACCTACCCCAGTACAGGGCTTAGTTAGCACATGTACTGAGCTGGCAGCGGTTTTCTCCACAATCTTGTCTGCCACAGAGCTAGGAGAAAGTCAGCCAGGGAACACATTTTGTGAACGCTACTGGGAGTCAACAGCGCACGTCTTCAGCTCAGTGGAGGTGAAAGTCACTAAGCGCAAGTGATACACCGGGCCAACTGTCCCGGAAATAACTGTTTGTTCCTGCTAAGACACGCAACGAAACCGTCTCAACACGGAGATTGTAGAACCTCGCAAAGGTGTTGGAAGTTGCCCATCTCGCTGCTCTGCAAATGTCTGTTAGAGAGGCGCCACTGGTCAGGGCCCTGGAGGCCTCCACACTCCTGGTAGAATGGGCTCGCTTCCTTTTCAAGGCATACAGGCACCTCGTAGAGTGAGCCCTAGCCTGAGTGAACGTGTCTACCACGGCAGGTGGTATGCCACTTAGGTCTTCCGCGTCCCATCCAGGGCCAGACATGGAGGTTCCAGAGGTCTGGTCGTGGGTGCCAGATGGTACACCGTCCCTGAGAAAGAAGGTTCTTCCTAAGGGGAGTTTGCCAGGGGGGCTGAAGTGAGGAGCATGAGGTCCAAAAACCAAGTCTGGGTGAGTCAGTAGGGTGCTCCTCGTCCTCCCTGACCTTGCACAGGGTCTGTGCATATATACTCTGCATATATATACAGAGATTGTGTCTATACCGAGGCTGGTCAAGGCGTACCAAAGTGGGCAGTGGGAGGATTCTGGGGAGGCGAACAGGTCTATCTGTGCCAGTTCGAATCGACTCAAAATCAGCTGGACCACCTGAGGGTGGAGTCTCCACTCTCCCTTGCGGTTAACGTGTCATGACAGTACGTCCGCTGTAGTGTTGAGGTTTCCCGGGATGTGAGAGGCTCGCAACAACTTGAAGTGCTGCTGACTGGCGAGTTGTGACATACAACGGGAGCGTAAGCCATCTTGATGGACAATATATGTCAGCGTTGCCATGTTGTCTGTCCTAACCAACACGTGCTTGCCCTGGAACAATGGCCGGAACATCCGCAGGGTGAGCAACCTCGAGGCATGTTGATGTGCAAACGTGGCCGGGGGCTCGTCCAGTGCCCCAGCCCATTTTGGAGGCGTCCGTTGTAACAACGGTCCAAGGGCTGAAAAGGCAGTGACAGACCAGCGTCTGGAGCCAGTGCTGAAGCGGTCTCATATGCTTCAACCCGAACGGTGTGGCCACCTCTGAGGACGCCATGTGCCCCAGTAGCTTCTGAAACCATTTCAGTGGAACCGCTGTTTTCTGTCTGAACACCTTCAAACAGGTCATCACCGACTGTGCGCGCCCGTTCATGAGGGGTATCGTCATCGAGACTGAGTCCAACTCCAAGCCGGGAAAAGAGATGCTCTGAACCGTGAGGAGCTTGCGCTTCTCCTCATTGACATGAAGCCCTTGCTGCCTGAGGTGCATGAGCACCAGGTCCCTGTGCGCACACAACACATCCCGAGAGTGAGCAAGGATTAACCAGTCATCGAGATAGTTGAGGATACGAACGCCCACTTTCATTAACGGGGCAAGAGCTGCCTCTGCGGCCTTTGTGAAGACGCGAGGGGACAGGGACAGGCCGAAAGGGAGGACCTTGTACTGGTACACCTGACTCTCGAGCGCAAATGGCAGGAAGGGTCTGCGTCGAGGTGGAATAGAGACGTAGAAGTACACGTCCTTCAGCTCTACTGCTGCCAACCAATCTTGATGCTGGACGCTCGATAGAATGCGTTTTTGCATCAGCATCTTGAATGGGAGTCTGTGTAAGGCCCAGTTCAGTACTCGCAGGTTCAAGATTGGCCACAACCCACCGCCTTGCTTCGGTAAAAAGAAGTAGGGGCTGTAAAACCCTTTCTTCATCTATGCTAGAGGGGCAGGCTCTATAGCACCCTTCCGTAGGAGGGTAGCAATTTCCGAGCACAAGGTAGCAGCGTTCTCGGCCTTCATCGAGGTGAAGTTGATGGGAAGTGGACGCCGCTGAACCTGGGCGGACACCTGGTGAACAGGGCGAACCTGGGCAGATGCCTGGTCCCTGGGTTGCCTGTCTCTGGGGCGCTTCGAAGCCTTCTTCTTGGCGGCCAGCTGTGAGACAGGTGGCGTCTGCTTCCGCCGGTGGGCTGAATGTCGGGGCAGGGCTGCGAGAGCGGGCCGCAGTGGAGCTGGTGCAGTCGCTGCAGGAGGACGCCCGGGTTCGCCCAGTTAGCCAGACAGATATTATTTTCTGTAGCACAGTGTAAGAGGAAACTGAAGAAAGGACAACAGCTGAAGTCTTGTACAAAAATACTTAAATTGCCCCTTTATCATTTTCACTAGCAATAAATATGATACTTGATCTTAATGCTCTCTAGTGTGTACTTCCATATACTGTATATGTCCTGATCGATGGCAGCCTGGGAATTTACAGGTTTAACAATTCCGTCCAGCTGCCTTTTTAAGTCTACAGCCAATATCTGTTATTATAGAAACCTAGGCCAAGTATAGGATGTGTTCCTGGAACAACATTTTTGTTCTTCAAAAGTAATTTTCACAAATGTTTAAATTATTTAGATTGAGTGGTTTGTTGATCTGAATAGCATTTCATGGGTAATGATTTATGGGTAACAATAAAGTCCAATAAAACAATAAAAAGTTCATTATATCAGACATTTAAAAATGATAAAGAATCATAAAAAAAGAAAAAGAAAAGCTGGTTAACATGCACTACAACCTTTCTATGGACTATCAACATAGTTCAACATAGTTTCATGAGAAATCTTTATAATGGTATGAGATGACGAAATTGTAAGATCTTATGACTTGGCTCATACGCAGGGTTGGGGAGTAAAACTTAAAACTTGTATGAGTGATAAGGTGGATATGACATATGAAGTTTGAAACACAAATTGTTAACCTTTGGTAATTTGTGATGTGAACATTTAGCTTTATTTATACAATACAATTTTACTCTTTTTGCATGCTCCTGTTACCAGGTGTGATTTTTTTTTTATTATGAAAATTAAAGGTAGCTCATTCTCTCTCTCTCTCTCTCTCTAGTAGGATAAAAAAAAAAATACTGCAAAAATCTTTATATTTGTTTTCCTGTAAAAGCATCTAAAAGTCCTTAAAACAAGATCAATTCCTTATCTTGTCTTAGAAGCAACACAGCATAAGATATTTTGGTTCCTATTTTAAAAGCGTTAAGCGCAGCACTATGCTTTAAGTCATAAGTACAAAGTCAATGGGCATGAAGTTTTCGTATTTTCATGCAAGCATGTGCTCAGTCTAGGTGCAAGTGGGTTTAGGGAAATTGCTTGAGCAAAACGCAACTGGGCCGGCTCAAGTTCAATTTAATTCTGAGGTTCTTCTCCAGTTATTGCACCATCTGCATCCTATTATATAGTTAATTCCCTTAAGCACAAGTCTTTATTTAATATCAGGCATATTTCTTTGACAGTGACGCAGTCTTTTTATACACATGGAAAATGTGATTCTCCTCAGAATTTGGATGTGAGCTCTGTTAAACTAAAATTAATAAAAGGTATTATTAATAATTTTCATCTACAGACAGACAAATCATAGCTATTATTAAAAGTGATTGTATCAGCATGCGTTTCACTTCTACCGGTCAATTTTGAAAAATGTTATTAATTTATTGAAACATACATAAATAATAATTCAAAATTCAAATTACACTTCAAACAAAACTAAAATATAATCAAAATAACAAAGTGGATAATAATAATAACTGAAAAATAAACCATGACCTAAAGATAGTTTAACACATAAATTAAACACATAAATTTAACACATAAATTAAAGATAGTTTAATTCTGTCACAAAACTGTGAAAAAAATGTAAAGATATCCGAAGCACTACTTGGGGTACATCAGACACCACACCAACAGAACTCTCTACAGATCCTCCAGACATGTTTTAACAGAGCATAAGATTCACTATTTATGTACTCAAGGTACTTCAAAATATATTTCAGGAGCCTTTCTCTAATGATAGGCTTACTGAAGGAACCATTGAAAGTCCTTAGACTTTACTCATATTTCCTGCAAGAACTCTAAGGAGAACTTGGCTAGTCGAAGAGCGTTGACAATGAGCTTACCTACTGATGATGTGCAGTCCGCCCGATGGAAGAAGCAAAGCTTGAGAACTAAATTTTCACTGTCCTAATAAACATTACATAAACATTTAATGTGTTTTCAAACTAAAATGTAGTAGTGTGGATGTAGCCTCAGAGAACTGAATGGGTGTCCAGAAGATCTCCAGAGTGTTCCACTGGTTTGTTATCCAAGGAACCTCAAATAGAGCCTCAAGAATATTGTGTTATACAGTGTTAGTGAATATTCCAAGCATTAAAACAAATGTTTTTGGTCTTTATTTTTAATTAAGTATTTGTATTTAGTGCTGTCCATATAGACTGTACACTTCAAGCATTCACTGGTTCCATAAATTAAGTATAAAATTGAAGTGGACACAGGGAAATTTGACACATCTGTTGAGGCGAGAAGTAAACCCCAATCCCTCGAGTCTTCACAGTCTTACATCAAGAAGAACTGTTTTCTTCCCAGAAGGCACTGTCTGTAAAATATTACCAGTGAAATATACCTCAAGATTTGCTCCCAATACCACACTATTAGAGCCAAATTCAGACAGAATTAATACTGTTTGCACTGATTTGTAACAGATTAAAATTCTTGCTCAGAGACAAGAGTAGTTATAAACGTATCATCTGATTGGTTGGTGTATATCACCCACAATAGCCCACTGATAAAACACAAAATAACAAACCAGTTTCTTGTGATTCTATGTGATTTGTTGTCTCTAAAGACTCTTGCATGATAATCCTGAACACTGTTATGTACTGTATTTTCACATTATTGCAGTCCAGAAATGTGAAAATGTTTCTTTACCTTTTCCAGCTGTGCATTTTGTTTGGACTTATAGAGAAACTCCCCAACTGCCACAAAGACAGAAAGAACGAGTCCAGCGGCCAGAATGATGAAAATGCCACCGATGTTCTGGACACCCAGCGCGCTGGCTTCTTTATTCTCCTCCTCGGGACAGCCATTTCCTCGCCACCACTTCTCCTTCATCATATGCAGCTTCCCCTCTTCTTGCAGCTGCAAGATTGCTATGGTGATCTTATCTCGGTAAGGAGAGCCTGCATGGAATAAAAGGAGAAACTGATTTAACAAGATGCTGTGAATTAGTTCTACTTGGTTTCTCTTCATTTGTGATAACGTGGTTAAAGGAAAGGCTTTGCAGATTTCTGCAGCATTGGAGCACCTGTCATTCACTTCCCAAGCTCCTTGAATGTATATTAATCAAAAACTTTGGCTAATTTGATAAAGCTTTCAGCTACTAATAAAGGAGCATCCAGTGATTTGCAGTGGTAAAAAAAAACTACAAAACTAGACCTACAGTGATCATTTGGAGATGTGATGTCCAGCAGTGCAACAAATTTGAGAAAAGTTGAACTTCACACAATTGTGCAATAATGCGATGCGACGACTGCCAACAGTAGCAAACATGATCGTCTCCTGTGAGATACCAGACAGATCTCACTGGAAATTCGGAAGCAGTGTGCTGACTTTTCTTGAGCTAAAGTTGATCTGTTCTTAATTCAAATTACTTCCCCCTGTTGCCGAAGCTGGAAGTGTTGTTGCATGTATAGACATGTGTAAGCTTCAGATTCCGGGTAAAATTCCACAGAGGGCCCCAAAAGCGAATTAAAAAATAATAATAAAAAAATGATTAAGTTGCAAATGGTGTAATACATAACGGATGGTTTGATTTATTTATGTTAATAAAATATGTATTCTGTTAAGTAAAAGTATGATAAAAAGCCCCATTTGGACATAATTCGTTTTAAAGGGTAAATATTACCCAATCTCCTGTAAAATGTTTTTTTTTTTTTTTTTTTAACTTGTACTTGAAGTTCATTGCGCAGTAGTATTGTGTAGAGATGCAATTGAAAACATCAAGAAAACACAAACCATCTACAGTATAAGAGGACTAAGGCTTGTGACAACTTTAGGTACGATTAATTCTGCAGTATCTAGACTAGCCTAGTATATGCATCTCCCAATATATACAGTACATGAACCAAATTGTGAATATTAAATAAACTAATGGCTGCCAAAGGAATCAGCTAAATAAATACTGTGATAAATCTGTTTAGATTTAAGTGTGAAGTTTAACCCTCAATTAGCCTTTAAAATAATTTACCATGGGAACTATTGTTTCCACCAAAATATCATACTTATTACAGTTATTGTCACTACTATGAAGTTATAATAAATTACTATGGGACCTCCTTCAAAGGGTACAAGATTTCAGAATATTTCACCATACTGTCATGTAATAAGGTACAGTGTCGAAACTAGATATACAATGCATAGGGCTGTTTCAACATGAAGACAACCAAGCTTAAATGATGAAGAAAGACATTTCTAGAGATATTGCTTATCCCATGCAAATTGACAGTAAAAATTACAGACGTCTGTGGTAACAACCACTTTACAGACATATGTCTAGAAAACTAACCCCTTCTGAATAGAGCTTTGGAGGGAAAATGTAACCTACAATTCATGCTCATCATTAATTAAAACGTGATTGATTCCTCATGGTTTCAACATGAGACCAAAATGCATGTCTTTGAGGCTGCTGACGCAATGCACTATTGGCAGTGCCACAGGAGAAGATAACGCATTTGAATTGATGGAAAGATGGTTGATGGGAGATGAAAATTGTCATCTGTCTCGGCAGAATGGGATCAATGACAGGGTACTGGACATTAGGTAGCAATATATCCACTTTCCACTGGATCATGTTGGAAATCCTGTAGTTGAGAGCAGGAAAGTTGGTGGAGAAATGCAAGTTACCATGAACGATTACACTGTTTTAAAGGATTTGTCCCTGCTCACATGCAAAAAGTTGTATTATATATACACACCTTACCTCTTACCCGAGTTTCCACATTGCAGAGGAACTACTGTTTAAAATGGTGGAGGACATTGCGGTTTCTATAGTGAAAGACTCTTGCACACTGGCTACCGTGAAATAGGGAGAATACTCCCACTTGGACGTCTTTTTTTCCACTGAGAAAATAGGATGAATTTCACCAAAATTACATTATCTTCCGAAAGCTGACTAACACACTACAGCATTGCTGCTTGGGAGAGACAATATACAGACATATATACACATACACACAAGTGCATTCATAAAGTATTCAGACCCAATAATTCTTTTGATAACTATGCTAATTTATTAAAAATAAAAAACTGAAATATAACATTTACATAAGTATTCAGACCCTTAACTCAGTACTTAATTAAACCACCTTTGGCAGTGATTACAGCCTCAAGTCTGTTTGGGTATGATGCAACAAGCTATGCACACCTGGATTTAGGGATTTTCTGCAATTCTTCTCTGCACATCCTCTCAAGATCTGTCATGTTGGATTGGGACATCAGCGGACAGCCATTTTCAGGTCTCTCTAGTGATGTTCCAATGGGTTCAAGTCCGGGCTCTGTCTGGGCAACTGGACCAGGTTTTCATTAAGGACATTTCTGTATTTTGCTGCATTCAGCATTCCTTCAACCCTGACCAGTCCACCCCCACAGCATGAAACTACCACCACCATGATTCGCTGTTGGAATGGTACTGCGCAGGTGATGAGTGGTGACTGGTTTCCTCCAGATATGACGTTTAGAATTGAGGACAAACAGTTCAATCTTTGTTTCATCAGACCAGAGAATCTTGTTTCAAAAATCTTTTTTTTTTTTGCTTTGTCATTATGGGTTATGGAGTGTAGATTGGTGTGAAGAAAATAATTTTAAAATAATTTTAGCATAAGGCTGCAACATAACAAAATGTGACAATATTAAGGGGTCTGAATACTTTATGAATGCACTGAGGATATCCGAGATGTTGAAATAGAAACATGAAATTTGGTGCTCTAGCATTGTGAGATTATGTTTCTCACAGTATTATGAGCAGTATTGAGGTGAGAAAGACACAAACTAATGCAGTACAAGCCATAAAGCCCTAATGCTGTTTGCTGAAACATCGCTCCCAGGGTGCCATTGATAACACCGATTAAACCCAATTACATTCAAGGGACCACCATTTCCCGCTTTTATCTATTTTATTTTTCCTGTCTAATTAAAACTAGTTGCCATTCTTAATTTGAGGTAATGTTTCCTTCTGGGCCTCTTTGTGGGCCTCGATTTGAAATGTTCATCGATTCCCATCAGCCCCCTCACCTCCCTCACAAAAGAGGTAAACAGAGCAAACATTGGCTGGAGTGGTGCTTTCAAATTTCATCTGAAATATGAGACAGAACAACAGCACACAACAATCTCTCTGATCCTTTCATGTTGTAATAGTGATGGTAGTACTCTAGTTAACTTGACATAATAAGGAATGTAGTATTGCCTGAATAATGTACATTTTAATAATGTTACAGAAGGTAACAACTTTTAAACCCAAGTCAACAATTATGTCAGGTTCATCTAATCCAACTTTGAATTCCTTCTACAAGAAAGTAATGTATGATATTGACAAGATTTTCACTTCAAAAAACGAAAACATTATAATCTTTCAATAGAAGAAGGAGAAGCTTTGAACTGGATTTCCAATAACGATGATCTAGTAATAAAAAGAGCGGACAAGGGAGTTGCAGTTGTGGTATGGGGCAGAGATCAGTACACTGAAGAAGCCTTGAGACAACTACAAAACCGAGAGTACTACCAGCGCCTGAAATCTAATCCAATAGAAGGAATCAAAAATGAACTGACTGATATTTTACTACATGCTAAAAAGGAGGGATGGATTTCAAAAAATGAGTGTGATTTTCTATTTTGTAAAAATCCTAGGATTCCCACATATGCTTCCTAAAATACATAAAAATCTTGAAAATCCACCAGGAAGACCTATAATCAGTGGAAATGAATCTGTTACAGAGCCAGCTTCAAAATTTGTGGATAGTTTTATCAAACCATGGGTTGGTAAACTTCCTTCATTTATTCAGGATACAACCCATGTATTAAATACGATTAAAACGATTAAAACTATAGAATCATCTATATTGGTGACTATGGATGTTGAATCATTGTATACAAACATAGACCATAAAGATGGGCTGGAAACATTAACATACTATCTAGATATGAGATCATCTACTGAAAGGACACCTGCATGTTTTATTGTGCAATTAGCAGAATGGACATTGAAAAATAACATCTTTTTGTTCCAAGATGAATTCTATAAACAAATTAAAGGTACAGCTATGGGTGCTTGTTTTGCTCCCAATTATGCAAATTTGTATTTGGGATTTTGGGAAAAGAATTTTGTATTTTCTGACTTAAACCCATATTTAAAACGTGGAGTGGTGGGGCAGATATATAAATGACATTATATTGATTTGGAAAGGATCGGAGGCAGATTTATTAGCTTTTCACACTTATTTAAATAATACCAATGTCAATTTGAAGTTGAGTCTTGATTTTTCACATACTCAGATTAATTTTTTGGACTTAAAAATCTTTAAAGGAAGTAATGGTGAGATGCATACCACTATTTTTAGGAAAGAAACTGACAGAAATACCATATTAAGAGCAGATAGCTTTCACCCTTTATGGATGACCGAGAATATTCCTTTTGGCCAGTTCCAGAGGCTGAAACGAATATGTGATGAGGAAGAAGATTTTAACATCAGGGCACAAGACATGACTCATAGATTTAAGGAACAAAGGTACAAAAACAGTGTTATTAACAAAGCATATAATAAAGTAGAAAACATTAGTAGAGACGAACTACTACGACAAAAACTTGAATCACAGGATTCAGACAACTCTGTTTATTTTGTGACACAGTACAGCACAGAGGCAAATAGAATTAAGAAAATTATAAAGAGTAATTGGGAAATAGTTATGAGTGATCCTTATCTCAGGGAAGTCATGCTTGAATCTCCTTCCATTGCATTTTGGAAAGCACCAACAATTAAAGATAAAATAGTGAGAAGCCATCTTCCCTCTAAGAAATCAAATACCTGGTTAAGTTTAAGTGCAGGAAATTACAGGTGTGGCAACTGTAATCACTGTGATAATATGATTAAGACTAAAATGTTTAGAGATGTAACCTCGGGCTCTGAATTTAAAATAAGATCTTTTATTAATTGCAATACCTCATTTGTGATATATAGGTTGGAATGTCCATGTGGATGCTTTTACATAGGAATGACTACTAGAAAATTAAAGATAAGATTATCAGAACATAAAAATGCTATTCGAGTCTGTAACCCTCTATACCCTATGGCTATACATTATAGAGATACAGATCATGGTAGCCCAAGTACATTGAAGATAATAGGCATTGAACATGTCCCTAAGTCCATAAGAGGAGGAGATAGGGTTAACAAACTATTACAAAGAGAGTCTTTTTGGATCTATACACTGAAAGCTGCTACATTTCCAGGCTTAAATGGTGAATTGGATTTTGTACCATTTTTGTACACTACACTAGTGTACAAGCCACTACACTACACCACACCACCTCCACGTTGTAATTGAAACTCTAAACTTAGATAGTTTAAAACAGTAGTAGAGTCCACTTTTGTTTTGGATGGATTTGGCAACACATATGCATTGTATGTCCATGGACTAGAATCCCTTTATAAAGGTTAAAAGTCATATTCTACTCAGTCACTTGAAGAGCATGTGGATGGATTTATCATGGATTTAAAGATACCTGACAACTTAATCGCCACCCCCCCCAACCCCCCAATATATTCTGATATTTAGTATATTTGCTATGGCGAAAGTAAACTTTGCCATATCCAGTGATTAGTTCCTTATCAGCAGACTGATAAAAATTGGTTCACTCTGACTCCTAGCTGGCAATTTGATTGTACCTTGTTATTTTAAAGTTTGTGTGCAATATCCAACAGATGGTTAGTTAAAAGACTGTGGGAGTTCTTAGCAGCCTAAAGTGCAGCTGACATTAAAATAAATAGAAATATCAAATAAAAAATAGCCTACTTATTACAGGAACGTACTGTACATATACTGGTCCCCAAAAAGTATTAATTTTAAGTATAAGTGAATGTCAGTGCATTAGATTACCAGGTATCAAACCAAGTGCCATCTGCAAACAACTTAACACTGGTAGGGCCCTATAAAATGTAAATAATAATAATAAAAAAATCAAATTGTTTTTTTTGTTTCCACATTCTTTGTTTTCCTTTTTTTCTGAATTGGTGTTTGAAAGTTTAACAATAACTTTTCATCAAAAAAAGTGTCTAATCAAATAAATTAATAGACTTTTAATAAAATGGAAACAGAACATTTACTTTTTAACATAACAGTGCATTGCTTTTATTAAGGGAAGTGCTTCTATACAGATCCTCACAGCACAATGCAAAACACAACATTGTATTTGACAAATAATAATAATAATACTCCAGAGCTTCACAGCAACAAATCACAGAATTAATGTGTTCATTGCTGAAATATTTTATTAAGTACAACAGCACTCGTGTAAAATGTTGCTTAAATATAATGTATATTATTATTATTACAATAAATATCACACACACACACACACACACACAGTATAATTTATTTATAGTTAATTTATGTTTACAGTTAATTTCGTATTTTATTACTGGAATCCGAGATTCCATCCATGTTTTCCGAAGTGCGAAAATCAGAACATACTTTTAGTTACTTTTAATCAACTGGTGTCATGGTGATTTTTTTCATCACATTAACTACGGTCATGCTCCACTAACATTTGACATTCAAACCATGTCCAACTTTCTTTTTTTCTTCATTTTGAACAGTATAGGCTAATATTTATATTTGTATCATTTAAAAACAAAAAAAAAAACGTCTTCAAACTGTGAAATATTTAGCTAGAAACTGTGTCTGTGTTTTTCTTGAAACTGAAAGCTGAAAAACTGAAAAACAAATTTTTATTTAAAAATAAATGCCACTTGGCTTGATATTGTGTTCTCTAGTGCAACTACAGTCAGGTCCATAAATATTGGGACATCGACACAATTCTAATCTTTTTGGCTCTATACACCAACACGATGGATTTGAAATGAAACGAACAAGATGTGCTTTAACTGCAGATTTCAGCTTTAATTTGAGGGTATTTATATCCAAATCAGGTGAACGGTGTAGGAAATACAACAGTTTGTATATGTGCCTCCCACTTTTTAAGGGATCAAAAGTAATGGGACAGATTAACAATCATAAATCAAACTTTCAATTTTAATACTTGGTTGCAAATCCTTTGCAGTCAATTACAGCCTGAAGTCTGGAACGCATAGACATCACCAGACGCTGGGTTTCATCCCTGGTGATGCTCTCCCAGGCCTCTACTGCAACTGTCTTCAGTTCCTGCTTGTTCATTGGGCATTTTCCCTTGAGTTTTGTCTTCAGCAAGTGAAATGCATGCTCAATCGGATTCAGGTCAGGTGATTGACTTGGCCATTGCATAACATTCCACTTCTTTCCCTTAAAAAACTCTTTGGTTGCTTTCGCAGTATGCTTCAGGTCATTGTCCATCTGTACTGTGAAGCGCCGTCCAATGAGTTCTGAAGCATTTGGCTGAATATGAGCAGATAATATTGCCTGAAACACTTCAGAATTCATTCTGCTGCTTTTGTCAGCAGTCACATCATCAATAAATACAAGAGAACCAGTTCCATTGGCAGCCATACATGCCCACGCCATGACACTACCTCCACCATGCTTCACTGATGAGGTGGTATGCTTTGGATCATGAGCAGTTTCTTTTTTTCTCCATACTCTTCTCTTTCCATCACTCTGGTACAAGTTGATCTTTGTCTCATCTGTCCATAGGATGTTGTTCCAGAACTGTGAAGGCTTTTTTAGATGTTGTTTGGCAAACTCTAATCTGGCCTTCCTGTTTTTGAGGCTCACCAATGGTTTACATCTTGTGGTGAACCCTCTGTATTCACGCTGGTGAAGTCTTCTCTTGATTGTTGACTTTGACACACATACACCTACCTCTGGAGAGTGTTCTTGATCTGGCCAACTGTTGTGAAGGGTGTTTTCTTCACCAGGGAAAGAATTCTTCGGTCATCCACCACAGTTGTTTTCCGCGGTCTTCCGGGTCTTTTGGTGTTGCTGAGCTCACTGGGTTCTTTCTTTTTAAGAAGGTTCCAAACAGTTGATTTGGCCACACCTAATGTTTTTGCGATCTCTCTGATGGGTTTGTTTTGATTTTTCAGCCTAATGATTGCTTGCTTCTCTGTTTGTGACAGCTCTTTGGATCTCATATTGAGAGTTGACAACAACAGATTCCAAATGCAAATAGCACACTTGAAATGAACTCTGGACCTTTTATCTAACTCCTTGTAAATGGGATAATGAGTGAATAACACACACCTGGCCATGGAACAGCTGAGCAGCCAATTGTCCCATTACTTTTGGTCCCTTAAATAATTTATATATTATATTACATACAGTACATTGTTTAAACAACATATACTTTTAATATATATTTATAATTGGTGTTCCATTCCCGGCCTTAATTGACATGACAATAATGTCACAATGCTAATAATCAATTATCCTAAAACAGGCTTTATTTTCTTTAATAAAATATCAATTCTTATTATTTTCTTTTAATTTTGGGGTGAAATATGACCCAGAAATTGGCAAGTGAGATTCAACAAACTGGTGTGCAGTACTCTGCCAATGATACAAATGGGTTAAATTAAATACTAAAACAACATGGATACAGACATTTCAAATACCTTATTCTAATCTCAGAATGCTTCACTGATGCATTGTACTGAATAGTACAAGTATCTTTAAATAAATGACTGTGTTCAGTAAACAGATGAGGCACTTTTACTACATACAGATGATGCATGAACTGGACTGTAAGGTAACGGTTACTTCGATACTAGCAGCTCCTCATGCACAACCCAACTTGTGACAGATGTTTGATGACATAGCATTGCACATGACTCTTCTTAATGAAGCCTTCAGGGACAGTTTCTGTCCACATGCTGAAAGCTGACGGGGGGCTTTCTATTTCTACAATCCTCAAGCGGCAAGCTGCACTGCCCCAAAACATTGAGATAAACCACAACTACTACTCACATTTAGCAAGACAATGGAGTCACAATTGAAAACCGATATCACAATGATGCCCAACTTAAACATGAAGTGTGTAAATGCTTTGATGTTAAAATAATTTCTCGTTTCCCAGTTTAATGTGCAAACTCAACTAGAAGTAAGCCATTTGTTAAATGCCGATGTCCTAAAGAGTGTGAACACTGTGGATTTGAGTCATGTTCAAAATAGCAAGCACTAGCCACTTAGCAGCATTGGATCAACCAATGGCATGAGTTTGGGGTGGGATTACCTGTTTGTCCAAAACAATGACAGGGTGAAGTGTTTAGGAAACTGTTTGGAAACAGTTAATACTGTATTTGGGGTCCAAGCACTGAAGGTGTTGGGCTGGAATCCTATTGTATTTGTACTGATTTTCTTTGTCTTCATCGGCTTTGTCTTCTTCTTCTTCTTCTTCTTCTTCTTCTTCTCTGTATTACTTTTATGCTTTTTTGAGTTTTCCGAAAGAAAAAAATTGTCCAGAAGATATCGTCTAGGTTACGAATGTAACCTCCGTTCCCTGATGGAGGGAACGAGACATTGTGTCGGAGAAGCGACACTAGGGGTCTCTCTTGAGCAACGAATATACCTCTGATCTATGAAAAAAGGCCAATGAGAAGTTGGCAGTCAGTATTTGCATACCCCGCCTCGCGGCACATACTAGAGTTCATTCAGGATTTTTCGGAGGAGCCGGAAATGGTTCTGGCCACTACAGCGGTTCGGCTCAGCGACGTGGCCGGGGAGACACAACGTCTCGTTCCCTCCATCAGGGAATGGAGGTTACATCCGTAACCTAGACGTTCCCCTTCTGTCGCTCTCTCCACATTGTGTCGGAGAAGCGACAATAGGGGTCCAATTTAAATCTGCCATGCGCTGAGCCGTGTACGTGTTCTGCTGTCACAGGAGCGGGCAGGTATTTCTTATGTGCCAAATGACTGGCTGTGTCAGACTGCACGTACCCTTCCCCAATGCCCCAAAAAAGTTGTCGGAATCCTTCTGGTTACCCTAGACAGGGGAACAAGGCGACGCTTGCCAACCTGGGAATGGGCCAAGCCTGGCCGGACCTCTTTTCTCTCTGTGATTCTCACATAGAGCAATAGACAGACGGGGCCCTTACATGCATCGAGGGAAGGGGGTCTTACCCAATTTCCTATTCTTTCAGGGGGAAAAGACCCTGCGGAGACCACACCTACCCGGCAGGGAGGTAAAGTGGCGAATACATCACATGTGTTTTTTAGGTGACATGTGGAAGTGGCGTGGTGGTAGATCCAGCCTCAGCGAGGGGGAGTTGCTACAACACGGCGACCAGGGGACAGCCGAAACTTACCCAAGGAAAACGCGGGTCCGCTTGTAAGGGGACCGTATCGCGGAAAATACACACAGGAGGAGTCCAATTAGGAGTCCTCACCCTGCGGAGCACCTATTTTAGTACAGAGTAGACTGAGTACCCGCAGTGGATTGGGTCAGCAAGTTCCTCCACTTAACTGCGGACCCATGAGGGCTAGGGAGGAATCGACCAGTGATTCGAGACATGGAATCTCCTGGGATAAAAAGACACACAATTTTACCTCAACCGAGGGAAAGGGTGCTATATGAAAGCGATTCACCCCATCAGCGTGTTACCGAGTTCTACTGGCTCGGACCTGAGAAAACGGGATGAAACTGATTCAACCCTGAGACTGTAATATTTTGTAAAGGTGTTGGGTGTTGCTAAATGTCTGCTGGGGAGGTACCCCTGGCCAGTGCCCATGAGGATGCAACACTCCTCGTTGAGTGAGCTCGGACCCGCAAGGGGGGGGCACGGCCTGGGTGTGATATGCCAATGAAATGGTGTCTACTACCCAGTGGGAAACCTCTGTTTGGAGACAGCATTTCCTTTCCGCTGTCCCCCACAGCATACAAAGAGCTGCTCAGAACGTTTAAAGCTCTGCTTTTGGTCCAGATAGGTACGCAAGGCACATACCGGACACAGCAACGACGGGGCTGGGTCTGCCTCCTCCTGGGGCAGCGCTTGCAGGCTCTGAAGGGCGTGGTAGGAACCTTGGGCACGGTAGGAACCTTGGGCACGTAGCCCGGTCGCGGTCTTAGGATCAAATGAGTGTCTTCCGGACCGAACTCCAGGCAAGTGTCGCTGACAGAGAACGCTTGCAGGTCCCCGACCCTCTTGATAGAAGCGAGCGTGATCAGCAGGGCAGTCTTAAGAGAGAGGGCCCTGAGTCCAACTGATTCTAGCGGGCGCCTCTTAGGAACCTGTTTGTGCTTATCAAGGGACTTGACGTCTACTGCGTTGTGGTGAGCCGCTATAGCAGCAACATACACCTTTAGGGTGGAAGGGGACAGCCTCCCCTCCAGCCTCTCTTGCAGGAATAAGAGCACTGACCTAACTGTGCACCTCTGTGGGTCTTCAGCCCAGGAAGAACACCAATCTGTGAACAAGGGCCACTTCTGGGCGTAGAGCTTTATGGTAGAAGGGGCTCTGGCTTGGATTATCGTGTCTACGACGGTAGGTGGTAGACCAGCTAGATCTTCCGTGTCCCGTCCAGGGAACAGACATGAAGTTTCCAGAGGTCTGGATGCGGAATGAAGGTCCTTCCTCAGGGGAATTTGCCAGGGAGGGGCTGCCGCGAGGAGCACGAGGTCCGAGAACCAGGCCCGGTTGGGCCAATAGGGAGCCACTAGTGTGACTTTTTCCTCGTCCTCCCTGACCTTGCACATCACCTGTGTAAGAAGGCTCACTGGGGGAAATGCATACTTGCGTAGCCCCGCGGGCCAGCGCGTCTGCCCCAAGGGGGAGCCTCTGTTCGGGCGTACCAGAGCGGGCAATGGGATCTCTTGGGAGGTGGGGACGAGATTTTCCGGTCCAGCCTCGCGCTCGCGGTACCCGGGAAAGCATTGCGGATCTCTGTGCTTCAGGCTCAGACTGGGCTCGCCAAACCCAAAGGTGGCGGCGCAGACGAGCCATCAACATCAGACGCCTCTGTAACGCTCTCTGATGCAGCGGTGATTATCGGCATCCAATTCTGGGAGCTCAAGGGACCGGCAGGCCGGCCGCAAAGTGGGCCGCACTCATCCTGAGCTCAGATATGAGCAAGCAAGCGTGCCGGGGAGGCGGGTGGTTCGCGGGAATTTACTTGGCGAACACAACCTGTCATTTTCGCCAAATCGCCTCCATCGCCCGCGGCGCCTAACCTCAATCCCGTAGGAAAGAGGCGAGGCACGGGGGGGGGGTGGCTAAAGTGGCTTTCTCTCATGACAAAAGAAGCCGCGACCGCAATGTTGCCTCAGCTATGTTCTCACACTGAGAACATAACCCATTGGAAAGAAATCACTCATTCATTCATCTCTTTCCTCTGGTATTGTCCCCTCACTTTTCAAAACTGCATCTGTCTCACCGATTCTAAAAAAACCTGGCTTAGATCCCACTAACTACAAAAATCTTCGTCCCATCTCAAATCTTCCCTTTATCTCTAAAATACTTGAAAAAATAGTGTCTGCACAACTCCACGCCTTTCTTACCCTCAACAGTCTTTACGAACCTTTCCAGTCTGGTTTTCGCCCCTCCCATAGTACCGAAACTGCCCTAATAAAAATCACCAATGATCTACTCATAGCTGCTGATTCCAGACTCATCTCCATCCTGATCCTCCTTGATCTTAGTGCGGCCTTTGATACCATTTCTCACTCTATTCTCCTGAATAGACTATCCTCTCTTGGCATCTCACACACCCCTCTTGATTGGTTCCGCTCATATCTCTCCGACCGCACTCAGTTTATTCAACTAAAATCTTTCACATCTCACCCTTCCCCTGTCACTACTGGTGTCCCTCAAGGTTCAGTTCTTGGCCCCCTCCTTTTCGTCACCTACCTACTGCCCCTTGGCAATATTTTCCGCAAATTCAACATTCATTTTCATTGTTACGCTGATGACACCCAGCTCTATGTATCCAGCAAACCCACTTCCTCGCTCCCCCCCCTGTCCCTTACCAACTGCTTATTGGAAATTAAAGACTGGTTCAACTCAAACTTCCTTAAACTTAACAGTGATAAATCTGAACTCCTCCTCGTAGCCACCAAATCCACCATTTCCAAAATCAATAGTTTCACACTACCCATTGATTATTCCTTGGTCTACCCCTCCCCTCAGGTCAAGAGTCTGGGCGTAATCCTCGATTCATCCCTATCATTTCAGTCACACATAAATAATGTTAGCCGATCTGCATACTTCCACCTACGCAACATTAACCACCTCCGACCCTCACTTACCACTCACACTGCCTCCATCCTTATCCACAGCCTCATCACCTCCCGCCTTGATTACTGCAACTCCCTTCTTTTTGGTCTCCCCCAGAAATCTCTTCATAAACTTCAACTTCTCCAGAACTCAGCAGCTCGTGTCATCACCAGAACCCCCTCTTTTCATCATATAACCCCTGTCCTTCAGCAGCTCCATTGGCTCCCGGTTCAATTCAGAATACAATTTAAAATCCTTCTGCATACTTTCAAAGCTATCCATAACCTTGCTCCTCCATATCTATCTGCTCTCCTTCACATCGCCACCTCCTCCCGCTCCCTCAGATCCTCCTCCTCTATTCACCTCACTGTACCCCCTGCTCGACTTATCACTATGGGGAGCAGAGCCTTTAGCCGCTCTGCTCCCCAGCTCTGGAACTCACTCCCACCTGACCTCCGCAGTATCGACTCTCTCCTCCTGTTTAAAACCAGACTCAAAACCCACCTGTTCCAGCTTGCTTATTTGTAAATGCAGTGTTCTTGTCCTTTTTTTAATAATTTAATCATTGTTTGTTTATACTTTTATGTTCCTTGTTCCTGTTTTATTATCTGTAAAGCGACCTTGAGTGTTTAGAAAGGCGCTGTTAAATAAAATGTATTATTATTATTATTATTATTATTACTCATTTCGAGCTCGGACGGAAGCCAGCAAGCGTGCCGGGGAGGCGGGTGGTTCGCAGGGATTTACCCGGCGAACACAGCCCGTCATTTTCCCCAAATCGCCTCCATCGCCCGCAGCGCCTGCCCCAATCCCATGGGAAAGAGGCAAGGCACGGGGGGCGGCTGAAGTGGCTTTCTCTCATGACAAAATAAAGCCTGCGACCGCAATACTGTCATGGCTATGTTCTCGCCCTGAAAACATAGACAATTCATAAAAACGCTGCCTGCGTGTAATCGCAACCCAGGTACGCCAGGCAGTTTTTATGACCGTCAGAGGTGGGGAGAAATGAACCGCATCCAGAAACAGAGGCGGAAGCACGTCTTTAAAAAGACGCGTCCTGGAAAGGACGTTCAATGCCGCTGTGTATTGCTCTTTTAGAGAAAAATCACTCTTTTAACTCTCTTAGAGTTTGGGTTTCTGCACTGTCGAAGCACCCAGGGGCAATTTGCACTGCTGTGCAAGAAGGACAAATCGCCGCTGTAATGCACCCTCAATCCAACAGCATGCAGAGCGTCAGAGGAATACTGAAACTGGTGTGATTTCACACGAACAGCATGCACAACCATCGGCTCCGAATACATTTTCTGAATGAACTCAAGTATTTGCCTCGCCTTTGTACCCGTATGTCCGGGGGCGGGGTATGCAAATACTGACTGCCAACTTCTCATTGGCCTTTTTTCATAGATCAGAGGTATATTCGGTGCTCAAGAGAGACCCCTAGTGTCGCTTCTCCGACACAACGTCGAAGAGAGCGACAGACGGGGAATGGATGATAAGTGAATTTGGGCCATGGCCAAACAAGTCATTGGCTTATTTCTTCTAAACGATTTTGACAATCAAAATTATTTGTATATCTTTTTTTAAGCTTTTTCAGGTGAATGTTAGATGGAGCTTTTGAGTAAAATGCGCCCTCCTTCCCTAAAACTTTAACCTAAAACTAACCGATAGGTATCTAAAATAAAATGAGGGGTATAAAACTGACATCCTTACCCTACACCAACACCTAAATCTAACTGAAACTAGAAACAAAAAGCACATGCTCTGAAGCAACCGTTGTCAATTTGTGTCACTTCTATGACACTCTCATCTCACGTGTCTGCTTGCGTGCTTGACAAAGTCTCGAACCATTTAATTGGGAGTCATATCTTTTCATATATATCTAGTTAATGCATTTATTTCATTTTTAAGGAAATAAATTAAAATTAAATTAAAGGCTCAACAGGGTTCAGTGATTCATATTGACTTCACATCGTAAAATAACTGCATGAAAAGATGCAGAGATAGATTTAAGTATGTGCTCTACTCATGCCACTCACACAGAAAACACAGTTTCTATTTTCTCAAACTGCATCAAATCGTGAATGCAAGCAAATCAATGGAAATCTGAAATAATAATTCACAACAACTCTTCTTACTGTATACTGTATATGTTATGCTGCATTTTCTGCTTTACTTCAATGTTATGGTGTGTTTCACTCTTAAGTAATATTATACTCCGATAATTAAATTGCACCCTACTAAAACAAATTACTTTATTTAGAATACTTTATCCATCAAGACAGTCTTTCGTCATCACTTGCTGAAATCTTATTAGATAGGCATAAAGTGTCCTATCTGCTTTTTAAAAAACAGCTAATTACATTTTTAAATAAAATTACATATTGTAATATTGAACATGCCAGTGTTTGAAATGTGTGTTGTATGCATGCGGGTCAGTTAACGAGCATTGGATCGGCTCGGTCGACGAAGAGGCATTCTCTGAGCTTCGTTGAGCCACGGATCTATCTCTCCATGCGACCAAGCAGACGGCTCGTGCCATTGGCCGGTCTATGTCTGCTTTTGTCAGCACGGAGAGACACTTATGGCTCAACTTGTCAGGCATCAGAGACAAGGACAAAGTTTTCCATCTCGATGCCCCGGTTTCGCCTCTGGCTTATTTGGTGACACTATGAATGTAGTTATCACCAGGATCCAGGAGCAAAGAGTCACGAGGAAGCCTTCAGGCTATTCCTTCCTCACCGCACTCAGGGGGAGGGGCCGTTGGCCACCCAGCCCTGCCCCGGTCCTTCTAGAAGGGAGGCTCAAAAACAAAGCGTGGAGAGTTGTGCACCCTCATCCTGACTACCTGCCTAAGGTTCCTTTCTCGACTGTACATCCGGTCACTCTTGAAGCCTTCTGCTCCCCGCCGTTTACAATGTCGGAGCATTGAAAGACTTCACGGACTGTGTCCAGTCCGTGCCCTTCAGACTTATGTCCACTGCACTAGCTAGTGGCGTAAGTCAGGGCAACTATTCGTTTGCCATGGGGGCCGCAACAAGGGGGCGGCCGCCACCAAGCAGACAATGTCTCATTGGGTGAGGGACGCTATTGCCCTGGTGGTCAGGCTTTGCCATTAGGTATCAGGGCTCACTCTACCAGATGGGTTGCCTACTTTAAAGCCTTGGCTAGAGGTGTCCCTCTGCAGCATGTTTGTGATGCGACAGGCTGGTCCTCTCCACACACATTCATAAGATTTTATATTATATATTTAAAAGCGGAACAAGATGTTGCGCTTCATTACCGCACTGGGATGCCCCAGGACTGCTCTTAAGACAAAATACCTGACGATGCACCTGTGACGCATCTATTTATATCCCTTCTACAGGTGTATCCAATGATGTCATCAGCAGAGGCTATAAATTCTAGTCAATTTCATTGACGTGTTGCACACATATTCACAGCTGGTCACACCTAAAGATGTTCCCAAAGCGCTAAATCAGCGCAACATCTCATTCCGCTTTTATCAGGGAACAGGGGTTACAGTTAAGTAACCCGAGACATTATACACAGACACACATACACACACGTACTATATTTATACTGTATATGGAATATCATGCACTTGACAAATTGTTTATAATAAGACCAGGAACATGCACTAAGAAAGTAAAGGCTACATTTTTAATTAATCCTGACTTTATAGCTAAAATCATCTCAATTTTCTGAGATTAATACCAACATTTCACCCGCTTTTGCATTCACCTGTCTCAGTATACATAATTAGACATTTAACTGTGCCCAAAATGTTAATATTCTCATTCAAACATCTAATTAAGCAACACGCAAGGCTGCAGATGGTCTGAACACTGACCATGTCTGTTACAGCACAGGATGCTTGCCAGAAAGACTCAGGGGTCTCCCACCATCACAGCTCCACCATTAATTCACACTGCCCACTGTGTGCTGCTCAAATCACTGGAATATATGCTAAATGGACTCCTGTATGGGAAGAGCAGCCTGCCTATGTTAACTGCCTCTGGAAGGGTAGGATTAGCGATGGGGATGTCCATTTCAGAGCTGTCTGAGAAAAGCACACAGAGGAGTGATCATACTAAACATCCTTTTCCATGTGCACTGCATTAGCTCTACAAAAAATACAATCCTATGACACACAGCTGACAGGCTGAAAACACCCTCAGTGGGTTTTCTGTTAGACTGCCTACCTGACAGATTTAACCTGCTGAGTGACAAAGCATAAACATCTGTGAGAAGTGCCATTCAATAGACGGATTTCTCTGTCCATGTGGAAAAGCAGGGTAACATGAATATCAACATAAACCTTTACAAAAGCTTTCAACCCATGAATGGATTAGGATATCTGGGCCATTTAGTCCCTGATACATGAGCAATTTATGATTGAGGTTTGTAAACCTGCATGAATATTCATCATTCACCTTCAGGATTTTTAAATGAGAAACATTTACATAATAATAAAAATAATAACAATATGTTTAATTTATATAGTGCCTTTCCAGAGCTCAAGGACACTTCACAATAAAGAACAGTAACATAACAACCATATAGACAATCATATGGACAGTGGACAGTTGCCCAGTCCGGAACAAAAACAAATGCAGTTGCTTATAGCAGATATCAGATCGTGCAATCAATTATACATTTCAATCCAGTACAAAAGAACACATAACATTGTGTAGACAGTATAGAAAATGTAAGTAGTGTAGGCAGTGGCCCAATCAGAATACAGATAAGCATACAAATACAATGAGCAGTACATGAAGCCAAATAGACTTTGAGCTAAGATTTGAATTCAGAGTTAGAGGTTGTAGTTCGGAGAGCCAGAGGGATTGAGTTCCATAACTTAGGTGCCACAACAGAAAAAGACCTGCTTCCTATTGAAGAAAGGCAGAATCTAGAAACAAGAAGTTTGCACCCAGAAGATCGGAGTGAGCAAGGAGGAATATAGGGAGAAAGTAAATCAGAAAGGTAAGGCGCTAGACCGTGGAGTGACTTAAATGCAAGCAGGATAATTTTGTATGCAATTCGACAGGTAACCAGTGAATGGGATAGGATGGGAGTAATATTTGCTTATCGTTTAGTGTAAGTTTGACATGAAGAGGAATTGGATTTCCATATTATGTCACAAATAAGGGAGGGGTTTGTCGGGGTAAAGTTAGTCAAGGGTTGGATAGACTGATCAAGCTCACAAGCAGAAATGGTCATGTTATCACCAAAGGTCTCAAGTAAAGCATTCAAGCTTTCCCTGAAAGTGGTGCAAACAGGTACAGCCAATGTCATCAGATTGGCAAATACTGTGGCTGAGTGCTTGCACTAGTTTGTTTACCATGTTAAACATTATTTTAGGTCTATTGTTAGCTTTAATGTTGTAGATATAAGTAGAGAGGGCCGCATTCAAGGCAGTTTTATAATGTCTAACATGTTCCGAGAATGCTAGGAAATGGACAGTTAGACCCGACTTCCTTAAAAGTTGTTCAAGTTGTCAGCCTTTTGCTTTCAGAGCACAATGCTCTGCATTAAACCAAGAAGACGTGTGGGAAGAGGGAACAGACCTGGTCCTAATAGGAGCATAATCATCTAAGGCATCAGTAAAAAGAGAATGGTCCTCATCCAGTGTCAAAGACAGACAAATGGTAAATGGTCTGCACTTATATAGCGCCTTTTTAAGCCTTAACAGTATTCAAAGCGCTTTACACTGTGTCTCATTCACCCATACACACACATTCATACACCAATGGCAGCAGAGCTGATGTAAGGTATGTAAGCTAGCCTGCCATTGGGAGCAACTTGGGGTTCAGTGTCTTGCCCTAGGACACTTTGGCATGTGGGGTCATATGGGCCGGGATTCGAACCACCAACCCTGCGATTAGTGGCCGACCCACTCTACCAACTGAGCCACAGCCGCCCCACCAAGTGAAATTGAAGACATCAGAAATAGCAGAGGAAGCAATTGAGGCAGAAAATGAATTGGCATCAACAGCACTGATGTAACGATATGATATGGCTGTGTTATAAAAGGGCCAGACCACAGATGGAAACATTATTCAAACAAGATGTACAGACCAAATCGAGTGTATGAGCATGAGTGTGAAGAAGATCAAAACAGTCCAGGACAGTCTTTAAGTGAGTACCATTAGAGCAGGCAGTATCAACATGGATGTTAATGTCACCAAGCAAAAGGACCTGAAACAATACATCATGTTAGAGTTAATAGTTCACTGAGTTCCGAGAAAAAAATCAATTTGCTGCTTAGAGTTGTGAAAACCCAGTTGAGTAAGTGATATTGAGTTTCGATAGTTTACTGCAAGTCCACCCCCTTGGCCATATGAACGCGGTGTAGACAAGTGCTGATATCCATGTGGTGTAAGCAGGTTAAGGTGCATGTAATCATTAGGCGTCTGCCAAGTCTCAGTGAGAAATAGCATGTCCAGGTTGGTGTCATTAGTTAATTAATTAAGATAGGGGGCCTTATCCAAGGTGGAGCAACAGTTCAGTAGAGCAAAGTGTTTTTGCAATACACCAAAGTTGCCTGTGGACATATAATTTGAGTCTGTCTTATTTATTTTGACAAGTGTTTGCAGTGTCCAGAAATCCCTTTGTAGAAGCTTTGGTTTACACAATGCTCTGTTAATTGCCCAAATTCACAGTAGTTGCTGTCTGTTGAATTTTGAAAATCCTTTGGGGTGAGCGATGTACATATCGCGGGTGTAGGATGATACCAAGCAACCGGCAGAGCTCGTACATCGCAGAATCGAGGCACGCATGCCCGTTTAATGCCTTTTAATAAGATGATAAATACCCAGTTTACATGTTGGACGTTACTCCAAAAACAAGGGAAAACAGAGGCAGGATGTGTGCTAAAGCTTTTGACAAACTAGTGCTAACCGTGAAAAAGCCAGCCATCAGCAATACCACGTTAGCCAGAACCTCAACCATCACAACACCTATAAATAGCTCACAGAGAGGAAAGCAACCCAACCTGACAGTAAGCAAATAGAGTGATCGATAAGGAGAGTGTTACCTCACCCCATAGTCAGTCTGATAGATGGAGGATTGATGAGGGAGAGAGCTCGCAGCAAGCCAGCAACCAAGAGTTTACAGCTGCAACAGAAAAACACGGCAAGCTGAAGCGGAGGAGGTAGATCCAATTTGCAGAGAGGCATCAGAGAAACCAGAGGGGTAGCAGAAAACGCACCAGAGGCAAGTCCAAAGTTGCAGGAAAGCATGATCAACAGCACCAGAGCACAAGTGTCAACTATTCCGAAGAGGAATAGTTCAATAGTTGTCGTAGAACAGCAGCCAGAAGATAGCAGAACAAAACAAACCGAAAAATAACAAAAGAAACAGAAAAACATATAACACAAATGATCAGACCCAACAAACAACAATTAACCCCTAAACCAATCCTAAATGTAACAATTAAGTCTAACCCCCTTAGTCTAAACTTAACCATTATTTTAATTGGAGAATCACTTTTGTGTACCATGGAAGAAAGAACACATCAGGGTTTGGAATGGACAAGGGAAGCGTATTTGATTGGTTGGTCTAAAAGTCAAACTCTTGTGTACGAGCCAAGTCATTCAATATCTTACGATTTGGCCACTGTGTACAAATAATTGCATTGTCATATGAGACTATGTTGATCATAGAATGTGCTCTAACTGCTCAGACACAGTTCCATTATTCAAACAGCTATAGGGTCAAGCATTTGACTGAAAGATAATGCTGTCCAATTTTGTGTGAATTGGAGGTTGTTGGTTTTTTTATGCAGGTCTATTATTGTTGTATCAACTATTTCAGATAAAACTGCCCCTGAAGGGCATGCACAAACAACATATCCTGGGGTTAGCTCACTTTAAATATGTAATTGGGTGGTTCTTGGCCAGAAGATGTAAAGTGGATTGCATGCAGATATTTTAAAGTCTGGTTATGTAAGACTATTTATTCACTAAGCGACTCTAGATCACTGATCCTGATGGAGGTTCAAAATTAATCTCCCCTGTTAAAGGGATAGTTCACCCACAAATGAAAATACTATCACCATTTACTCAGCATTATGCCATCCCAGATGTGTATGACTTACTTTCTTCTGCAGAACAGAAATTATGATTTTTAGAAGAATATTTTAGCTCTGTCGGTCCATTCAATGCAAGTGAATGAAGTGAATGGGAATTTTGAAGCTCCAAAAAGCACATAAATGTAATCCATACTACTCCAGTGGTTTAATCCATGTCTTCAGAATTGATATGTAGATGTGGGTGAGAAACACATCAATGTTTAAGTAAATTTTTGCTTGAAATTCTTCTCCCTGCCAAGCAGGGGTGATATGCAAGAAGAATGTGAATCACCAAAAACAAAAGAAGAAGAATGTGAAAGTTAAAGTGGAGATTTACTGAGCAGGGAGGAAAATTTATATTAAAAATTGACTTAAATATGTATCTGTTTCTAACCCACACCTATCAAATCGCTTCTGGAGACATTGATTTGGAGTTGTGGTTAAATTACTTTTATGCTGCTTTTTATGTGATTTTCTTCGGAGCTTCAAAAAGTTGCCACCCATTCACTTGCATTGTATGGACCTACAGAGCTGAAATATTGTTCTGAAAATCTTAATTTGTTTTCTTCTGAAGAATAATGGCATAAAGAGTAAATTATCAGAGAATTTTCATTTGTGGGTGAACTATTACTACTTTAAGAAATGTAGTCTTCATCTAATCAGAATATGTCTCAGCATATACAAGTAACAAAAACTCAATTGAAATATCCTTTTTACATCTGCATCACATATATTTAGAATAAAATATCTGCACATGCATGGGTCATTGCCAAATAAGGTTGTTCAAAGTGTTAAAAATTATAAATAATGTAAAAGTTTAGTTTAAAGT
The DNA here is from genome assembly GCF_025860055.1 of Xyrauchen texanus. Taxonomy (NCBI): domain Eukaryota; kingdom Metazoa; phylum Chordata; class Actinopteri; order Cypriniformes; family Catostomidae; genus Xyrauchen; species Xyrauchen texanus. Next base: position 7,228,199 of record NC_068292.1, on the reverse strand, counting down.
CCCCATGAATTCAAAATTGAACATACTTACTCTGTTTGCCTAAACTGATCATTTTGTGGTGAACAATTCATCCATGCAAGTCAATCCACACAAAAAATTTTTTAATCTTTAATCAAAATCTGAAAATTCCCCGCCCCTCTGCATTGGAGGACCTTGCCTGATGATGTAGGTTTGACGGTTTAGGTGTCTCCTTAACATCCGTAATCACGCCCCTCCAACTGACAGTAGACAGGCTGCCTGTGTGTTTGCGAGCACTGACAGCGTGTGAAAGGAGAGATGGCGAGGAGGTGCATTTTTGGTTGTGACACTCACGGAACACTTTTTACCATTCGAACCCTCCGCATGTAACGGCTCAAACATGTAAGGTCTGATTCCCCCCGTGACGAAATGATCAACCGTGTGTTCCTGTTCTTCTTCATCTTCCTCCTCCTCCTGCTGCAGGAAGGGGACTGCTGGCGGTGTTTCAGGCGGCGAGTAATCCTCAACAACCGATTGTAAACTTGCGTTAAGATCTGCCTCCATTTTTGAATTAAACACCTACTTTTTTAGATCCAATCAGGTGCTAGTTGGAAAAAAAAGCCACGCCCACTATTTTGCCTCATTTAGTATTCCGTTTCTCTCGGAAATACGTCACAACACTGGAGAAAAGTCGTTTGCAACTTCCGGTTCACGGGGACTTTAAAAAACATGCCTGAAGTTTGTAGAAATGTAATATTTATGGCCAAGTTGGTTTCAGAAATATAACAATGAATAAATAAGAAAATTTTTTCAAGCAATTCAGAACAACATTTTAAAACAAAATAGTTTAATTGCTTAATAAAATAAAGAAAGTCTAACATTCTTTTTTCTTTTACTTTTTTTCAGGTGTTTTAGCTTTTATTGAGAAATGTATTTGGGATAGGGTTTTACTCTTTTGGGGTCTGTTTTGCGATAATGTCTGGCTAACTGTACTGTTATGTCTTACATAACTCAGCACGGCACCCTAGAAAATAACTGGCCTTTCAAAAATATCTAAAAATACACCAAGAAAGCTTCTTCTCACTATACGTCACCAAACAAAACACTAAGAAAGAGAATAAAACACTTTGAGAACTGCGTCCTAAAATTCATTGTCCATTCCTCTTCTAATGGCACATCTCTGGATGACAGTATGGAGTAGAGATGAAGGGATCCAGATGTTCTACAGTGCACTATGAATGTATGCAAAGTATTTTTGTATCTGCTTGTGAAAGAAGTCTGATTCAAAGGATTCCAAGGCAGTTCATCTTGTGTGGTTAAAAACTGAACATATGAGCCACACAAAGCCACATCGCAGTGAACAGAATACAGCAGATCTCGCAAGAACAATGAATGAGTGAAATTAAGCTAGCAGTTTCATTCATTTGTCTGATTGACGTGTTGCGTTAGGTAGAGATATCTAGCTCCGTAGGTGGCCAAAAGGCCTTTGATACTCACATCATGGTGCCTCTTCCATTCTTGGTTATTTTGGTCCTTTCAAAGCAATTCTGTATGTTATGGATCATGCTGTTTTATATGTTATATGATCACAAGCTGAGGTCATTTCTTTGCATATGTATCTTTGAGGTACTTTCCAAGTGATTCTACCACAATTTGCTTTTGCGAAGCAAAAGAAAATTGTGGTTGAATCACTTGGAAATTACCTCAAGGCATGCACTAAAGATAGCATGGACAAAACCAAATTATTATGTTATCCAGCATGATTTGAGAATGTTCCAGTCTTGTGTGCTTCAATGAAAGCAAGAAAACCTGAACTTTTGTACAAATGAGTTAACACGGTCAATGCCATAAATCTGCTTATGTTATTGGTGACCTAGACATAGTAGTAATGTTATATCCTACTATTTCCTCATTCGTCAAGACATTAATTTACATGAATGTTCCCTTTGTTAAGGGTTTATCAAGGGGTTAATCAATAACTAAGAAGTAATTTACACATGCATAATAAATAATTAAGGCAGTTATATCAACAAGAATAAAAAGGGTGACATTCATGCAATCATTTCCAAATAGTGAACATTTTAACTTACATGTTAGAAATACACTTAATCATACTTGTATTGATCAAAAACATTAAATGTCTTAATTCTTGATTTATGCAACAATGCACCAAAAATAGATTTTTAAAGTGAGATTAAAAGGAGGGATTGCATTTTGTGTTTCCATTCATTATTGTAATGCCTTGACTCATTTGTGTTGTCACTTTTCTTGTCGATGTGAAAAGAATGGTGTTACTCTGAGTGCTGTCCCAACTTAATTAGTCCTAGTTACCTAATTGTTAAAGAACCACAGACTCGAAGATAGTGTTGAACCCGGAGGTGTAGTTTATTGAAGGGAAAAGTGGAGTTGGAGAAACTGAGTGCACACTGCAGTGCAATGGAGTGGAAATGAAGGGAATTTGATGAAGTGAGGAGCTTGGACACACCTGAGTGTTGTAGAGGAGTACTTCGTAGGAAGTAGCTGGGATGAAGGAGCGAGGAGCTCGGAATAGTGATTACGGGAACGTGATTCTGGAGCACTGGAGTTAGGAGCTTTGAACACGCCGGAGCGTTAGAGAGGAGAATCTCGTAGAACGTTGCTGGAACGAAGGAGCAAGGAGCGTTAGATGAAAGCCAGGAAACGTCTTGGAGTAGGAGCAGGTAAGTGAGTCTATGTTCACGTGTGAGATCAGACAAAGAGTGAACGGGGAGTGGAACTTATATGTTGTGAGGCAGATTGATGTGGGAACAGGTTGATTAGTACTCTGGAGAGAGAGAACGTGGAGTGAAAGTGCTGGGAGTGTCAGGCTGAACTGTTACACTAATATTCTGCATATATTATATCACAGCATATGTAATATAATAAAGCCTGATGACCATTAAACCACACTGAACTTAATGTACATAGGCTAATGATATTGGCAACCCCTTCATAAATAATTTACATGTGTGTACATTACATTGAGGTACATTTTCACAGGTTACTAATGTTGAATAAGTGATATTAAGCATTTATAACTTGTAGGGGAAAAGGGCTCACAGTTTGGCCTTGTTATTATAAGTGCATATAATTGATTAAGAATGCATATTTGAATGGCTTCTTACTCATTTGATAACCCTTTATAAACCCTTATCATTGTAAACATTAATGTAAAGTGTTACCCTTTGTTTTAAATTCAATTTTCAAAACATTGTTTATTGTTGTGTGTAAAACAGTTTTAGAATACAGCTTCAGTGTAGTCTCAGACTTTTGGAACCCACTGTGTATAATTTACAAATAACAAATAATGCCAGGAATAATGATATTCATTTTCACAATTTATCCCAGCATGGTATCAAGCATTTTCTGTGCATTATTTGAACACAGCTCATAAACTGTCTATAAAGTGAAAGAGAACATAGAAACCCTAATCCCCCTTTTACAAACCTGTGATAAGGCAAATGTTTATAGGGCCATTGTGTTCAGACATCAGTATCATGTATAGTTCTGAATGTATTTAGACCCAATTCTAAAACCCAAGACTCTTTCCCCCATTTCTGCCAGTGAAACAGCCAGCGGCTGCATGTATAACAGGATTAAAACAATCTGCCACTGAGACTGTTAATCTTATGCACAGGAGGGGAAACACCTCACGGTTTCTCTTTTCATTTATTTATCTCATGCACAAGTCTATTTCACACACGTTTGCCCCGGGATGAGCATTTCTGCACATTCGCCGATTCACTGAAGAGCGTTCAGAGATGCTAACCTCAACCAGTTCACCTTCACCGACGGAACCAGACGGTCATTAATCAAAATAAAATGAAGATTTGTGTTGACGCTGCAGTATGAAAGAAACACCCTATGAGGGGAATACACTCATACATGAGAGACATGTTGATAAAATGGCGTGTCTCTCATTTCAAACAATCTGATTAATGATTCATGTTTTCTTGAGGTTGCTATGACTTACTTTTGTGGAAGGTAGTATTTTGAATAAATTTGAATGTTTGAATGATTATGCACATTTCTTAAGTTCTTGGTAAATGGCTGTGATTGATTACTGATTATCAGTCATGTCTGTATTTCCTGAGGAATTGTTTCAATCATTGTTTGAAAAATATATTGACAATAAAAGAGTCACTGTAGCATTAGTGATCACCTTTTTGGAGCTATGGATAAATATATGCATATTTTGTTTTTAAACCAATTTTAAAATGTGTCAGGCATAACAGCACAGTCAGCCAGGCATTGTTGCAAAATATGCCCCAATAGGGTACAACCCTATCTCAAATAAATACCTAACCAAATAAATTATTGAATGGACATGAAATGTTGATTTGATTTAAAATAATTTTACTATGTGAGAGGAAAGAGAGATGAAACTAGGTGAGTGGTTGCTTTGGAAAATGACCATTTAGTTTAGTGGTAATTACACAAAAGTATTTGATGGCAGAATGCCTAAAAGAGCTATAAATATAAAAAAAATGAAAATGAACAGTTGCAGAATCCATTTTGTTTATAAAATAGTTGTCCAGGTTTAGTGCTCAGTGGACATAAGTACTTGATATGTGAAAAGATGAAAAGATGAATCTATGTATGGAATAATCAGTCTTACCCATTGGAGTGCCAACTCCGTAGGCCTTGGAGTCAATGAGGCCTCCGATCTGTGTGAGATTGCAGTTGCGTTGGGTGACGAATTCAATTGTGGTTGACTCCATGAGGAAGGCGTAATCAGAGGTTAGCACTCGCTCAATTCCCTCCTCAATGCTCTTCACCATCACCGAATGCCTGCGACTGCTCATGAACTCCCACATCTTATCATACGTGGAGATCTTCGTTTTCTGAGACAGAAGTTAAATTAATTATCAGACTTTTAATATAAAATGCTTTTTGACAAATAACCACGAGCCAAACAGACTAATTGCAAACCTCAACTGTAAATAGCTTGATAAGATAATATTAGAAATGTAAATTCTTAGTAGCACTACTTTTTAGTAGTATGTAATCATAATTGAGAGGACACCAAACCATACAATAAATTGAAAAGATAAAAAATTGTCAAAAATTGCAGATCCAGTGGATCATAGTTATTCATAGGTATTCATGCATACATTGTAACAAATTTGTGCTGATGACACTGAACCATACAATGTCAATGTGTTGACAACATCTTAAATATAAACATTTGCGCATGTGTACTAATCTATAAATCCTGGCCTGAAGGGTGACTGAGTTACATTAGCATAGCAAGGATGGCTAAACGTTATCAGAAAAGAGCTTTTGATGGAATATTTATGTACAAATGACATCCAGAAGGAACAATTACATTTATGCATTTGGCAGAGGCTTTTATACAAAGCAACTTACAGTGCACTTATTACAGGAACAATCCCCACGGAGCATCCTGAGGTTAAGTGCCTTTCTCAAAGATACAATGGTGGTGGCTGTTGGGATTGAACCGGCAACCAGTTCTGTGCTTTATCCCACTATGCCACCACCACACCATGGAAGTGATAATACATGACTAATAATACATTTACAATACATTACAAATCATTTATATGCTCTTATTAGAACTTTCCTGAAACACTTCAGAAAATGGGCCAAATAGTGAGCGGTCAAGAATATTTGCATTGGCTCTGGGACGGTCGAGGCTACTGATATTGGCTCTGGGACAGTCAAGGCTACTGGCATTGGCACTGGGACGGTCGTGGCTACAGGCATGGGCCCATGCTCATTAACCGTGGCAGGCATGGGCACTGGAAATTTGTTTTCATGGCCCTGCGTACTGACATCAGTGGGGGATCATTCAACTTAGAAGTGAGAGCAGAAAATAATGTGAAAAACTCCTTGGTCTCCAAAGTAGGCGACAGTGGAGGCATGGGGATCCCGTCGTAACCCACAAGGTACAGGGGGAATGTATGGAAAGGAGTTTCCTTGGAAAAAGGGGCCATGAAAGGCTTGGAGACAGGGGCCATGAAAGGCTTGGAGACAGGGGCCGTGAAAAGCTTGGAGACAGGGGCCATGTAAGGCTTAGAGACAGGGGCTGTGGAAGGTTTAGAGACAGGGGCCGAGGAAGGCTGGGGTGCAGGTTTTGGCCCCGGTTTCCCACCATAACCCATAGTGAAAGGGGAACTGCAAAGTTCTAGAGTCTTCTCCATGTATTCACAGAGCATCCAGTGAGCACCATCTGGAGGCATTAGTTCCTTTAGTTCACTATTCAGACCAGCTCTGAAGAAACTCACCAGAGCGCGGTCTTCATAGTGCACTAAATTCACCAGATGGAGAAACTCACAGACATGATCCTCAACTGGACGATCCACTTGCTCCACGAGGAGAATCCTGACTCCACAGAAGAGATCGTCATCCGTAATGGCGGTAACTCCCGCTGGGTTCTTTTGCTTTTCGGCCTGGCCTTTCTGTAATGACACACCAACACGGGAACGGAGATGAACCAAGATACGGGAGTTTATTGCACAGAATGCAGAAGAGTAGTGTGAGGTGAGATTGTAGGTAAGGTATATAGTTCTTAGAACACAGTTTTTGGTTATACAGAGAACTCAGGCAGTAGGTACAGATCACTAATTCCAGACCAATACATGCAAAAACTGGAAACATAAACTTCTGACAGTGTCTAAGGTACGCACCTTACATAAACTGAGGAACAGGTCAGTATATCAAGGCATTAAGTACATTCAGAGTTCTCAAGGTCACGTGACTAGCACATTCAGAGGCAAGTTTCACACAGGTAAGTAGATACACGGTAAACTCAGGGTTCACATAAGTCACTTATCTTGCACATCCAGTGCAGATAGTTGATAAACAGGTGAGATACTGTACACACAGGCAAGTAGGTATACTGTAAACTTAGAATTCTCAAAGTCACTTATCTTCCACATCAGGAGCAGATAAACAGGAGTGATACACGTTGATAAACAGGAGTGATACACACAGGTAAGTAGGTATGCTGTAAACTCAGAATTCTCAAAGTCACTTATCATGCAAGTCCAGAGCACATCGATGACAAACAGGTAATTAATAAGCAGTTCACTACTGCGGCAGGGCGAAAGGTGAGTCCAAGGAACCTTCAACAAGGCCAGGTGCTGACTGAGTGTGAGAGTGAGGTTTAAAGAGCAACATGCAGGTTGGACACCCCTATATAGCATAGTGTATGTTGATGATAAAACAACTAGATTTTCTGAACTGGAGTAATATATATTTAGCCATTAACGATATTTTGAGATAAATTGTGATAAAATAAGTTCCGCGTCTATAAAGCACTAACCGGAAGTGACGATGGCCGAGGGAGTCTGGTCAAGCTCAAGCTCAGGTTACAATGGATGCGAATGAAGAAACAGAGTTCTCCGGTGTGGACGAACATGCCTATGATGGCCCACAGGCCTATAATTATGAGTAATACATTTGGACCTTGCAATTTACTGGAGAGTATAAAGTTAGCCTATGGGGATACAAAATCAGACGGGAGGGCGGCGGGAGAACAGTTTGAATTGAAATGCGGGGGAAACGGGAGAGTTGGGCTAGCATTGTGCAAACTACTAAATTCATTTCAGAAGGCAGACAATTACGTTACGACAACCTGTCCTAAAGCTCAGTCTCTCTCCCTCTCTCTGTATTATTATACTAAATAAATATTAAATATTTAATATTATAAAAAATATATTATATAAAAATATTATACTATTATTATTACGAAATTACACAAATTAAGAGATAAAATAATTAAAAGTAAGACTTACTCTGCTAAGTGCTCGTTTTCGTTGCACAGAATGTCTGCTAACGTTAGCACTTGGTCCTCCAGTCCCGCCCGCGCCAAAATCCGGTGTAAACTTTGATGCTGGACTTGATTCCATCGAGTGCACCGAGGGAACAGCATCAGTAATCAGCCTCACGTGGTCCTTACTCCGAAATCCCATCCGAGACTCCAACAAAACAAAACGCACCCAAGACCGAAAAGCCTTGTTTTTCCTAGAAGGAAAATGATGGACACGATGTCCTGACAGGCTGGAATTCGTGCAACCAGCACAAACACAATAATTTACCATTATGGCTTCTCTAAAACTCGATCTAAAACTTTCTGTCTCTCACTACTGCTCTAACTACATCAACACCCAACAATGAGAGAGCTGACTGCAAGCTCTTTTATTTGCCTCGCCCTGCGTCATATGACACGTTGCTATAGCGGGAAAGGCGTATTCCAGAGCCTAGTACATTTTCATCAAAATCTCTACATCAAATGAGATTTCATTAGTAATTTCTACATATGTGTTTTTAAAAGACCTCTGCAGACAATATAAAGTATTAATTCAGTTATAAATTCAACCTGCATGTTGCTCTTTAAGTGCAAGTCCAAACCAGGTGATAATGAGCTACAGGTGTGCTTGATTAAAACTCAGGCGAGTGAGCACGGGTGACTGACGGTGAGGGAGATCCTGGTGCGCTTGTGACAATAACCACAAATAAATTATTTGTAATGCATTTTTAAATGGCTTACTAGTCATTAATACAAAATTACTAATAAGCCATTTATAAATAAAAGAGTTTTAGAAGCTTCAGGTTATAGTAGAATTGTGTTGCAAATTATACTGATCAATATTGATGTGTTTCTACACGACTTAGAATATTAATGTTGATTATTCTGATTATTCTATGAGAGTCTGTTTAAAAAAATAAATAAATAAAAAACATATATATATATAATTCAACATGATCCCATTTTTAGGTATTTGTTAGTCATGTGCAGTTCTAATATATAATTAGAACTGCACATGACTAACAAATACCTAAAAATGGGATCATGTTGAATTATAAATAAACACTCACCGAAAGACTTGAAACAGACAAGTTTTTTTGATCTCTTGCTGGAAACATAATTCATATGCTGGAATTTACATTTTAGAAATATAATTTTTTAGAAAGAATCAGTATTCTGGTAAAAAAAAAGTGTTATGTTTTGCTTCTTCACATGATTACTATGAAATAAACTGTGGCAGGAACACACAAATCTGTTTAAGCCTAATCCTGACTAATCTCCAGAACTGAAATTTAAACTGACAGCATGCAAAACTCAACATACAGAAACATACAGTACAATTTTATACTAGTGGAATGACAAATAAAGCCCATGATCAACAGAGATATTACGATTAGTTGCTAGAAAAAAATGGTGCCATTGGCTCCTTCACCCATTTTAAACACGGCAGTATTTTTGTGCCTCTGTGAACACATCTGATGGCATTTGAAACCTAATTAAGTCACATTCACAAGGTCCTGCCTGCCATTATTCTGTGTAATGACTTTTTGTGGCTGGTCGATATTTTAGATGAACTTGGTGATTTGCCGGTGATCAGAATCTTTTGGAGTTGCCCTTGACAAATCAGCCAATTGAAAATGTAGACTATGACTGCTGATGAGGCAAAACCATAGAGACCAAGACAGAGAAAGAGAGAGAAGAAGAAAAAAGAAATGCAATAAAAAGTCTAATTTTATCTCAAAACAGTCATTGATTTTTTTTTTTATTATTATTGACACTTTAGCATTGTGCTACTGTATGTTGTACTAATAAACATATGAATAATATTATGTTTTACATTTTTATTTTCAACTTTTATTTTAAGTCTATTTGCTGAGACAAATGTTGCCTAAAAGCTATACAAATAGTATACTTAGTAATGTAAGAGATATTGTACAGTCAGCCAGTTATCATTGCAAAATAAACCCCAACCGGGTGATAAGCATCGGCCTTTATCAGTCTAAAGAAGTTTTATTTCACAGCAACCTACCAAATAAATAGACGGACATAGAACAATTGACTTATTATGTAAGAAGAAAGAGACCACAGAGTCTCTAGAAACAACTGAATTCCACCTCCGATTTGTATAACAGATCTGTTGGTGTTTATATTGAGAAAATTACCATCTGCTCAATTTTCCACTTATAACAAGACTACTTGTGAAATTAATAAATAAATGGACATGATCAGAATCAAGAGAGCTGTATAATACAGGTGTTGTATTACAAATTTATAAAATGTTAAACACAATCATATATATAAACTGGGAAAGTAGAGTAGACTGCATTTAGCATTTAAGGTATAAAAAGAGTATTCCAGCAAGAGATTTCCTTCCAGTTCTGTTCTCTCTATTGTAAATTAAATTAGTCAGACTACTGACAATCTCATCCTTTGTCTTTTAATGGCTATTGGAGCCCCAGCCCCAGTTGTCTAAATAGTTAGGCTGATTGGATTAGCATCTCTGTATCTGAATAGTTATGCTGATTGGATTAGGACTGGTAACAATCTAGAGTCTAGGGTGGGTTTCCTATGCCTGTATACATCATTTGCATGCTTTAAAGTTATCACCTGGGTGCTTTGTGTCTATCTCTAAGCACTGCCCTCTAAATGCATGTATAAATTACAATGTAAAGTTCCCTTAGTTAGACGTTGGTCCCTGCAGCTGCCGACAGCACGAATTTCTCAATAAAGAATCCTGCTTGAAGATACAACCGAGTCTCCTGGTCTTACCTTCTGAGTTTCCCACTCTCTAGAAGGATAAAAAGTTTACAACACAGGTAAGGATTGATATTAGTCATTTGAACCAAGTTCTAAGACATTTTGCTCAATGTATTAACAACTGTTTTACTATATTTCTATCACTAGACGAACATTGTGATCGGGCCATTTCAGGATGACCCATTAGTAAGTACAGATGATATTGCACATATCAGTATCTAAAACTCAGGCTACTGAAAAGAGCCATCTAAAACTCTTTTTTAATATAATTAGGAAAATCAGTCATATTTATTGACTATCTATTGTTCTTGATGTAAAACACCCACATCTTTCAGAATGTTGTTTATACAAAAACATGGACTTCCAATTGGTCTTGTGTCAGTCTAACTAACCAAATAACCCCACAAGCTTTGAAGTGTGAGGTGACTAAAGTCAGTAATTTCTCTAATAATCAGCTCTCATTCTGTCTGTTTTAATGTCATGTCTGTTATGTGTGATGTGAATACATGACTGATAATCAGTAATCAATCACTGCCATTTACCAATAAGTTGATTTGAGATTGTGTAGATTGGTTGTCTAATGCTTTGATCATGCTGAAGTTCTCACAGATTTCACCTCTTTAATCTGGTCTTTGATTAATGCACAGCACACTACAATCACACTCCATGCATTTTCAGCTACACTTGCATCACTCTTATCCTTAACAATGACAGAATATGACTGAAACAAACAAATGATCTGCTCTGACTCTGAGACACATACGGAAAAAATAGATTTGTCTGATAAATAGACGCTGAGGGAGTGATTTACCTGTTTGCAATTCAACCAAACATTGAGCATATAACAAAACATTCTGATGAGTATATTTACAGATATGTGTGAGGCCGACTTTGGTTAGAAAATATACTCAATGAATAAATAAATATTTTGGGTGGACAGCTAACAGAAAAGATTGTGATGGATTTAAAGACCAGATATGTTCCAACATGAAAGGAATAGTCTCACACAACAGTGTATTGTTTTTCTAGTGTCACTCATTTATCTGTTTCAAATATATGAAAGATGTGCTTCTCGTGTAAATGTTTCTTTCAAACTCTGTAAATGAGCTCTGTTCTCTGCAGATGGTATACAAAGAATATTATTGCAGTATTTTTGTTTGAAATAAATATTATTATAGAGGCCTAAGCGCATAGCGTTTTTCATTTACTGATATTTCCATATCTTCTTCTTTTTTGATAAAAAACTGTGGCAGGGCGGAGGGCGGGGCCAGGTTGTGATTATACACACCTAATCCCTTATCAGGCTAATTAAGCCTCCGAGAGGGAGAAAGGCCGATGACAGATGGTGGTGCGACGAGAGAGAGAGATAGTTTATGGACATGTCCGTCATGTGTGTGTTTGTCTTTTAAGTTTATCATTAAAACTATTATGTTTTGAGAAGCGGCTGTCGTCTGCCTGAGAGGGTGGAGAAGTGATCGAGGACCATGCAAGTGTATCCGAGAACCGGCGAGTAGGTTTTTTTTTTTTTTCATCTCTCTCCTCTCTCTCTCTCTCTCTCACTGCTGCTCTGTGTTGGCCTTTTCCCTCTCGTTTAAATTTTAGTGTTTTTTGGGGGGGTACTACACTGTTACAGGAAGTACCCCCCATCTTAATTATTTCTGTTTCCCTCCCCTTGTCCCCTCCCTCGTCCAGGTAGATGGGGATGAACTGCCGGCAGACTAGGCTTAAAGCAGGGGGGGGGGTATGTCAGGCTTGGGGGTTGTGATTATACACACCTGGTCCCTTATCAGGCTAATTAAGCCTCCGAGAGGGATAAAGGCAGATGACAGACGGTGGTGCGATGAGAGAGAGGTAGTTTCCGTCATGTGTGTGTTTGTCTTTTAAGTTTATCATTAAAACTATTATTTATATTGTCAAGCCGGTTCTCGCCTCCTCCTTTCCATTGATCCCTTTACAAAAAGACAGATTTTATTTTTTAATCAAACACTGATGGTATTTTGACACTCATGTTTCTTATTTAATTGTTTTAGAGCTCATATTAACAGTATCTAAACTTCTGCACAGAATGCACTGTAAAACTGAAAATGTGCAGTTTTTACAGTGTAAGAAGCTATTTCTACAAGTTCTGACACTTAAAAAATGCTTTCCTTTGTGTAACCAAAAGTATTCAGGTTCATTCAGACATACTCAGTGTTGGGTACAGCAAGTTACTCAAAATGTAATCATCTACAAATGACTAATTACTTCTTTAAAATTGTAGTCAAGGCATTTTTTTTCTAATTAATGACTAAAGTTCAACCATGCAACACTTTGGTGCAAGATGATAGGTTTTTTGAACTGGATCTTTGTTAGCCAACTCGCTCACATTTTTCTTTGGTCAGGTGTAAATTCAGTTTGCCAGGCCCCCGCCCCCCTTCACGGGCGTCCGCTTCTCCACAGTACACGGCGAACATGCCAAATCACTGCACTCGGAAATCCCTACTCTTCTACTCAAAGACGCGATAGAGCCTGTCCCTCCAACCGAGATGAAGAAGGGTTTCTACAGCCCTTACTTCATCGTACCCAAGAAAGGTGGCAGCTTACCAATCTAGGACTTGCAAGTTTTCAACCCGGCCTTGTACAAACTCCCGTTCAAAATGCCCACGCAAAAACACATCCTAACTTGCGTCCGGCATCTAAATTGGTTTGCAGCGGTAGACCTCGACACCGACCCTTCCTACAGTTCACGTTCGGCGGCCAGGCATATCAGTACAAAGTCCTCCCCTTCGGCATGTCTCTGTCTCCTCGCATCTTCACGAAAGTCACAGAAGCGGCTCTTGCTCTGCTCTGAGAGGTCGGCAACGGCATACTCAATTACCTCGACGACTGGCTCATACTGCACTCCCGAGAGTTACTATGCCCCGCTGCGCTGGCACATCAACTGCCTAGAGTGGATGACTGTATTCTTTGCCCTGCGGAAGTTTCTCCCGTTAGTTTGAGACAAACATGTCCTAGTCAGGTCAGACAGCACCACCGCGGTAGCGTACATAAATCGTCAAGGTGGCGTACGCTCCCACCACATGTCGCAAATCGCCCGTTGTCTCCCCCTTTGGAGCCAGCCGCGACTCAAGTCGCTGAGCGCCACTCACATCCCCGGCGACCTCAATGCGATGGCGAACATGCTGTCACGACAACATTGGCCCGGTGGAGAGAGGAGGCTTTAACCCCAGTCGGTTCAGCTGATTTGGGAACGATTCGGCAAGGCCCAGGTAGACCTGTTTGCCTCCCAAGGGACCTCCCATTGCCCGCTCTGGTATGCCCGAACAGAGGCTCCCCTCGACGAGACACACTGGCACACAGCTGGTCCTCGGGGCTGCGCAAGTACGTATTTCCCCCAGTGAGCCTTCTTGCACAGGTGGACGAGGAGCAAGTCACCCTAGTGGCTCCTTACTGGCCCACCCGGGCCTGGTTCTCGGACCTCGTACTCCTCGCAACAGCCTCTCCCTGGCAAATTCCCCTGAGGAAGGACCTTCTTTTTCAGGGACGGGGCACGCTCTGGCGCCCGCATCCAGACCTTTGGAACCTACACGTCTGGCCCCTGGACGGGACGCGAAAGATCGAGCTGGTCTACCACCTGCCGTCGTCGACACAATCAGCCAGGCTGAAGACCCACAGAGGAGACCCTCCTATTCCTGCAGGAGAGGTTGGAGGGGAGGCTGTCCCCATCCACCTTGAAGGTGTATGTTGCTGCTATCGCGGCCCACCACGATGCAGTAGACGGCAAATATTTGGGTAAGCGCGACTTAATCTTCAGGTTCCTAAGAGGCGCCCGGAGGTTAAATCCTTCCCGGCCAAGCCTGTTCCCCTCCTGGGATCTCCCAGAGGTCCTCACGGGCATTCAGAGACCCCCCTTCAAGCCGCTAGAATCAGTTGGACTCAGGGCTATATTGAAACTATAATTTTATTCCTGAAATTCATTTCACAGTAAATCAAGATGAACTTTAATCTATTTGCTCCATTCCTATCAATTAAACATGAATGGTAAGAGAACAATTGATGTGCATCAGCCTTCTGAGAGACATTTAGCATGTTTTTTATGCTTATTATGCCCTGAAATCTCAGGCCGTCAGACCGCGATGTGTGCTTTCAAATCCAGAGCAGCACATTTACCTGGCTACCCTGTATATGTGGAGATACGGGACAGAGACAAATTTCTTGAGGGGGAAACTGAGTGGTTGCAAGCGACTCATGATCATTATTGCCCTCTTCCTCTCTCATGCCCGCTTCAGTCACCTGCCTACAATTGTGACACTGACACCCATATTACGTATGTCTAGTTTAATATAACCTGTCCTTTTTTCTTAAATTATGAAGCCATATTTTACCCTTGTGCGACCCTGCGTCCTTCTGCATGGATATTGTGTTTTGTCTTTGCTCTAAGCTATGCATAATTTAATTTCATATAAACTGACTGATCTCAGTTCAGGACACTCTGGGTTGTCGGTAAAGGATTTTTGATGCATTGAGTCATGTGACAAAACAACACAGTGCTGATCACAGAAGAGTTTGTTTATTTGGAGAAACGGCAGCAAAAGTACATCTGGTAAGAAATCCCATTTTGATTATTTGAGCGATTTATCGTGAAAGGCATGCTGTTAAACACATTGGCCACTGGTGTGGACTACAGAGATAGTTTTCCTTATAAATACTATTTTTACTGTGTATTATCACATTGATGTAAAACAAATTTTTTGCTTTCAGAGGCTTTATACGGAGTTAGAGGAAAATAAGGTGCATTTCGAACTGTTCTGAAATCAGTTCAGACAGGCAGCACATTGGAATTATTCACCAAGTAGGGAGCAAGGGAGCATCCTATAGTGCATTTACTCCTAACATCCAGTCAAAAGTTCAGTTTCAGCCTGCAGATCATGTTTAGATCACCCAACATGTTTGAGAGACATGGGACAGTGATAATCAGTACATAGATTCAGCATTTATAATGTATAATGTTATTTTAACATGTTTGGTATTGGTTGACTGATGCCGGCCATAATCTTGAATCAGAATGAATTTCCCCGATTTCTGATTTGTAAAATGCTTCAGTACAGGCTATCACTTGTTTTTTTGACAGTGCAAAGAGGGAACATTGAGATTTGTGTTGCCAATGTAGAAAAAACAAACAAATATTGCAACATAAAAGTAAAATCATGTTTATTTGTATAATTTTTTTATTTGTGCTTTCCCCAATTTTTTCCAAAGCAGCTTGACAGAAAATTAGCTGTAAAGTCTGTAACAAATTACCAACACTACTGTTAACATAATTTGATAATAAATCAAAATAAATAAATAAATAAAATAAATAAATAATGCTTTCTATAGCTTTGTATTATTTAAAATGTCATAACTTAGTCCTGCTGTCCCCATATGAGCACATACATTTTTAGGAAAACCATTTGTTATATTGCTTTTTTGCATGTTTATATGTCACACACAAGTCATAAACTCCCTTACAATGACACAGTAAGGGGCGCACGCCCTTCGGCTACAACAGAAATGCAAAGAGATTTATATACAAAAATAATTCATATTTTAAGTTTAAATAATATAATTAATATTGTAATATTTATAAATGTGTAACCCAAGTATTGTACTTAAATGTAATTACCTTTGAAAGTCAATTGCTGTATTCTGATTGTGAGAATTTTAAATATGTGTTATACTAACGTTTGACTATTACATTTTATATATTACAGAATCAAACGTATTTTTATTCAGATGTTTAACAATGGTCATACTGCACCAATCACATGTGTTCGTGTCTCTGATGTAGAAATTTATTTTCACATTATAGCCTTGCAATGCTAAAGGCACAAACAGTGATGAATGGAGCTCCTAAAGAATGCTGTGCAGTTAAATTAATAAGTTAATTAATCGCGATTAACCGCATATACAAATATTTGCTGAGAAAGCCCCTCATATAACAATAACTAAATACATAGTTATCTTTAAATATTTAAAAATGTGTGTGTATATATATATATATATATATATATATATATATATATATATATATATATATATATATATATATACACAAAAAAATTATAATTCAGATATTTAAAATGCATTACATTCATGTAGCAGAAGAGTTAATCATTGATAAGGCCATACAAAAAGTGGCTTTAGAATACAATGTATTGTTTACTACCATATTATTGATCATAATTCAATCATACAGTTCACAGCAATCCATTTCACAAGTGAATTTGTCAATCAGTTGGAGATTTATAATGAGGGCTTGTTTAAGGGCCTGTCAATTTACACCTATGTCAGATGTCACGGGTATGTTGCGTCATAAACATAAAATGTTTAGGTCACTGTGTCAAGTTAAATATAGTTTAATACTAAATCTTTAAACACATCTTGAGATCCCTTAGATCGCACTTGCGCTCCATCAAGTGTTTTGAATGCAAGAACGTAACACATGTTTGTGTTGTTCTGCCTACTGAAGTGTTTTCTTCACTGTATAAACTGTGCGTTGCTCATACAGCTGAAATTTCACTTACTGCCCTCTGGAGTAAACAGGCAGTACTACAAGCTTCCATTTCTCAGGAATCTTCCTTATTATGGTCCGTGGGCATGCAATTAATTGCGTTAAATCAACAGGGCTAAAAGTGAGGCATGCACCTTCCGGGGCAGTCTAGCACAGTCATATTAGCTGCTAGACTGCCCCGGACTGCTAGGTGCATGCCTCACTTTGTGTCCAGCAAGTTTTTACACCACAGTGAAAATGTTTTTGAAAGTCTAAAGGCCCACAAACATGGATTGAGGCAGAATATTTCATTAGATAAAAACATGTTGTGAATTTTGGAACTTATTACATCTATCTTTTTTCTAAACATGTTGACTTTTGGACTTTACAACGCTCTGAAGTTATTGGAAATGTTTGGAGAACACGAATCGGAAACAATCCTATGTGGCCACCACTGGAATCAAAATCCACAAATAAATGAATCTGTTATATTAATAATAAACACCAGGACATGAAAATTGAAATTTCAATTTTAATGAATGTGAAAATGTATTCGTTCATCGACAACCACACAACTTGCTATTGTAGCTGATTACAGATACAAATTTGATTATTTATATTCTATTATTTTCTTTGTAAAATAAAAACAAATCAATACAATAGCTTATAAAAACCTCACCAATGTGTATTTCAATGCATAGTAAAAACCTTAGACATGTATGAAACACATATAGGCCTAACCCAAAATGAACTGATTTAGAAAGCAATATTTGTTTTACTGTGAGCAAAAATATAATGCTGTAAATCTACAATGAAAATATTATGCTGTAAAATCATTATGAACAAATTCTCCTAAAAGTGGACTCACTTGAACAAGGCATCTGGTTGTTTTGGGGGCAAACACCGCACATCATTCACTAACGCTTGTGAATCGATTACTCACAGTCAACACAGGTACTCTCTACCTTCAATGTGCAGCTCCCACACACTACCTTTTGACATTTGTCACAAGTGTCCTTAGTTTTGTTTTTCTTGCAGTTTCTCCACACTTGGAACTGCCTTCCTCTCTCCATCATAAGCTGCTCCTGTCTGGGTCCTCGCTCCGTCAGCTGTGTGGCTTTTGCTCTCATATGGCCGTCGCAAAGTTCATTTTCCAGTCGCATTATGAAGTTCCTCCATGACATCCTCTCATTTGTGCATTTCTTGAACATGATGGAAGCATTTATCGCAGCCAGTTCAAGGATATTTTAAAACACAGCCACTGGCCAACTACATGTGAGTGCTTTCACATAGTATTTCCTCGCCATTTGATCTAGCACATCTACTCCGAACTTGGTTCTGTTGGAGTATGTGACTGTCTCTGGTTTAGCCTTTGGCCACTTGTGATGGCAACAGCTGTGTGGACAGTGCTTTCCTTCTTTTGCACTGATAGACTGTGAGCTTTGCATTGTCACTTCTCAGGACCTCCGTGGTGAACAGCGCCCTTTGTTCCTTTACTTAGCAAACGCTGAAATGCGTGCGGTCAAAATGACCGTTATGGCCATTCAAGGTAGAAACACTCAGAACTCTTTTTTGTTTTGAAATTTTAATAAAATAACAATGTTAGTATAAAATATACACACATTTAAGAAAAGTCATGGTCCTATGGTTATATGGGTTTTATTTCAACAAAGTTATTACATCGCAAAATTAAAAAACAGTCAAAATGACCGCCATGGTAGTTCTAGTGTTAATGTGTTATTATCTTGTTGTTGTTATCGTATTTAACTACTTTAAATATATTGTAGTATATTACATATTTTCTGTTCTCTTCATTTCAGTATTTATATCTCTGAGAGCTTTGTGGTATAAAGAGAGAATGTACTGAGCCATAAATCTTGCAGGTGATACAGCTTGTCTTTAATATCCTCACTAATAAATGTGACAGAGTTCTCCAGTGTTCAGTGCTGTGTAGATTGTTTCTCTTTGTGAGATATTCCACTCAGAGGACCGTGTGCAGTGATGAAGATCAGTCCAAAACAAACATCTCCAGGCCTTACCATAAGCTCCTGATAATAATGCTGGAAAGTGTAGCAGGCAGGTGGGTGTCCGTTTTAATTCACATTCTCATTATCCTGACATACACACACGGAGACAATCCCTGTGAAGCTATACGTCAGGTCTTGCAGCACGGATATCACAATGTAAAGATATTTTAAAGCAGTTGCTAACTACAAAGGGCACACGTGCCATGCGAGAGAGAGAAAACATTTGCACAAGGAAAGGATTTTTAGAGCATCCACTGGGACAAACAGAGGTGATTATGTATGTATGAATGCTTGTGTGTGTTGTCTCTATGGGTCTCTATTGTTAGGCTTGTCATAATGTCTTTGATTATGGCCTATATAAATATATACCTGTTTACAGTATTAAAGATGTGCCTCATCTCTACAACCAACCCACAATGTGTAAACAATGTCTAAGATGCACATTTTCCATCACCATATTTCAATTACAAATGTTATGCTTTTAGCTAGCATTTAATAGCCAAACAGGTCTGCAATTTCATTAAAATAAATAATCCTACCACAACTCTCAAGCGAGGAAATAACCTTTCAAGAAAAAGAATTTGAAACAGACTGCTTGAAAATGTTGGGAATCTATGACTAGAATACAGCAAATTGCACCTGGTTAATCAAAGCCATAGTGCTTTACTAGAAAACAGGACACACACACAAGCACACATCCTGGAAGGATCAGACTACAAAGGATTTTGTTTCAGACAAGGTGTCTGGACTGTCTGTGTGTACAAGACACGCATATGAACAAGCTATAAGAACAAAAATCGACTTTAGTTTTCACATGTTATAAAACAACCCTGTATATACAACACAGAGTGATCACTTTGAACACAAACTGAAATTCTACTAAATGTAGAGTTCAATAGATTTAGATGAAACATTTAAATTTAAGATTTGAATTTTAAGTGGGATCTTTGCACTACAAGATATTGTTCTTTACATGTATGCTAAGGTTAATAGTTGATCTCTGTGGGTGCAGTGAAATAAACAATAGCTTGTGTGAACAGTGATTGACATCATAGCTGTAAATATATTGTATATTTTAACATGACTGGAACAATGTTTTGACATATTAACATCCAGAACCGCAACATATGCCAAAATGCAGCCTGATCCCATGAAAATCTTGTTAATGTGGCAACATATTTGCAAAGTAGTATTACGTGGTTCATTACAGGTATCGCGGCAGATCCAAGTTGAAATGTTCACTGTGTGGTGCTAAAAGTGAGTTCAAAGTTCTCCAAAAAAGATACGGTTTTTAAGATTAATGCTCTATCAAGTTTAAAGGGATAGTGTGGTTATATGGGCGTGTTTGTGGAGGGCGAGGAGAGGAAATCACCTGTGGGAAATCAGCTCTAACAGCTGTTTTGTGTTGCAGTGAGAGCTAGAGGGGGTTTAACCCTCTGGGGGCTGAGGGTGTTTTGGGCCCTAGAGAAGTTAAAAACACATTAATGGCTTAAGTCTGATAACACTGTATTCAGCTCAAACTGGGCTATAATAATATGTGAGCAACATGTGTGTACATGTTTGTATTTTTTAAATGCATATTTTTATTTAAAATGGTTTTTGAAAAAAAAATAATTAAGTCATTGAAATAAGGCCATATAACACATACTAAACATTTGTCCACAAGCCTTTTGAGAAATGGATCTTATAACCTAGAGTTTTTGCTACAAAAGGATGTGAAAAAAATCCTGATCACTCATTCATACAAAACAATATAGTAATTGAACTTTTGTAAGACACTTTTAGTGTTAGAAAGGTCATATGCGAGGAGGCGTGAACTATAATTAATATGGATGTATTTCACACCCGAGGACACAAAAGACCCCTCCCCTGGGCCTATCAATGAGGAATGTGACAGAAAGAGAATGAATGTGAGCAGACTTAATGATCAAAATCAAGTTTTAAGTTAAAAGAAGTAATCTGACTATACATTTTCTTTACATGAAGACTTTACTTAATTTTAGACCTACACTACTGTTTAAAAGAAGTCTCTTCTGCTCACAAATGCTGCATTTATTTGATGCAAAATACAGTAAAAACATTGTGTGAACTCTTTTTACAATTTCAGCATCATTACTGCAGGCTTCAGTGTCACATGATCCTTCAGACATCACTATAAGATAGATATATTCTAATATGGGCATATTTAAAGTGCATTTTAATAATTTACACCTGAACCCATATTTGCAAGCTCAAGCTTTGTTGATGATAATGAATCAGCATAAACACTAGATCAAATATAATCTAAACATTCATATTATTTTTATATCATATTACATATCATATTTATATCATACAGCATACAATTTAAATACCTGCTTCAGCCGAAACAACATTTACATGTAACTAAATCTTGCTTATTAGGACATATTTCAAATGTCAATACTCTGAATCCTGGCTGGTAAGTCTGGAAACAGTCCCACTAGTAAAATATGTACATGTTTATATAAAATAGCATGTCAACTAATGAAAACTAAATGACTTACTCGTCCGAAATTGTATCCTCGACTGGATCAAGTCACTATTCAAAATACAAACGTTCATCGGAGTCCTACTCTTCTTCCGAGGAAAATGTTAACTCTTTCTCACTATCCAGGAGTTTTCTCACTTGTGTATCATGCTGTCTTTCGAACTTGAATGAACTTGTTGTTTTTAAGACAAAGTCGGGGGCGTTTACCATTTGCATTGACCGCCTCAGCACATTAGCGTATGAATGGTGCACTCTGCTGGTGGGTGATCACATTAGAGAAAACTGGAAAACTGTACATCACTTTGTTTCATACAGATTACATTGCAGGAGAATATTTGTTTTAAATTTGAATCTTTCTTAAGACATTTCATGTTTGTGTGATAAGTATTCGTGGAGTTTCAATTAATTTTTGTGACGTGTTTCATATCCCAGAGACTGCTTACAGCTCACCCTTTTTATTTTCTTTATTTTACAAAAGCACAAGGTTTTGTTGTTATTGTGAGTGTACACAAATAAAAGTAGACCCTTTATAGTCTCTAATGATGTCTTACACTTATCTTTATGCCCCAAAATGACTGCGAATTTTATGTTGTTTCCACTGTAATGACAAAAAAATCCAGCAGGACGCGCCAGCACATCCGTCGACCCCAGAGGGTTAAAAGGCTCTCCAGACCGCCAGAGGAAGAGAGAGAGAGACCAACCTGAGTGCATGTTTGTTTGCCCTGCTTAAAAGCAAAATGTGTGTGCTATATTGAAAAGTATTGTAAATAAAGAAACTTACGTGTATTGCTTATCCTGCTCCTGCTTCCCCCTACCTACCGGGACAAGTGACTTATCACAGTGGTGCCAAAACCTGGGAATTAGGAGGAAGAATACGACATCATGGAGTCCTTATTGCTGGCCGAAGTATTCAAGACCCCCATCAGCATCCACCAAGCCAACATCAGTCTCTGCTTGAGCTGCAACTGGAACAGGAGCAGCAGTGCCAGGCACTCTTCCAGGCTCAAGTGGGGGACCGGCAGGTGCTATGGAGCTTGGAACACCAAGAGGGGTCAGTGGGCGGCCCGCTTCATGCCTCTGTTTTCCGGTAAATCCCAACTCATGGCCCACCAACTACCTTTGTTCAACCTCCTGGTGTATGAAGATCTGAAGACAGGGACTGGTCGGCTGAAGCCCAAGCAACAACATCAACACTTCCGCTCGCTTACACTCGGTGAGTTTGGCCACCCATTCGCATTTGCTCGACAGCTCCGTGACACTTGCCAAAGGTGGCTGCTGGCTGAAGATTGTGATGCAGAGGAGATAGTCGATCTGGTGGTACTGGAGCAGTTAATCGTCTGGATACCGAAAGGGACCGCGGAGTGGGTCCAGTGCCACCGAATGGCATTGCTGGATGGGGTGGTCCAGCTGGCTGAGGACCATATGGCAGCGTATTTGGGGGCCAGCAAGCCCCATTCTCTCTCTCTTCTCCTTCCTCCTCTCCTTCCCCTTTTCCTGTTCCTATTCTCCGGAAAAGGGGAATTCTGACCCCAAACATGGTTCCCCAGTCCTGTGGGCCATTCAATCCGCCAGTCTTTCCTAACCCTCTCTGCTCTCTCCCAGAGGCTGGTGAATCCACTGCCACGGGTGTGGCCGTGAAGTCTGGGCCGTTCTACTGGAGCTGTTGACAACCTGGGTATTTCCGAGACCAATGCCCCATAATGGATGTGAAGACATTGGTCTGGATCCCTGACGCACCACAGGCTGACCCTATCGAGCAGGAGTGTACCGGATACCTGAGTATTAATGGGGGTACATGCCAAGCCTTGGATTCAGGTTGTACTCAATCCTCCATTCACCAAAGTGGAGCACGTCAGATTTACTACCTCAACCTCCTAAAACTGTGGAGAGAGGCGGTCCCCGTGATTTTGGCAACGATGGTTCCAGAGAGGGAGGAGCTCGGACTGGAGATGAACTTAAAAGTCACAGATCGAGTCACCCCAGTCACTTGTGGAGACCACCTCTCACCATTCCAAATCACAGAGGTTGCCATGTTGTAAGAATAATTCTCTGACATGTTCTTGCCTCTTTCCGGTCGTACAAATCTCATTGAGTACCATATAGAGATTACCCTAGGGGTAGTGGTATGTAGTCATCGCTACCGATTACCTGAGCACAAAAAATGGGTTTGGGAAGAATTAAAGGACATGCTGGATAAGGGGGTAATTGATGAATCTCACAGTGACTGGGCCAGCCCAGTGGTTTTGGTTCCAAAGAGCTATTGTGTGGTCCGGTTCTGTGTGGATTATAGAAAAGTCAATGGGGTGTTTAAATTGATGCGTACCCGATCCCTTGGACTGATGAGCTGCTCGATTGGTTAGGCCCAGCTCACCTTTATGCAACACTGGATATAACAAAGGAATATTAGCAGATCCGCTTAACTCACATGTCCTATGAAAAGATGGCCTTTTCCACACTGTTTGGATTACACCAATTCGTGACACTTCCGTTTGGTTTGTTCGGGGCCCCGGCTACATTACAGCAGCTCATGGATCGGATCTTCAGACAGCATGCTGCTTATGCAGCAGCACCTGCAGTTCCTGAGGTCATTGAAATGGGCGGTATTAACAGAAAACACAAAGAATTGCGGATGGATGGAAGTATGGTATCTGGGATTCCACTTGGGTCATGTGCAGGTGCGGCGCCAAATCGAAAAGACTGCAGTGATTTCTGGTTATTCCCAAAGGTTTGTGCCTAACTATTCAAACATCACCAGCCCGCTGACTGCTCTTACTAAAAAGGGGCACCAGATCTGGTCCAGTGTTATGCACCAGATCTGGTCCAGTGTTATGGAGCCATGTCAGCAGGCTTTCACGCAGCTGAAAGCTGCACTTTGCAGTTGGCCATTATTGTACTCTCCTAGCTTCTCTCTCCCTTTTATATTGCAGATGGATGCATCGGACAGGGGGTTGGGAGCGGTACAGTCCCAGATGGTGGAGGAGGAGGAGCACCCAGTGCTCTACATTAGTTGCAAACTGAGTATGACAGAGAAGGAGTGTTTGGCCATGAAGTGGACGGTCTTCACTCTCTGGTACTATCTGTTGTGGTGTGCATTCATCCTCTTTTCGGACCATGCCCGCTCCAGAGGTTCCATCGCATAAAGGATACCAATGTGCGGATCACCTGTTGGTACCTGGCTCTCAAGCCTTATAAGTTCAAGGTGGTGTACAGGCCAGGGGCACAGATGGCTGATGTGGATTTCCTCACCAGAAATGGGGGGTAAGTGACAAGCAGGATGGCTCCCCACCCTGAGTCAAGCGGGTATGTGGTGATATGGGCATGGCCGAGCGACATCTATGGAGAGCAAGGCCAGGAGAGAAAGAGCGGTAATGATTGACACCTGTGGGAAATCATCTCTAACTGCTGTTTTGTGTTGCAGTGAGAGCTGAAAAAAGTTTAAAAGTGCAGTCCAGACCACCACAGGGAGAGAGAGACAGATCATGTGTGTACCCTGCTGAAAAGCAAACTGTGTGTTATACTGAAAAGTATTGTAAATAAAGAAACTTGTGTGGATTGTTTATCCGGCTCCTGATTCCTCCTTACTTCCTGGAAAAGTGACTTATCACAGATAGTTCATGCAAAAATGAAAATTCAGTCATTGTTTACTCACCCCTGTGTTGTTGTAAACCCATTTGAATTTATTTTTCTAAAACAAAGGGAGAAATATGTAATCAGTGATGTCATCCAATGGCAGTTTATAGTGACCACCTCTATACACTTCAAAAGGACTCAAAAGTATAATTCAGAAGTCTAATAAATTATTGTTTGTGACTCATGCCTTGTTCTGAAGGTATTTGATAGGTTTGGTGAGAAACAAGCCAAAATCAAATAAATCATCACAGACTATTGCTGTCCTGTGCATGTTCAGGAGAATGCAAAAGAGCAACAGAATGGGCCGTTTAAGCAAAAACTAAATTTGTTTATCTATTGCCGCAGGGATAGTAATAACAATTCTTTACAAAAAATCAGACGTTGCCACAAATCTGCTGCAAACTTGCCACAAATTCACCACTCGTTAATTGTCACATGCAAATGAGCCTAGCTGCAAACACTTCGTTGATGCCAAAGCTTTGTTGCAGGTTCACCACTACTGGTGAAGAGCTCCAAATTCTGGAATTTGCAGCAAATCGCATGATCATTTGCATCTGCAAATAATGAATGACCAATTTGCAGCAAGTTTGCAGTAAGGGCATACACAACACAGCTGCACAAAAAACAGAGAACAGAACTTAAACATGTCTGAAGTGGAAGAAGTGATCCATTTCTATGCCCACCTTTATTTAATGGAGTACTTGGAAATTAAACAGAGAGATGGAGGAGGCTTATGCAGCCACACAGTTAGAAACTACAGTCAGACGGAGAGTAGTGGAGACTGCAGTCTTTTGGAGGTTTTGGATGTTTCACTTATCAAAAGTGAACTGGAAGTACTGTAAAAGAAGGCAGAGGGAGCCGCTTTGTCTCCAGTCTTCTCCATGCTGAACAGGTGTGTGTGTGACAGACCTCTGACTGAAGAGAGTGAGACCTCAGCAAAATATTCAGTTGGTGAAACATTCTCAGCCAAAATCAAGTAATTTTTACTTGATTTTGTAGTTTTGGTATAGTGAGATGCTGCTTTCATTATACTGTTATGGGAAAGAGTTTGGACCAGTGCCAAACTGGTCGGTGCGACGCCACAAATAGAAACCAAGTGATCGACAGAATGTCCCATAATGGCTGGATATGACAAAAACTCTGATTTACGTATAAAAGACACCTTTTATCACATGTCATTCTCAGCTTGATATCAGAGTACTCCAATTCAAACAAATAAGGCTGGGCATACTTTTTTTTTTATTTACAAAAAAAGATAGAAAGTCACAAGGGATTATAATAAGACAGGGATGAATAAACAATAACTGAATTTCAATTTGGGTGAACTATCCCTTTAAAATCAACAAAACCCACCACCCTACCCTAAACCTTATCCTTACCAATGGTGTCATAAAAGCAAATGTGAGACGGAAAATGCAATTACTAAAGCAACTGTGTCATTTCGTGGTGCTCATACCTCATACCTGTCCTTCGCATCACTCTATAACTTCAGATAATGCTAAATTTGATCACAAGCTCATAAATGTAGTTGTTTATGTAATACAAACGTTAAATGCCTTTTATCGTCATGGTTTGTGTGACAATGAATAAAAGTTGTTGTTGTAGCTTCTATAATTTTCATATCACTAGAAAACTGCCTCGATATGAACAATGAGCTACGTAAAACTCATAGTGTTGATATTAAACTATTTTAAATGCTCATTTGTGACTGGCTAAACCATTTGGCATCATAATTGAAAACAAAACCCCTATTTCACAGGCATTCACGTTTCCCGAGTTGCCTTGTTGCAGAACAAATGATTCTCCTGGCTGATTCACAAGTCTCTGAACATCACTGTGTGTCTGTACAGGTGTGGCTGCTCTCTTCTGCTGCTGTTCAGATTGTATTGGAAACTGATTCACTTCCTCTTTATATCTCATCTCTACAGTCCAGAGGTCCAAAGAGAAATACTCACTGATGGTTGATGAGACAAAGATTTCACAGGATATATGAGTATGTGCTAGTGAGGGGGTTGCAGTGGAGAACTGACTACAGATTCCATTAAAACTTCCTTAACCAATTAAAAACATGAAGATAGCAGTTGCGGTGCTTAGATGAGGGGAGCAGGAGTCGAAAAGTGAACAAACCAGGGTAAGAATTCACTAAACAATAATTTCAGCAGTATTTCAGTGCAAATAGACTGATGTCGGGCCATTAGATTTTTTTCCTTGAAATTAGAGTGAGCCACGTAGAACCTAGAGTGCATTGGGAATTGGGTATGCCAAATTGGAAAGAAAAGTGGAGAACAACACCACCCAAAGAAAAACAACAACATCACAATATCTTATTTTTTATGTTAAAAACATTTGCATAATCACAAAATAATAGTTAAAAATGGTTACCAATGGAGCTGGCTGTTTTGATGTAGCAATGTAGAGATCCTTTCTGACGTCAAAAAAAGAATGTACAAACTAGTTTGTCCACTTGAGCCTTCTCTCGTTCTGTCCGTCACTCATTCTCACTACTTCTGGTGCAACAAAGTGGAATGTAGGTTTTTAGAACCTACACGACGAACTCAGAATCACATGCTGCATTGCATTGTGAATGACATGGCGGCGTGCAAACTGGCAATCACGACCGCATATTCTCATGATATTTTCTACCATAATTCATAATTACAAACCCCTAAAAATTATATTACATGTTTGATAATATATAATATGTCCTCCAGTGCATCTGCTGTGAAGTGTAAGTTTAATTTTTTAAATTACAGCGGGCATTAAAGAAATCATGCTGAGGGATCAGTCAGTACAGGGAAAAACTCCAGCAAAAGGGTTCAAACAAAAACAAAAATTCACAGGGAGCCTGCTCCGCTCCACTTTTTGATCATAATATCTTTTATTATGTCTTTATTATGAAGTGTCTTTTAGGAGCATTAGTTCAGGTATGATTTTACTTGTGATACATCTCTGCTATAATAAAATGTGAATATATTTAATTTTATATTTGTGTGTAACAAAATTTGTTTTAGAGAGTTTTAGAGTGTTCTTCTGCTACTACTGACTTCTCAGACTTTCTCTCTGCAATGCATTATATAGAATCAATAAAAGCAGTTTCATCAAGATGTCAATCACTCACAATGTCACTCAATATCTCAATACATAAGCACCTGCTCATAAAAGCATATGTGTTCAGCTCTAATAACATCTGCAATTCCTTTAGGAAATCTGACTGCTATTGATTATATTAGTTGTCAGGAGTGCTTTGAAAGAGCCTCAGATTGCACAAATCTGCACTATCCTGCTATCTTCTAATCTGTGTGTACTATCTGCCCTTTTTCATTCATTTTTGACCTGGTTTTGATCTGAGGAAACAACTAAATCCTTTCCATAGTTATAAGAACTTTGTTAAAATGAAACACTGTTTGTAACCCCTTTAATTGGCAAGATATTCAAAAGAAAATGTTTATAAAATAAGTATGTAGGACAGGACTTCCGTAAAAAAAAAAAAAAGTATTGGATAGTGAATTAATGATTATAATTATTTTTTAATAACATGTGCTTTTAATTGTTATATTTGTTATATTTAATTGTAATATGACTAAATATGCGTAGGGATTTACCAGGAAAGTAAATAGGGTTGTACATAATACAATTTTGACTGTCACAGACATTTAAGTGTCATGTGATCATGTGCATGGCCCTTTGGGACAGAAAAAATGCAGAGATTTCACACATACAGGCACTAATCCTGCGCCTTCATAAAATGCCTCCAATCTTTGTCACCTCAAGCAGACCATGGCAATAAAAGCTCTGACATGCACCCTCAGTTATGATGTCAAGAATAACGTCTTCATCATCAAAAATGTAGCTTTTTATAGCATACTTCCAACCCATTCTCATTCCCTAAGCATCCCATTTTGACGCTTGTGCAGAAGCAATCCATGTCTGCATGATGACGTCAAATGTTCCCCCTGGCGTCCTCTTATTGACGGTGTGAGAAACCCCATTGTTTTCAACGAGAAACCTTTGTCGTCAGTTATCAGTCTTTCAATATTATTTTATGTGCTTAACCTCAATGTTTTATAATACTTATGATAGTATAATGAAATATTACACTAATATATTTATATGTATTTTAGATCCCCTAACCCAACCCCATTTTTAAACCTAACCGATAATCAACAATAAAAAAACATGAAAGAGACACTTAGATATTCATATACATTGATATACATTACAATATTTATAGATATTTTTTAAGCACACAACTGCACATTCATGCCTAAACTCAACCAGTTCTCAACAACAGAAAATACGTAGGAAGCAGATAAAGTACAGTCACGATTATTTATTTATAAAAATGCACTATAGTAATATTCCAAAACATACGATGGCATTGTGTGAGTAGTGAAATCGAAAGTTTTATTCTGTAAAAATATTCCCCCTCTGTGAAGACATCCTGATCCTGTGTCATCCTGATTCTACTGGCACATCTCATTCAAAAAATCCATGTACATCCGAACTTGAGGTCGCTGTAAACGGACACAAGACACGCGAGAGCTCATGACAATCGTTCATAAGACATGCGAGAGCCAATGACATAAGTCTCTGACGTCAATCCCATGTTATTATGTGTGAGGCAGCAAATTTTGTATGTGTTATTACGAAACTTGTGCAGGATGTGTTACGGTGGATGCCGGGTGACCGTGATCAGTGACTAAAAATTAACATTTATGTTTGTTCTTCACATAAAATTATTGTAAGATCCTGAATACGCCCGGAATGAAATGGGCCACTTCAGCAGTGCAGGATGTGTACAGACAGATTATATAGACAGATAAACAACAGATTCAATATTAATCACTGTAAATAATGTTGCTGATTTCAAATGAAATGAAAAACCATACCATGTGCATTTGTCACGATGACAAAATTCTACCCCAATGTATAATTAAACAATGCTAAAATTGTAATGCCCATCATGTCAGTTAGTTGACATGAAATGTTTCTCATTGAAAAGAATGCACTTGCCGGGTTGCATCAGAAAATGACACCAGAGGGCACATTTGGCGTCTGTAGATTAACGCACTGGGCTATTGCACAGGTGTCAGTCTTTGACGCCTTGGTAGTGAGACCGTGTTGATTCTTCAGATCCCAGTTGAAGAGCCAGATTTCACATATGGTCTATTGAACTGCTTTATTGAAGTAATTCAGATAGATCCAGTGAAGAAAACGGGACTTTCTTAGAGGATGTGTACATTAACTCTGATACCTCACATCACTGTTGCAATATAAATTGCCACGTTACTACTAAATATATTAATTTTAAATGTTTTTACTTCTCAAAATGGTGCATTACTCAAACCAACTACATTTGCGGCCATTTTCAAACAACATAATATTAGTCAGTAATTGTATATGCACAGTTTTAATCTAGCTACAGCTGTTTTTTGAGTAATTGTGCAAGAGTAAACTTGCGTAATCAAGTATATGAGACCCTGCGCCACCTCTGAGCAATTCGAGTTTTACGGATGTAGCATTTGCCATCTAAATGTGAAATGTATCTTATTATATTAAGCTCTCATTACCAGTATATAAAACCATTGGTATAATCATAAACCCCTGTAAATAGAATCCAGACATCAGAAAAAAGATAGGAAAATTAACTCGTGCTATGGACGTTACAAAAATAGTATTGAAAAACGGGGGTAAAAATCATCCAAATCATTTTGAAACCTGTAGAATTTGACCTCTGGGACATCGGTATGACATATATTGAGGCTGTAAGATTGATTGAATTCACATTGATCTTAAGAAATGGTGCTGTGCAAGATAATTAATTCATCACAATTAGCATGCGCACAACGCATAGGCGAGTTTTGGTCCAATTAATGTGTTCTGGACAAAGTGATACTACAATCTCCTTTTCTAGTTCTGTTAGTTCAACTTCATAAAAATCTGACTGGAAAGATTTCAGTCGGACAAAATCATTTACATGGCATTTTAAAAAGACATATCTATTGCTTTAGTCCAACTAACATTGGACTTTTAAAGTGCATGTAAAAGTACTGAGTTTGAGGAGTGGCAATGGTGTATACAAAAGGGGGAACAAGATAAGCAAATGTCACAAGCCAGATATGAATTCACGTTACCCACGTGCGCGGCACACCTGAATATTTCAGAGCATAAGTGTTAGCCACATGAACTAACCACAAATTCCAATATTACAAATACATCTTTTCAATGTAGCCAGCCATTGGTCTGACTGGTGGCTATGTTAGCAAGACTCTAATCAATTAAAATACATAATTACATCACAATCCTACTTAAATGTTGTCTGAAGGAGGGATGAGATTGTGTGGCAAGTACAAGTGACATGACAGCCCCAACTCACCTTAAAGAAGGTCATCGTGGAACCATCCTTCACTACCCCATATTCAATCTTGGTCTGTTTGGCCAGATCATCAGCTGAATCAATCGGAGACTCCATTCTCTCCACAGTGAGGAAGGCAGCTAGGTTGGCCGTGTAGGAGGAAATGATGATTAGGGTAAAAAACCACCAAATGCCTCCTACTATCCTGGTGGAAAGGGCTTTGGGCATGAGCTCAGATCCTAGTGGAAAGGAGCAGAGATTGTGGTCAGGGTAGAGCAGTGGTCACAATGGGAGGACCAGCACCAAGGCTTCATCTACTCATACTTGGCTCCATCACACTTTTTGAAGATTGAACAAAACCCTGTTGTAAAATCCACCTTAAGCTTGTAGCTGTTTTTTGGAAAATGGCTGCTGATATCTAACTGGACATTTGCTGGTCCAAGCAGATCAATAGCTGGTTGACCAGTCACCATGTCCCAAAAAGCAAGCTTAACCACCATAAGCTGGTATGACCAGCTAGATGCTGGTCTAATATGCTCTGCCAGCTTGGACCAATACAGTCATGACAATTCATAATAATTCACTTGAGATATTGAAATCATAAGCTATTGCACAGATTTGTAGCATATTTCTCATTCTAAACCCCAATGTTTTCTTTTTTCTGTGTTGCACAGAAGTTATTTTCCTATTAAATGAGTTAAGTTTAGGGTTTAGATGTTGGGTTACTTTTTACTATTAGGTCTGTAGTTTGGGTTAGGAGGTAATATTGAAAAAAATCTTAAGAACATGCAAAACCCAAGGAGGAGGGCGTGGCCTGGCCTTGAGGGTGCATGGCCAGCGGTGATTCAGATGATCAGCGGGAGAGCGAGGAAAAAGGGGGCCGGAGACGCCAGTTTGGGAGAGAGAGAGTCTACCATGTTGTGTGTGTCTGTGTTCATGTTTGTTTTATGTTGTTTTAAGTTTCTCATTAAACTTTATGTTGATTGTTCAGCTGGTTCCCGCCTCCTCCTTACCTATCCTTTAACTGTTACAGTTAAAGGACGGGAAAGGAGGAGATGGGAACCGGCTAAACAGTAAAAGTTAAAGGATGGGAAAGGAGGAGGCAGGAACCGGCTGAACAGTCAACATAAAATGTAATGAGAAACTCATAAAACGAATCTAGACACAGGCATACACAATGCGGCCGCATGTCTCTCTCTCCCGAACTGGCATCTCTGGCTCCCCTTTATCTCACTCTCTCGCTAATCATCTGATTCAGCACCGGCCATGCACCCTCACAGCCTGGCCACTTCCTCCTCCTCCTCTACACACCCTGATGTTTCTCTTTATTCAGTGCTACACACAGTCATTCTTCTAATACATTCATGGCTTAACTCACAATAATTAGGGTTATGTTTGGGTAAGGGGTTACATTTAGGAAAAGTCGTAATAACTTAATTTGTTGGCTCCTGGGTGTAAAAGACTTGCGTTTTTGAATGAGCCAACTTGTAAAATTTCTTACAATTTCCCCATCTCTTACTAATTATTATGACTTCTCATGAGACTTGGTTGTAATCACCAGTAAGAAACCATCTACCATTTTGAGCTGGATTGTCTAGCAGAAAAGCTAACTATGTTCTGGTCCCATGCTAAGCTGTCCACAACAAAGTCAACACTAGTGAAGGTGAGAATTATTTTATGTTGATAATTTACGGGTCAGTTTTAATAAGGAAATGTTCAATTTGAATTAGAAAATCTCAAAGTTTCACGATAAGTGACAGTCTCTGCTTTGTATTAAAGCTTATAGGAGACCGTCTAGGTTACGGATGTAACCTCCGTTCCCTGATGGAGGGAACGAGACGTTGTGTCTGAGAAGCGACACTAGGGGTCTCTCTTGAGCACCGAATACACCTCTGATCCATGAAAAAAGGCCAATGAGAAGTTGGCAGTCAGTATTTGCATACTCCGCCCCCGGACATACGGGTATAATGGCGAGGCAAATACTAGAGTTCATTCAGGATTTTTCTGAGGAGCTGGAAATGGTTCTGGCCACTACAGCGGTTCGGCTCAGTGACGTGGCCAGGGAGACACAACGTCTTGTTCCCTCCAGCAGGGAATGGAGGTTACATCCGTAACCTAGACGTGCCACTTCTGTCGCTCTCTCCACATTGTGTCGGAGAAGCGACACTAGGGGTCCAATTTAAATCCGCCATGTGCTGAGCCGTGTACGTGTTCTGCTGACACAGGAGTGGGCAGGTATTTGTTACGTGCCAAACGACCAGCTGTGTAAGACTGCACGTACCCTTCCCCATTGCCCCAAAAAAGTCGTCCGGATCCTTCTGGTTACTCTAGGCAGGGGAACAAGGCGACGCTTGCCAACCTGGGAATGGGCCAAGCCTGGCTGGGCCTCTTTTCTCTCTATGTTTCCTGCAGAGAGCAATAGACAGCTGGGGCCCTAACACGCACTGAGCGAAGGGGGTCTTACCCAATTTCCTATTCTTTCAGGGGGAAAAGACCCTGCGGAGACCACACCTACCCAGCTGGGGAGGTAAGGTGGTGAATACATCACATGTGTTTTTAGGCGACACGTGGAAGTGGCACGGTGGTAGATCCAGCCTCAGCGACGGTGGAGTTGCTACACACGGTGACCAGGGGGCAGCCGAAACTTACCCAAGGAAAACGCGGGTCTGCTCGTAAGGGAACCGTATTGCGGAAAATACACACAGGGGGAGTCCACGTAGGATTCCTCACTCTGTGGAGCACCTATTCCAGTACAGGGTAGATCTGAGTACCCGCAGTGGATTGGGTCGGCAAGTTCCTCTGCCGAACTGCTGACCCATGAGGGCTGGGGAGGAATCGACCAGGGATTCGAGTTGAGTGAATCTCCTGGGAAAAAAAAAGCCGCACAGTTTTACCTCAAGCGAGGGAAAGGGCGTATATGCAAGCGATTCACCCGGCCAGCCCATCAGCGTGTTACCGAGTTCTACTGGCTCGGACCTGAGAAAATACTAGATTGTAGTATCTCGTAAAGGTGTTGGGTGTCGCCCAACCCGCTGCTCTACAAATGTCTGCCAGGGAGGTACCCTTGGCCAGTACCCACAAGGACGCAACGCTCCTTGTCGAGTGAGCTCGGACCTGCAAGGGGGGGGCATGGCCTGGGTGTGATAAGCCAATGAA
The DNA here is from genome assembly GCF_025860055.1 of Xyrauchen texanus. Taxonomy (NCBI): domain Eukaryota; kingdom Metazoa; phylum Chordata; class Actinopteri; order Cypriniformes; family Catostomidae; genus Xyrauchen; species Xyrauchen texanus. The sequence goes on along the minus strand of NC_068292.1, from coordinate 7,193,504 downwards.
ATGGCATCTACTACCCAGTGGGAAAGCCTCTGTTTGGAGACAGCGTTTCCATTCCGCTGTCCCCCAAAGCATACAAAGAGCTGCTCAGAATGTCTGGGTGCGGTCCAGGTAGGTACGCAAAGCACAGCAATGAAGGGGCTGGGTCTGCCTCCTCCCAGGGCAGCGCTTGCAGGTTCACTACCTGGTCTCTGAAGGGCGTGGTAGGAACCTCGGGCACATAGCCCGGTCGCGGTCTTAGGATCACTTGAGTGTCTGCCGGACCGAACTCCAGGCAAGTGTCGCTAACAGAGAACGCTTGCAGGTCCCCGACCCTCTTTATGGAAGTGAGCGCGATCAGCAGGGCAGTCATAAGAGAGAGAGCATTGAGTCCAACTGATTCTAGCGGCTCGAAGGGAGGTCTCTGGAGGGGAACAGGCTTGGCCGGGAGGGATTTGACCTCCGGGTGCCTCTTAGGAACCTGATGATTAAGTCGTGCTTACCAAGGGACTTGCCGTCTACAGGGTTGTGGTGAGCTGCGATAGCAGTGACATACACCTTTAGGGTGGAAGGGGACAGCCTCCCCTCCAGCCTCTCTTGCAGGAATAAGAGCACTGACCTAACTGTGCACCTCTGTGGGTCTTCAGCCCTGGAAGAACACCATTCTGCGAACAAGCGCCATTTCTGGGGTAAAGCTGCCTGGTAGAAGGGGCTCTGGCTTGGTTGATTGTGTCTACGATGGTAGGTGGTAGACCAGCTAGATCTTCCGTGTCCCTTCCAGGGACCAGACGTGAAGTTTCCAGAGGTCTGGATGTGGATGCCTTCCTCAGTGGAATTCGGGGAGAGGGGCTGTCGCAAGGAGCACAAGGTCCGAGAACCAGGCCCAGTTGGGCCAGTAGGAAGCCACTAGGTGTGACTTGTTCCTCGTCCTCCCTGACCTTGCACAGCACCTGTGCAAGAAGGCTCACTTGGGGAAATGCATACATGCCAGCGCATCTGTCCCAAGGGGAGCCTCTGTTCGGCCGTACCGGCGCGGGCAGTGGAAGGTCTCTCGGGAGGCAAGCAGGTCTACCTGGGCTCTGCTGAATCGTTCCCAAATCAGCTGGACCGACTGGGGGTGGAGCCTCCACTCTCCGCTGGGTAAGCTCTGTCATGACAGAGCATCCGCTATCACATTGAGCTTGCCAGAAATGAGTTCATTTATGTAGGCCTACTCTACCGCAGTGGTGCTGTCTGACCTGATTAGGACATGTTTGTCTCGAATTAACGGGAGAAACCGCCGCAGGGCAAAGAAGACGGCCGTGAGAATGGCATTTCGGGCCAGATGACCCAGAGACAAAGGAAATAGCTCTTTTATCGAGAATTTGGGTACCGCTGCCCCGGTTCAGGGGAGCGGCAAAAGAAAAGTTTTTAAAGGAAAATTCTCCTCCCGGCCCTCCACCGGGGGACGGAGTGGACTTACCATCTCCGGAGCTAACGTCTTGGGCTCTGGGTCGTCCGTCTCAGGTGTGCCTGGGAGCCTTCCGGCTCCTCGAGGGGGTCCGTGAGACGGGGGGCATCTGCTTCCACGTGGGCTGAGAGCTGGGCCCAGGTTGAGGCGGAGCAGCTTGTCGTTTCCTCGCAGGGGGACGCCCTCGGTGAGCAGACGGGGCAGGGCCCGAGGCGGCAGGTTTGCGACTGGGCAGGATATGTGATATCACCTCCGTCTGTTTCTTCACCGCGGAGAACTGCTGGGTGAAGTCCTCGACGGTGTCGCCGAAGAGACCGAACTGGGAGACTGGGGCATCGGTCTCACGCATCTCGACCAGGTTCAGCCATAGGTGTCGTTCCTGACTGCGCCATGACCTTCGTGGCTCTGAGGGCAAGGTCGGTCGCTGAGCGCAGTTCCTGCAGCACGTTGGGATCAGGGCTACCCACGTGCAATTCTTTAAGCGCCTTGGCCTGGTGGACTTGCAGGAAGGCCATGGCGTGCAGGGCGGAAGCGGCGAGGATGTTGTCCTACAGGCCTTGAAAGGAGGTACAGGGCAACCATGCCAGGTGGTAGGGTTTCCGGGACATAGATGGAGCACAACAGCCCTATCCACCGGGGGAATACCTGTGGGCCGCTTTGCCGTCAAGGGTAGCGAGAGCGGATGAGCGTGTGGCTTTGTGATGTCGTGTGGTGAACGGTGCCCTCCACAGCGACGTCAGCTCATCGTGCACTTCCGGGAAAAACAGGACCGGGTGGGGGCCTCGGCTGTGAGCGCCGCCCGGACCCCAGGAACCAGTCATCCAACCGCGATGGCTGTGGGGAGGACGGGGGGGTTCCAGTCCAAGCCCACGCTGGCGGCGGCACGGGAAAGCATGTCGGACATCTGATCGTCAGCCTCGGCTTGGGCGTGCTGGCCCGAAGGCGGCAGCCCAAGGGAGTCATCTGTGTCAGACGCCGCGCTCTCTGATGCAGCGGCGAGCTCATCCACTTCTAGCTCTAGAGGATAGGCGAGCTGGCTGTGAGGCGAGCCGCTGTTACCTCGAGCACGGACGGGAGTCAACGAGCATGCCTGGGGACGGGTGGTCTGAGGGGGGTACCCGACGTAGCCGCACCCGCTGCCATCCCAAAATCGCTTCCAGCGCCACCCTCACCGTACTCAATCCCGTGGAAAGAAGGAGCAATGTGGGGGGCGGCTGGAGTGGCTTGCTTTCAGTTCAAAGCGAGCCGCGACCGCAACGTTGTCATGGTCATATTCTCGCAGTGAGAACATGAACCATCCACAAACGCAGCCTCGGTGTGATCGCTGCCCAGACACACGAGACAACCCTTGTGGCCGTCTGAAGCGGAGAGCACTCTACTGCATCCAGGAACTACACAGGGGCGGAAGGGCATCTTTATAAAGACGCGTCCTGAAAAGGACGTTCAACGCTCTTTTAGAGAAAATCACTCTTTTAGCGAAAATCACTCTTTTAATAACTCGTTGAGTTTTTATACTGCGCTGTCAAAGCGCCCAGGGGCAATATGCACTGCCGTGCAAGAAGAAGAATCGCCGCTGTAATGCGCCCTCAATCCAAAAGCATGCAGTAGCGTCAGCGGAATACAGGAACGGGTGTGTTTTCACGCGAACAGCATGCACAACCATCGGCTCCGAAGAAAATTTCTGAATGAACTCTAGTATTGGCCTTGCCTTTATACCCGTATGTCCGGGGGCGGAGTATGCAAATACTGACTGCCAACTTCTCATTGGCCTATTTTCATGGATCAGAGGTATATTCGGTGCTCAAGAGAGACCCCTAGTGTCGCTTCTCCAACACAACGTGGAGAGAGTGACAGAAGGGGAACATAGTTTGCTTCAGACTTTGTATTACTCTACTCAATAATCAATTTGGCTCATGGGAGAGAGTCAACATGAAGAGCCATTTTATGTCATAACCTAAGTGTAATTTTTAGTTATTCCCTAATCAAGTGGTCACCACTGTCATGTAGAGGAAATCAATCAATAGGGTGAAAAGGAGGAGATGTCAAAGGACAACAGAGCAGGGAAATAACGCATCTCTTCTCCAGTATGATGAGTCTGTTGTAAGCTTTGATCTGGCACATTGAGTCTGTAGCTAAACACAATGGAGAAGATTAGCAGTTACATCAATTGCAATGAGTTTCAATCAGGCCTACAGAGAATGGTAATGCACTAGTGATCTGCCAATCAGAGTTTGGAAATATAACTCTAGCTACAGATGTCTCAAGTGCCATTGAGAGGGGAAGAATAGAGAGAGAGATTCAACACTATTTCCTCTGAAATGCTATCAGTTCCATTGAAACACTATCAGTTCCACTGATTAAGTTGAAGTGTGTAATTTTTTTTATGTTAAAATACAGCAAGATAAATTGGGCCACTGTCAAAAAGTGGGCAGATTTACTTGAATTCCCCCTCTAGGTGCCTTGACGATTTTACTGCTTCAATACGGGACACAATGCCTTAAATACAGAATGTTTTGCCAGCAGGAAGAGTTTCACCACTATAGTACAGGGCATTGTCTGGGATGTTTTTATTTTGGCAAAAATATGGGACATTGCTTCTAATACAGGACAGTTGGCAACCTTAAAGGGAGTTACAGTGGTGGACAAAAATATTGGCACCCTTCGTAAATATGAGTAGGCTGTGAAAAAAAATCTGCATTGTTTATCCTATTGATCTTTTATTTTAAAAAATCACAAAAATCTAACCTTTAATTGAAGTTAAACAATTGAATTGCATTGGCCATAATTATTGGCACCCTTTTATTCAATACTTTCAATAATTCAATACACTGTCCTGCTGGAAGATCCAACCAGGGCCCACTGTAAGTTTCAGGCAGAGGCAGTTAGGTTTTGATTTTTTATCTTTTGGTAATTGATAGAGTCATTAATGCCATGTATCCAAACAAGATGTCCAGAACCTCTAGCAGAAAAACAGCCCCACAGCATTAAAGATGCAGCACACATTTAACCTTGGGCATTGGGGACTACTTTATCTCTGTGTGCGCCAAACCCATCTCTGGTGTTTGCTGCCAAAAAGGTCTTTTTTTGTTTCATCTGAAACAAACTGAAGACACTTGAGTTTGTGGTTTGATGAGAGCAGAGGATTTTTTTTCTTCTTGAAACCCTCCCAAACAACTCGTGGTGATATAGGTGATGTCTGATATGTTTTTAGGGACTTTCTGACCTCAAGACCCAACTCATTTCTGCAATCCTCCATCTGTGATACTTGGACATTCATTGGCCACTTGAACCATCCTCCTCACTGTGCGTGGAGACAATACAGACACACGTCCTTTTCCAGGCCAATTCTTAGCACCTCCAGTTGATTGGAACTTCTTAATTATTTCCCTGATGATGGAAATGGGCATTTTCAATGCTTTGGCCATTTTCTTATAGCCAGTACCCGTTTTGTGAAACTCAACAACATTTTGCTGCACACTACATTCTTTAGTCTAACCCACTGTGATTGATTATGGGAATGGGGCTTGTGTGTTACCTCATTTATACATATGTGAAACAGGAAGTCATGGCTGAACTATTTCATGTTCCTAGTTACCCAGGTGCCCTAAAAAAAATACAAAATATGAATGGGAAAATACTTCAGATATATTTTACTTATAACAATTTCTAATGGTGCCAATAATTGTGACCAATGTGCTCTGGAGAAAAACATTTATTTAATAATGAAATATTTCCCCTCTTTCAATTGTTTATCTTCAATTAAATGTTCGATTTTTGTGAATTATTTAAATGAAAGTTAAAAATGATAAACAATGCAGATTTCTTTTCACAGCCTTCTTTGCTAATATTTACCAAGGGTGCAAATATTTTTGGCCACTACTGTATGTCAGTTTAAATTCCTATTGGAAATATTACTGCAATTCTGCATAGTGCCGCTAGAAATTACACACTTTACCTTTAAAAATGATCTGACAAATTGTATCAATAGTGCAACAGGTGCCCTAGGGCTCACAACCAATTTAGTAAAGAAACAAACATACAATAATGTCACAGTTACAAAGAAACCAAGAGAAAACTGTCAGAAGAAGAGAGTTGAATGCTTTCATTTCAAAGTCTCACCCCACTGGACCTGAGAGACAATTTGCCTCTGACCAAACAGTTGTAATGGTGACCTTGCATAACCTGGTTGGGGCTGACTGTCATGTACCCAAGGTAACGTCATGTCCAAACACGCCATCCCACAGTTTTCTGGGGGCTGACAAGCCATGGACAAGGGAGCCTCTCTACAGTGTAGTGTTACTCGCTCATCATGATATGCAGACAGTCATCAAATGCAAACCTGCCCTCAGCCTAATGTCACATCTTTTCTTCCAAACTAACAGAAAACCCTTAATAAGTCCCAAAGACACACTACAATCATGACATTATTGGGCGATACTGTTGGCCAATTAAAACTGAATGGTTTAATTTTACAATTTTTACAGTGATACGAGATAATGTATACCCTTTACAAAAATCTAGAGATTTCATGTCAAATTTGAAGCAAACTTTCCGCAAATTCACCACTGGTCATTTTCACATGCAAATGAGCTTTGCAGAAAACTTGTGACAAATGATCCATTGTCAAAGGTTTGATGCAGGTTCACCACTACTGGTGAGGAGATGTGAACATTTTCAGCGAATCACAAGCTCATTTGCATGTGAAAATAATTAATGGAAAATCTGAGGCAAATTTGTGGCAAGTTTGTAGCTAGTTTGCCAGAACTCTAGATTTTTTGTTAGGGCTATCATGATTGTACCATTCTATATCCCCAATGTTTCTTAATTGATGGCACTGGAATCAATGTAAATACAAATAATCATGCTGTCAACGTTACAAACAACTGGTTTGCTGGTTTTAGCCAATCCTCAATTATGCTTTCTCCATTGAGTAGGTTTTACAGATAATCACAATGCAAATGTTACATGGCAACCAAATCCCAGCTGTGCTCCATTCCATTTGATAGATGCAGTGCAACCATTATCCATGGTACTATGCAAACAATAATCTGGTAACTTTTAAAACTCAACAAAACTTTACTAATCTGTACACTAATGCAACAAAAAGGCATGCAGGTTACATGTAACACTGTCCCTCTGTCATTTCAAATAATAAACAAAGACCTTTCTCAGACATCCTACAAGCATTTGTCTTAGTGTAATTCTGCAAATGTTTCTTATTAACTATAGCTCAGAAATTGGATATAACTGCTGGAACATTGAAGAGTGAAAAGAATGGTCATTATGGAAATATTCAGCATGCATAACCAATGAAACATCATCATCTAATCAAGCTTCGAACGATTCTCAAGACTCACACATCCCCATTCATACCACTAGCCAGCAACCCATTGAAACCTAAATCTACATGCACAGAGGCACCCATGCATCCCAGTGGGCCTGGCAAGTACAAGTTGGGACCCCCAGCAAAAGAGTGGGACATGTGCTAAGAGGGGCAGGCAGAGGCGTCTACCTTGCTGCATGAGAGCTCCAACTCCGAACCAGAAACTATTTAGCAGGGTGAAATTGTTTTCCACCACATCCGAGTCGGGGTTGCATGGGTGGGGGTTATACCATTCGTAGGGGCTAAACCTGTGGCAATCAACACAGAACACACACAGATGCATTTTAGTCCAATATGGTAGAACAGGAAAAATAAGAAAGGCAGGTCAACCTATAGAGATACAAGGAGACAAAAACAGATTAGTATTATCATCAGGATTATCAATCAAGATTCAGGAAGAATTTATCACAGTTGAACTTCTGAAATGGTTTAAATGTTTGTCAAATTATTATGAAATTAAGTTTATGATAATTACATGCAAATTAGAGCAGTTTAAAATCAAAATTTCAGACATGGCCAAATAGGTTAACATAAATATCAGGCAACCATACTTAAATCAATGCACCCAAACACTGACCCTCACCCTGACCCTGACTTAACCCTAGTCCTACAACCACAAAGTAAATTAAAAGAATATCTTTGGTTTAATACAAACAAAAACAACTGTTGACAGTTATGCGCTTGCAACATACTGTAGACATCCATTGAAAGTGCATTTCTGTACACACGTTGTTCTGTTTTACAAACTGCCGTACACATTAAAATGATTTTAAACTTTACTGGCCATGTATAAAAGTATGAGGAGTTATACGTTATGTTGGTGTTGACATAGATTAACAACATAAAGTGACTAATAATAAGCAATAATCATGACAAAAGAAAATTCAATATACAGTATATGTACAAACATATACAATATACATGTGCACATAAGAATGCACATACAGTATTGTTTGGCATAATTGACAGCATGCGACATATGCTGCTTACAGGTACTAACTTGTATTGAATCTTGAATATTCCTTTAAGAAGGGTTAATTAATATAGATGACCAATGCAAAAGATCTAGTCCATTCCATCATCTCCACACCCCAATGCTTATTCTGTCCTATCTCTCTCCCATATTGAAATATCCCATTTACTCCAGCTAAATATAACTGACATTACATTATTAAAGGTTGATTGGGAGACATTTAAGCATTGTGACCCAATTTTGTTTGTGCTGAAGTGGTGGAATAAAACAAATCTCAGTCAGACACTGAGAATATCTCAGCTAGTTTTTTGTTCTCCCTTAGAACAGGAGTTATTGACTTTCAGAAGCTCATATTTCACAAGATTTTCTGTGCAGTCCTTGAGCAAGATTCATAAAGTACTGGAACAATCATAGTTTATCCATCTAAAAAAGACTGCCGTGCTCTTTAAATAGCTTCGCTTCTGTATCAGACTAATAAAACAGAGTCAACACAATATATTCCCCTCACAGATATATATGTGATCTATTCAAAAACCTAGTGAAGAGGTTCAAAGGCAGCATCAAATGCAGCCTTCACTGAAAAGGCAATTCCAGAATGCCTTGTGATGAGCTCAATGAAAGAAAAAAAATAAAGAATCCAAGAAGATGGCCAAGGAGAGATATGTTGATTGTATTTCATTCAATACCAAAAAGTCTGACAAATCGTAATAATTAGTACAAGATGGCCAAATCATAAAATAAGTTACCTTGTACAAATGTTTATTTTTTTTATTTCCTTGTTAAATCGTTCATTGGTTCGTAAAGTTTAACCATATAGTTTTTCTCCTTACCCAAACCCTAAACATAACCATATATTTATTAGGAAAATAACTTCTGAGTAGCACAGAAAACATGGAAAAAGATGAGGGAAGCGTATTGCAGCCCTTACAAAAAATCCAAACTTGCCGAAAACTTGCTGCAAATTTGCCACAAGTTTGCTGCTCGTTATTTTCACATGCAAATGAACTTGTAATTCGTTACAAATGTTTGCTATAAGTTTGCAACTTTTCGCCAGTAGTGGTGAACCTCCTGAAAACCTTTGGCAACAATGGACAATTTGCCACAAGTTTGCAGCAAAGCTCATTTGTATGTGAAAATCATCATTGGCAAATTTGCTGCAAGTTCGCTGCAAATTTGCCATGAACTCTCGATTTTTGTAAGGGAGATAATTTTCACATTCAAATTAGCTTTGCAGCAAACTTGTGGCAAACTGTCCATTGTTGCCAAAGGTTTACCAGAGATTCACAACTACCGGTGGCTAATTTCGATTTTGATGGAATAAAAATCATTCCAATAAATATGGAATGAGATTGCGAATAAATTTTCAGACATTTATTTTCTTAAAATATAGTGTTGGACAGAAATATGTGATGCCTATATTGTATTGATTTTTAATATCTGTTTGTTGATTGGTTGGTCACTATGGGGATAAAAGTTGGAATTTTTCATGCAAGCCAATTCACATGATATCTTACTATTTTGCCATCCTGTAAGAATTATTATGATTTGTCATTAGATTGTGTTAGATACAAATGGTTTAATATGATAAACAGACTGTTTTTTCCCAATATGTGCATTTGTTAAATATGTTTATGATTATTAGAATGTCATGTTGTTATCTTAGCAACATGCTAACGCATACTCCATTGTCTCTCAGGTGTTTCACTTGAAACGTTCTATTTGTGTGGTGCGCAGAGATGTTGACTATGTAGTGTTTAAAATCAGCCACATAAGAGCTTTCATTTTAATTACAGTAACAGCCTTAGAAAGCTGCTAGGATGTAGACAGCAGCAACTAGGTACTTACTTTCCAGTAAAACTATATAAACATCTTTTAATTGAGAAGCAAAATGTAATTAGATATTAATGTAAGGCTTGTTTTCAGAGGAATCTAACAAAATTGGTTGAGGTTTGGTCATCCAAGTTGTCTATTTGTGATGCAAGATTTAAGTCATATGAACCGCGACCTTGCAAAGATGCGACTGTGCCACAGACCTTTCACGTTGAGGGTCTTTGTGCAAGTTCACACAATCATGAACTGTAAAGCCAATTATTAACAGCAAGTCTTAGATGGACGAGTATGGTTGTCATCTGTCTGAGTGTGCCAGCAGAGGAGAGAAGTGGTGAACAGCTTCTGTCAACGAGATGATCTCAGGTCATCTGCTCCACACAGTAAAAATTTTGAGCAAGGTCACAAGACGAGATAAATGGCAGCTGAGAAAACATTGATACTGCAGTAATGAAAAATTGTGTTTTCAGGAAGTCATCCTTCACACGACTGATCACTTACCCGATATCGCTCATGTCAGATACTGAAGACTGACATATTTAAATAGTGCTACTGTGCAGCTGCAGGATCATGGCATAATTTTGTGTTGTGGAGCTGACATACAATCCAATAAGGACACATTGGTAATCAGTGTGCTACCATAGATTACAAAGAATTACTGGATTTTTATCTTAAGTGATGTCTATAACAGGGTATTTCAAACTTGGCTCACAAGAGGGTGCTACGGGGTCTGCATAAATTCTAAATCATGTTACCATGCCAACATGTTTGCAAAATTATTTTTACATGTCTTGTATGTAACGCAGTAGTTTCCTGGTGAAGTATACATATGAGGCATAAATAAAAAAAATTAAAAACACTTGAACTATAACATGGCCTCTTTTCACAGATAAAAGGCTGCTATACTCAGCCATGACTCTCTTATTTTTGGAAGTTTACTCCTCCATTGTGTCTCCATTCCCTCATGTCCTAACTACCTCCTAGACAGAGAGTTAATTATCTAGTCAGTCAAACACAGCAGTCTGTTAAATCATCTTAAGTGTAGCCCATTTAGAAGCATATTCCACCTGGAAATGAGGGGGATCTGATAAGCACTTTCCAAGACTGGTAAAAGCATTAATCATTCTGTTAGGAGCACATATCCCCCTTTTGTTTGCCTCAGGTTTCTCTCTGCAGTAGTACTGTTTGCTAATGCAAGCATAACTATTACTATCGCTCATACTTTGGGTTATTGATTTGAACAAATCCCTAACCCTGAGTATTAAACTTTGATGTGTAACTTTTCCTGTACTGTTTGTGTAATGAACATGAATGATACAAATCTTACAACTTTTTGAGGAGGTGTGCCATCACTTTTTTAAGTGATCAGACTTATGATTTTCAGATTACATCATCTACAGTATACTTACAAGTCATATCTAGGGACAAAAATATAATTAATATAATACAATTATAATACTGGCTCTTTTTGCAGCATAGCGTCTACCCATAACACCCTTGAATCATGGCAGGGAGTTCTGCAGTGTCTAGCTTAGTCAACTTGAAATAAAAAATGACCCTTTACTTTTTAATGTACTTTCCTCTGAATCCCTCTTATTTTTCCAGTCTACTTTCCTCTGAATCCCTCTAATTTTTCCAGCCTAATCTTATGAAAATTACAAGACTATGATGACATTTTTGCAAAAAGATATGTGGTTTAATTACACGTATCGCGGCAGTTCTGGACCCATATTCACAAAAAATCCTAAGGCTAAACATAGCTTCTAACGTGTAAATTTAGCATCAACTCTTAAAAATTAGGGCCGGGTCACTCCTAATTTTAGGACTCGTAAAATGTTCATCTAAGAGTAATTCATGAAGCATTTTAAAGCTAAAACTAGCTACTTAACCCATGACAGCTTAGAAGTCCTCCTGAGGACTTCTAAATTCCTAAGAGTGACTCACAAATGATCTGTGGCATGCCTTATGTCATCAAATCACATTAAAAACGATGTTTTAGAATATTATTATGACATAACCTTTCAATTTTGACAACACTCTCTGGTCATAGGCAAAGTGAAAATCTAGGCCGTAAGGCTTTCACAAAAACAGCAGTGTGGCAGGGCGGAGGGCAGGGCGAAGTAATAATGGTGGAGACACGGCTATCATCTATTAGAGGGTGGAGGAGTGGCCGAGGACCAAGCCACGGCGTATCAGAGAACCGGCGAGTACATTTTTTCCCACTCTCTCTCTCTCCTCTCTCTCTCTCACTGCTGCTGTCCAACACGGGTTGGGATTTCCATCTCTTTTTTTAAATCTTTAGTTAATTTGGCACGTAGCCATTACAGTGTTTACAGTAGGTGCCACATTTGTTTTTGTTTCCCTTGTCCCCTCCCTCATCCAGGTAGACGGGGATGACCTGCCGGCAGACAGGGCGGAAGGCATGCCCCTCCCCAGGGAAAGGGGGGGGGGGGATGTACGTCTTGCCGGGGGCTACCCAGCCTGAAAGATCAAGGGAGAGATTTACGGACAGCTGTCCAACACCTGTGTGTGTGTTTGTCTTTTTGGTTGAGTTTTAGATTAAACTATTATTCATATTGTCAAGCCTGTTCTCAACTCTTCCTTTCCATTAATACCTTCAGAATGTCATTCCGGAAGTGGTCCTTATGTGAGCCCACCATCAGACAAGCACGAGAGCTGAGTTCATTGCCTTTACCGAGCCCATGCCGATGCAGCTCTCATGGTGACAGACTGCCCTCACTGCTAGGGCAGTTCTGATGATGGGGATGAAGATGTTTCCCTCACTGCATCGGGCGAGTGATGCCCCTTCCCCCAGCGAGGGTGAGAAGCGTGCACACGCCTCTGACAAGGAGCTTATTCATGTCTTCGCTAGGGCGAATGAAGAGCTTGGTCTTGAGTGGTCCCATCCGGATGAGCCGGACGAGTCCAGACTGGAAGAGTTGTTTTTTCAAACCGGCCGTTGTCCGCAGACCACGGTCCGGAGAAGTTCACCATTGTTTCCGGAGGTCCACATGGAGCATAAAAAGACCTGGCGTGCACCCTACTTTTCACACACTCATCTAGGTGGAGCTGCCATTCTCACCATGGAAAGAAAAGAGAAGAGGCTACTCGAAGCTACCCTTGGTGGAACTTGTGTTTGCAACCCACCTCTATCCGGCTAAATAAGCACCTTATTTAAGTATTTATATCTTAATAAAAACTGATGTGATTTTGTTATCAGAGACACATACTGATATTGATAATCAGGCTGAGTGAATAAATGAATGGGAAGGCAATATCAGACTAAGTCATGTACAAACCTGAGTGCAAGTGTCACTCTATTATTTTCAATAATACCTATACGCCTTTTGAAAGCTGGCATAATGACAGAGAGCACCATCTTTTCTTTTTTCAATATTTATGCTCCAAGAGAGCGTAGCAGTTTTTTTTAAAGACTTTCAGAAGAATTGTTAAATTGTTCCCAAGATAACATTATTGTAATCGGTGGTGATTTTAACTGTACCATAGATATCACTTTAGATAGAAATCATGAATAACCTCATCCTGGTTTTTAAATCTTTAATTAATAAATATAATTTTGTTGATTTGTGGGGAGATGCCTATCCTCAATTTATACAGAATACTTGGTTAAAGTTTAAGTCAAATAAAGTGTCTGCTGCAAGATTTGTTTGTTTTTATGTTGTGGCCTGTAATAAAGAAAGATTCTTTGGTAGCGTTATCTCACCAACTTCTATGTCAGATCATCATTGTATTTCCATGCCTGTGTATGTTCTGCTACCTAAATCCTATCAGTCACACTGGCACTTTAATAACAGATTACTGTGGGGGCTCAGCGAGTATTTGATTTTGATTCTGACTACCACCCATGGAGTTGCGAGTTCAAATCCAGGGTGTGCTGAGTGACTCCAGCTAGGTCTCCTAAGCAACCAAAGTGGCCCGGTTGCTAGGGAGGGTAGAATTTACATGGGGTAACCTTGTCAAGATCGCGATAAAGTGGTTCTCGCTCTCAATGATCGTGGATAATAGCATGAGCCTCCACATGATGTGAGTCTCTGTGGTGTCATGCACAGTGAGCCACGTGATAAGATGCGTGGATTGACTATCTCAGAAGCGGAGGCAACTGAGACTTGTCCTCCGCCAACCAAATTGAGGTTCATAACCGCGCCACCAGGAGGACCTAGTAATTAATGGGAATTCTACATGCCAATTGGGGTGAAAATGGGATAAATTTAAATAAATAATAATAATAATAATAGATTACTGCAAGATCACTTCTCTGTGCACCCCTCTCATCACTTGGGTAAGTCTTGGAGAGAGGAGAGATTTAGTTATACATCCCTAAGTCAATGGTTGGATCTAGGAAAAGTGCAGATACATTTTTTTTCCAGCAATATACTGCACATTGTACTGAAACCCTAAATAGAAAGATGATCGCCTTGGAGCAAGAAATTCTTCATCAAAACTACCATAATAAAGGGGGTGGAATATAATCAGCTGACATTATTGAAAAGAATAAGCATCTTCTAAACGATTTATTGGAAGAACATGGTAAAGAAGCCTTTGTGAGAGCACGATATGCAAAGCACAATGATATGAATGCCCCAACTGCTTTTTTTTTTGCATTAGAGAAAAAGTCAAGAGAGCAGAAACATTTTCATAAACTGAAACTTTAAAATGGTGATGAAACAACAAATCAACAAGAAATTATGGCTTCTGCAATTTCTTTTTATGAGAAACTTTATCAGTCAGAGCATTGTGATAAAGCAGTAATCGAGAAGCTTTTTCTGGTTCTTCCACAGATGTCAAAGAAAGATAAACTGGAGCTGGAGGGCTTTCCGACTTTTACTGAACTTTTAAGGGCTGTGCAGGAGCTACATAGTGGGAGATCACCTGGGTTGGATGGTCTCTTTGCTGAGTTTTACAGAAGTTTTTGGAATTGGGTTGGACAAGATTTAAATGACATTTTATTAGAGTCCTTTAACAAAGGCTTTTTACCTTTGAGCTGTCAAAGAGAAGTACTGACTTTAATCCTAAAAGGGGGGATACTGGATGTTTAAAGAACTGGTGTCCTGTGTCCCTATAATGTACTGATTTTAAAATATTATCAAAAGACTTAACCTATATGTTGAAGAAATGTATGTCAACTACAGTTCATGAAGACCAGTCATACTGTACCCCAAAATGGACAAGGGAACAATTTTTTCATGGGTTCGCTTTCTGCATATCGCGGCGCCATTTTATTGTCAGTTCTGTATAAAGCGGCGGCTCATTTATGCTGAACACGGCCATTCGGCCCGTTTTGTGGCCGACCCACCGGACCTCTCAGTTCTCCAGATGGTTAGTCCTCCCCTGATCGGCCTCAAAGTGCATCAGCCCACCGGGAAAATGCCCGGTATGCCATATTACCAGTCCAACCCTGCTAGGAACTGAACACTATATGAAGAAAATAAATTGGGAAGGATTAGTAGATAAAGGATGTAGTAGACAAAGTTGTTGAGAGACTGAAAATGGAGGTGGTTTCTCCCAAAGTTACAGAGGGAGATATTTAATTGTAAATAACTTGGTAGCTTCAATGTTATGGCACAGACTTCTGGATCCTCCAGATGTACTTATTACGATTCAAAGCCTTTGTGAATTTATTTTGGGATGGTCATTATTGGCTTCCTCCTGTAGTTTTATACCTCCCAATGATTGAAGAATGTCCAGGACTTATACGTATAGAGGCAAGGGTCAAATCAATGAGAATCCAAACATTACAAAAGCTGCTATATTGGTGGTATAAGTACCCCTGATTGCCTTTAGTTTATCTATGCTTCAAAATCTTGAAATAGATTAGATAAGCAGCTATTTTTAATTGAAAAATCTGTTCTTTCAAAAGTATATTGTCCTTGTTTTAATTGTTATGCATCTGTGCTTAAAGCCTGGCAGTTGTTTAGAAAGTTCAGAGAGGGTAATGAACATTATGGTGTTTTAGAACCATCCTTTTTAACCCACCTTTTTAAATAAATAAATAATGTCTTCAATTTCAAGTTCTGCTGTAGATTTTAGACAAGAATAATTATTTTAATGGATTTAATTGACTCTACAAAAGGTCAATGGCATTCAACTAGATCAATAGCTGATCGAGTTGGGCTTAGATCAGAGATTATGTTGATGGATACAGGCAAAACTTTGTTATTAAGGGGAGTTCAAGATGTATTGTTTCAAACTATTGAAAAGAAGAAGCTGTACTGTATGTGTGTAAAATCTTTATATCATACACAATTGAAAGGACGTACTGATACTAAATGGAGAGAATATTTCTCCTTCCAGAAATAAGTCCATCATGTAGTTTGTTGTATAAATCTCATATTCCTAAAAGATTTGGAGATCAAAATTCAATGGAATGATTTAATCTGCATGTCCTATCTGTAATATTACTGGTACTGTCATTTCATCTTTTCAGTGACTGTATTAGATTAACCCCTTTTTTTGTATTGTTGGATAAAATATTCAACAAGCTTGGTTTTAAAAATGATCTGTTTATTCTGGGCCATAAATATAAGGAGTGGTAGGAACAGTGCACACTAGGTAATTTTCTGGTGGGTCAAGCTAAGATAGCTTTTTTAAAATCCCACAGATGTAAAAATGAGGGGGAGAGTATTGATCTGGTTAAAATTTTTAAGTTTTTAGTAGAATATCAGGTCACTGTAGAATATAAATACTGTAAATTAACAGATAATATGTATTTGTTTGAAACAAAGTTGGCGGTGAAAACGGCTCATGTGGTAAGAGATGCGTTTGGAGATTTGATTTATAATTGGTGATATGGATTGTACTACTTGTTTCTTTTGGTATTTGTTTATGTACAATCAATGTGTTTAAGCTCATTTTGTTTTTAATTAAAAGGTTTTAAAAGTCTCTCTCTCTCTCTCTCTCTCTCTGTCATTCTCTAGCACACCAGCACACATTTATGCTGCAAATACCGCTTTACAGTGCACATAAAAATGCAGTCACGCATGCACACATAAAGAAATGTGTAAAAAGAAACAAACACATTAACACATTTCGCACTAATATTTTTAGTTCTATGTTAGCTTATCTCAGGTTTGTGTATGTGAAAGCATGCCATTTATTATTATTATTTATCAATGTTTGTGGAATAGTATGAGAAATGGAAAGGCAGAAGACTTACCCAGCATTAACATTAGTTCAGTTATAAAATGAGGTGCATATTCTGAACCAACTTAGATGGCAGTTGTAGCTTGTTATATTCTTGTGTGATCATATCGCCAGTAACATTTATAAAAAACAAGTGCATTAACCATAAAACTTCTGGATTATCCTGGCATAGCAGTCAATCCATTTATTTTATGGTTAACATGAGTCCTTTCCTTTGGATTTCTCCACACCATGCTTTAAATGACCAATGGAAATAGTTTTGTATTATTAAAAATCTATTTTAGCAATTTATTCTGAAAATATACTATGGCAGTTATTGGATGAATCCAGGTTTGACAGCAAAACAAATGATTAGGGAGAAGAATTTATATCTCACTTTGTAAGGAACAAAAGCTCACCGCTGACTCCCATTGTAAGTGTACAGTATTACTATATGATATCAGTGTCAGAAACCTTTTCATTAAGAGTCAACAATTGCCCCCAGGATTTGAATTTTAGGGGTTTTTGTTTTTATACCTCAATGACAAAATTAGTTGTGAATCCACAAATTAATTAGTGGACAAACGGTCTGTAAAACCTATTTATAATAAACCAAAAAGTACATTTAATTTACACTTAAATTAGAGTGGTGGTGGCGTAGTGGCTAAAGCACAGCACTGTTAATCAGAAGGTCACAGGTTCTAACCCCACGGCTACCACCATTGTGTCCTTGAGCAAGGCACTTAACTCCAGGTTGCTCCAGGGGGATTGTCCCTGTAATAATTGCACTGTAAGTTGCTTTGGATAAAAGCGTCTGCCAAATGCATAAATGTAAATGTAAATTAGGGCTGAAGGGATCATTTTATTTTGTTATTACTCAATTTCAAGTAATTTAATGGATTGTTGTTTATGATAAATGGCATTTGGAGCAATCTGTGGCTTTTTTTAGTATCCAGCTAAACATTTAAATGAAAATGCTGACCCACACAAGCAATATTTAAACCTAGTTTCAACATTTATAACCACATATTAAATGACAGAGCAGCCACATTTAATTTGATGTTCACTGCTGCCGAAGGACTGGCCAGGAACTTTTTCTAAGCCTCAAATGGTCACATCAGAATATGGTCATCCAGAGTCACACAGTAATACTCATGCACTTAAGGGTTTGTTTTTACTAGTATTTATCTGTTTTGAATTGTGAATAAAATAGAAGTATTTTAGTTTCCAAAGGAAATTTAAAGCAGGATGTGGACAAATTAAAAAAGCCTCTCTCTCTCTCTCTCTCTCTCTCTCACACACACACACACACACACACACACACACACACACACACACACACACACACACACACACACGACACACAAACCTGAAAAAATACTCATGCTTTCCTTTTTTCTTCCTTTCATGCACACGGTCTTAAATTGATGATTTTGCATCTCAGCTTTTGTGGTTTGTGTTACTGTGCATTATCTGATGAGAGGCACATACTGTAGCTCATCTGTGCCGAAACCGAAAAAGCAAAGCCACCCTTAAAGTTCCTCTCTTTTGTGAGTGTGTGTTACTCTGTATTTCTCCTTCTGTCTCTTTCTCTAAGCTGAAAGACTCAACTGTTTGTTATCAAACTATTATCACCAGCAGGAATTTTATATATAACTAATTGAGTCTCATAATGTAAATATTGTTAGAATGGCATTCAGGATCTTTAAAAGATCTGTTCCCTCACAAATATAAATTCCATCATCATTTACTCACTTTCATGTAATTCCAAACACATATGACTTTCTCTCTTCCATATAACACAAAAGGTGATTTTTTTCAAGAATATCCTGTCCATGGTTTTTCATCTAATGTAAGTGAATCTCCAAAATAACAAAACTGCAACATAGGTGTAGTTCGGATGAAACGTCTTCTGCAGCGGTACGATTGATATGTGTGAGGAACAGACCAAAATTGTAGTTGTTTTCTGAAAATGTTCCCCTCCACCCACACTCTGGAATGGATAAAAAAAGTAGCTTTGACTAAAATAAAATACCATTTGATTCCCTTTACCGCAATTTTGCATTTCTTGGAAGATTTTCATTGAATAACGACTCAAATTTATTTTGTTCAGAAATGTCCAGAAATTCCACTGGTAAAACTTACAGCATATGCAGATGATATACTGTAACTGTATTCATTAGAAACATCAATGATTGACTGCTTTAACTTCTAGTTTGAAGACATTTAAAAAAACAACATCTGCTTGGATTAATTGGGATACGTGCACAAACATTTAGTTTGTCTCATAAAGATATTGGGTTATGTTACTCAAAATCCACTACAAATGACCAAGTACCTCTCTAATATTGTAATCAGATTATTACAATTTATAAGAAATAACTTCATCTAAAAAAGCAATCGCATTGCCAATTATTTAACATTTAAATTACTTAAAATACAATTTTCCACTGAACAAATTTAAAATAATGTTCCCTTTACAAAAAGCTTCACTATGATGCTGCGCTTTTGCTAAGCGCTTTTGGGAACGCAATACCCACGCCGCCGCACTGGGGCTGTCCGGATCCTTACGGTTGTGAAATGTGCTCACAAAAACGCGAGAGGTCTCAGACATGAGCTTGAGATGTCGACTCAAGGACGTAAGAGTCCGGAGTAGCTGAAAAATCTAACCCATAAAGTTTGATGAATGTGTGCAGAGAGGACCAGCCTGCCGCATCACGAACTTGTTCAGGCATGAGCTTGAGATGTCGACTCAAGGACGTAAGAGTCCGGAGTAGCAGAAACATCTAACCCATAACGTTTGATGTACGTGTGCGGAGAGGACCAGGCTATAAAATAGAGGTGTCACCAGAGTGTCGTCAGATATTTTTCATTCAGAGCATTCTGTGCTGTGTGTCTCACAAACCTGCTAAAAAAAACTTTCTTCCCTTTGTTAGGAGTTAGATATTGTTAGGCAGTGCGCAGAACTTTGAAAAAGATTATTTATATATATATATATATATATATATATATATATATATTATATATATATATATATATATATATAAAATTAGAAAAAAGAGAGAGAGAGAGAGAGAGAGAGAGAGAATGGCGGAGAAACAGAGCAAACGATGCGTGTTTCCTTGTCAACGTTACATGACTGACAAGGACACGCATGAGTTTTGATTGTTTGGGGGAAGAGCATGCTGCTCTCGCGTTGTGGCAGTGCGGGTGCGCGCATTGTGACCTTCTTTCGGTCAGAATGCTTCGCGCTCGCCTTGCTTACTTCCGAGAGCCGGCACCCACACTTCATTCGTGGGGCTCTCGTATGGATCTGGCTGAGGAGCGAGAGACGGGTCCGTCCCTTTCGCTCGCTCTCTCCCCAGATCCGGCTGGTCCTTCGCGTGATCTTGACGCGCGCTCCGGCGCCTCTTCAGTTCACGAGGGGGACCTTGATTCTCTTGGATCTGCAGATTTCGAGTTACCCACATCCGAGCACTCAAAACATGACTCAAAATCCTCTGAAGAGTTACTCGATGTGGTTACTCGTGCAGTGGCCAGACTTCAATTAGACTGGCCACGTGACCAAGAAACCCCCAAACGCTCCAAGTTAGAGGACAGATTTCTGTCTGGTGGCCAAGGGAAGGGAACGCCTCATCAGTCCCTTCCCTTCTTTGATGACCTCCACGATGAGCTTGCTCGTTCGTGGAGGAAACCTTATACCTCGCGCGTTCACATGCCCTCGACATCGTTATATTCGACTATCGTAGGTGCTGAGGCGCGAGGGTATTCAATGATGCCGACGGTCGAAGAGACACTTGCGTGTTATCTCGCGCCGGGTTCGGCATGATCTTTGAAAAAACCTGCTCTCCCCTCTAAGCCATGCAGAACTACCTCCATGCTGAAGGAAAAACTGTCAGCAGGCATATGCCCCGCTACTCTCAGGGTTTATGTGGCTGCCATTTCGGCTTGCCTCGCCTTGATGGACGGGGTGCCTTTGGGGAGGCATCCTCCACTCGCTCGCTTCATTTGTGGAGCCATGCGACTGAGGCCTCCTGTTGGACTTAGCAATAGTCCTGGAGGGTCTGGTTGAGACCCCCTTTGAACCACTAGAGTCAGTGTCTGACAGACTTCTGACTCTCATGATGGTTTTTCTTATGGCGATTACCTCTCTTAAGTGGATCGGGGATCTACAGGCTCTGTCTGTTTTGCTGGCCTGTTTAGAATTTGCCCCAGGTTTGGCAAAAGCTATTCTGCATCCTTATCCTGACTACCTTCCTAAGGTGCCCTTTTCGGGAGGGGTCCCTCTGCAGCAGGTTTATGACGCGGCAGGCTGGTCCTCTCCGCACACATTCATCAGATTTTATAGTTTGGATGTTCATGCTACTCCGGGCTCTTACGCCCTTGAGTCGTCATCTCAAGCTCATGTCTGGACAAGTTTATGATGCGGCAGGCTGGTCCTCTCCGCACACATTCATCAAGTTTTATGGTTTAGATGTTTATGCTACTCCGGGCTCTTACGTCATTGAGTCGACATCTCAAGCTCATGTCTGAGACCTCTCGCGTTTTTGTGAGCACACTTCACAACCGTAGGGGTCCGGACAGCCCCAGTGCGGCGGCGTGGGTATTGCGTTCCCAAAAGCGCTTAGCAAAAGCGCAGCATCATAGTGAAGCTTTTTGTAAAGGGAACGTCTCAGGTTACATGTGTAACCCTTGTTCCCTGAAAAAAGTGGAACGAGATGCTGCGCTTCTTTGCCGCACTGGGACGTCCCAGGACTGCTCTTCAGAAAAAGATATCTGACGACACGCTGGTGACACCTCTATTTTATAGCCTGGCCACAGGTGCATCTAATGATTATCACCAGCCGAGGCTATAAATTCCGGTCAACGTTCATTGATGTGTTACACACATATTCACAGCTGGTCTCAATGCAAGATTGTTCCCAAAAGCGCTTAGCAAAAGCGCAGCATCTCGTTCAGCTTTTTCAGGGAACAAGGGTTACACATGTAACCCGAGACGTTTCTATATAATGCAAGTAGAAGTACATGTATACATCATTTACATTTTGAATGCATTCTACATTAATAATATTATTCTAGAAATGTCTAACCCATGTAATGTACTTAAAAGTAATAAACTGAATTGAAAGTCAGTATCTGATTGCAAGAATTTAAAATCCAATGCTATAGACTAATTTGTGTCAAAAAATTTGTGTTTTTTTACTGTATTTGGACCACAGTAACTGATTATTTTGTAATCAGATTGCACCCAACACTGCTTGGTATACAGCATACATGTCATTTGGAGTACTTTTATGACACTTTTATGCTTTATTGTCATTTTGGTTCTTATCAGACCCAGTTCCCATTCATTTTTATTATATAGAAAAGGGCAGTCATGATATCTTGATGAAAGATAAAAATGAAGGTGAGTAAATTATGACTGAATTTTCAGCTTTTTGTTGAAATATTACACTATAGTTGAATCTAAGTTTTAGTTGCTTCAGTTAAGTAAGATGTTCATGAGATGAGGTTATGATATGGGGTTATGTCTATATATATATGTGGCTGGCATGTTACCTGGCTATGACAAACAGCACACAACTGACACCCAAGTAAGCAAGCAGAATATACATCCAGATGTCGGGGGAGAGGGGGTTGAGAAAGGAGAACACCCCCAGGTTGGTGCCATTGGGCTTGCGGTACAGTATACTTATCCCCAGCGTCATGAAGGGTTTGGAGAAGTCGATGACCTTCTCCCGCACGTACGTGATTGCCAGGGGCGCAACTGCAAGATCAGCTTTCTGCCAACAAACAAGGAACATGGAGAAGAGCGATAGGCTGTATATCAGGTTGAGCAGAGGCATTTAAAGGAAATCAAATTAAGAAAACAGGGCTTTTACACATCACACACTCTGCCCCACAGCGTTTAAATTAAATTTAAAGTCCTCTCGTGGACTTGCGTGCTCTCTCCCTCTTGATTTACCTGCTACTGTTTCAGCACTTACTAAAGCTATTCATGATTTACTGGGTGTAAGGTGCTGGCACGGTGCACTGGACCAAATCCATGTCTCAGGTTCCCAACTAGGCTAAAAAATGAATATAGCACTTACGAAAAAGACAAAATTAATGGGGTTGAAGGTTTCGAAGAGGACTGCTGCTGTTGTTTCACAAGGTGAGCACTTTGAGTTATGCACATTCAGGGCTGAATTAACTGCACATTTCTAGTACACATAAAAAAAGCATTTCTGAAAAAATACAATTTTATGTAACCGCCCAAAGTGTTAGATATTATGCTATGTTTGAGCATTTTTGGATTTGTGTTGTTACTGTAAAAAAATGTTTTATTAAGTTTACAAAGAGTCCAACAATGTCAATATTCAGTGAAGTTGACAGAATAGGTCACATTCATGAAAAGCAGTGCAAATGTCATTGTAAATTATTTAAAAATCTATTCCTATGTAAACCGTCAGTTTGAACTGAATTTTGCGGTGGTTTGACACATTACATACTTTATGCACTAATCTATGTGCATTACATACGAAGAACTTTTCAAATCTACTCCAAAATACCTGAGTTATAATTTCAAATAAGTAATGTGAATGAACTTACTATTTATTTAATTTATCTGATTTAATTTGTGTATAGACACAATCTGCAATGGGTCATATACACTGGGGGAAATTAGTTTAGCATATGGAAAATTGAAGCCCTGCTACGATGGAAAAAAAAAATGGGAGAAATATCTGATAGATTTGGCTATTTTAACAATGAAAAACATGACAACAAGTTGTAACCTCCGTTCGCCGAGGGAAGGAACGAGACATTGTGTCGAATGAAGTGACAAAAGGGGTCTTCCTGGGATGCGAAACGTATGAAAAATCCTGACTGGCACTTGCTCCCTCGCTTCCCTTTATACCCATATGTCCGGGGCAGGGCATACAAATTCTGTCTGCCAACTTGACATTGGCCTTTTCTCAGGTTCAGAGGTACATCTGGCATCCCAGGAAGACCCCTTGTGCCACTTCATTCGACACAACGTCGAGTGAGTGACAGAAGGGGAACAAGACAATATTACTGTGAAAACTTGGCATGATCAGAATAGAGTGATGCTTATTTTGGTTTTCATGTTTTAATGAATCAAACGTCTCGAGGGATAATGTGCGTACCATTGGGTTTGACGAAGTGTTACATTAACAAAGTAAAGTTGATGTTAAATGTGTAGACACATAGTACCGGGTATGAATGTATTCTCATCTCCATTAGCACTGTCTCTTCTGCCAAACTGCAAAACAATTTAAGAATTTCTAAAGCTACTTCAAAGATTTCTCATCAAAAAACCCTCCATGTGACAGCTTTAAAGATCCTTGGCATTCTAGCTGTCAGTTTGTCCAGATACAGACATATCACCCCACACTTCCTGTAGCACTTGCTATAGATGTGACTTGTCGGGCACTTCTCACGCACCTTACAGTCTAGCTGATCCCACAAAAGCTCAATGGGTTGAAGATCCATAACACTCTTTTCCAATTATCTGTTGTCCAATGTCTGTGTTTCTTTGCCCACTCTAACCTTTTCTTTTTGATTTTCTGTTTCAAAAGTGTCTTTTTCTTTGCAATTCTTCCCATAAGGCCTGCACCTCTGAGTCTTTTCTTTACTGTTTTACATGAAAAACTGGTGTTGAGCGGGTAGAATTCAATGAAGCTGTCAGCTGAGGATATGTGAGGTGTCTATTTATCAAAATAGAGACTCTGATGTACTTGTTTAGTTGTACATCTGGTCTTCCACATCTCTTTCTGTCCTTGTTAGAGCCAGTTGTCCTTTGTCTTTGAAGACTGTAGTGTACATCTTTGTATGAAATCTAGGCAAGTGATTTTCTAGTACCAAATTATCAATTTAGCATGATTACTCAAGGATAAGGTGTTGAAGTGATGGCTGCTGGAAATAGGGCCTGTCTAGATTTGATAGAATAGTGATGGTGCTGTGTTTTACATCAGTAATGTCCTGAATACACTTGGTGATCTGTTGAATGCCACTTTGGTGAAGTAAAGTACCAATTTCCTTCCGATACAGCAAAATATTTTCATTATTCCAAACTTTTGGCTGCCATTGTATTATTTTTTCCCCTTTTTTCTTACAGGAATGAATGAGTAACTATGGCAAAAGGGGCTTTACTTTCCCCCATGAGTGGGCGGTGCATCCTTGACGACTGTATCTAAATCCTGAAATACAACTGAAAACCTCTCACTTTCAAACAATGTGTCACACATGTGTATGCAGTGTGTGTAAAACTGTGTGTACACACTGTCAGCGAGTGACATTTCAATAAAAACTATTACTATTCATGGGAAAGTCAGGCGTTCATCTGGGGTGCTAGGGAGTTCTCAGAAAATTTCATTTTAGTTATTTGAGACAAAGTATGATGTAAACATATTTATGATGATTTTTTAATGTTTGTTGTAATGTATCATTTAATATAAACACAGTAAAATTTGTGATTAATTAGTTCAATTAATTAATTAGTCAAATATTCTCGATTCACTGCCCTATATATACATTTTCTCAGTCCATACTAGGTCTGCATACTAGTCTCTTACTGTGTCTATTGTCCTGTTTCAGCAATTATTGTACCATGAGGCACATGGTACATGTACTTTATGTAGAATTAAGTAGGATATTAGTTCTGTGTTTGTTTTATATTGTTTCAAGTTGTTTTTATGTAAAACCATGGTCCTGTAGGAACGTTGTTGACTTGACATATATATATATATATATATATATATATATATATATATATATATATATATATATATATATTATACACTGTATTTTTAACAGGACAAGTCATTTTACAATACAATAATTTGCAAAATAAGGTTGTTGGAAGTAAAAAGTATGATGAAGTAATGACATATCATAATACATGAGTTCCCCTTCTGTCGCTCTCTCGACGTTGTGTCAGAGAAGCGACACTAGGGGTCTCTCTTCAGTGCCGATATTCACCTCTGATCTATGAAAAAAGGCCAATGAGAAGTTGGCAGCCGGTATTTGCATATCCCGCCCCCGGACATACTGGTATTTCAGCGGCGCAAATACGGGAGTTCATTCAGAAAATTTCTTCGGAGCCGATGGTCATGCATGCAGTCTGCTGCGAGTAACACACAAAGTTCCTGTTTAAATCCTCTGATGCTCTGCATGCTGTTGGACTTTATGGCACACAACAGCGGCTTTCTCCTTCGAGCACGGCTGTGCATTCTTGCGCCTGGGCGCTTCGACAGCGCAGACAACTCGAAAGAGTTATTCTAAAAGAGTAATTTCGCTCTAAAAGAGGTCCCAGACCACTCCCCCCTGCACGCCATGGACCCCTCCTGCAAGTCCACCGGGCCAAGGCACTTCAAAATCTGCACTTGCGTAGTCCTGTTCTTGACGTGCTGCAGGAACTGCACTCAAACAGGCGATGGCCACCCCCCGTGGTCCAGAAACGCAACGATGGACAGGACCTGGTCGCAGTACAGGATGCAGACAAAGCACGCTTTCTCAAAACGCCCCCGTCTCCCAGGTCCGTCCATTCGGCGACACCACTTGACGACTCTTCCCAGCAGTCCTCAGTGGTGGAGAAACAGACGGAGGCTATTTTACACATCTTGCCCTGCCGCAAACCTGCCGCCAGGGGCCATGCCCTGTCTGCTTGCTGAGGGCGTCCTCCTGCGGCTTTCAAGAAAGAAAGAAAGTGATGCTCCGCCTCAACTAACGAAGAGAGTGGGCCCAGCTCTCAGCCCCAGCGTCGAGCTCCCAGCAGAAGTTGGACGCCCCTCGTCTCACCGACCCCCTCGAGGACCCGGAAGGCTCCCAGGCGCTCCTGAGATGACCGACCCAGAGACCGAGACGGTAGCTCCGGAGCTGGTAAGACCGCTCCATTCCCCGGTGGAGGGCCGGGAGGAGAATTTTTTGTTAAATTCTTTACATTCTATAGGCCGGCCGGTTCAGACGAGTCCAGAGGACGCCAACATCAGACCTCCTCCTCAGTCACGAACCCGCCCCCCGGGTGCACGGAGCAAGGTAAGTGCTTTGAGTCTATTCTCAGCACCGGAGCCTCGGGCCGCTTCACTGCCTACCGACGCCGCATTACCTGTTCCGCACCGCTGCGAAGCCCCACCGGGTACGTCCAAAATACTCGTCCCCTTGGTGCCCTTAGCACAGAGTTTAGAGGCGTGGCTTTCACTGCCCAGCCCGTCACGCTGGCTGCACTGGACCATTCGACTCGGTTACACAATTCAGTTTGCCAGGCCTCCGCCCCCCTTCGTGGGCATTCATTTTTCCGCAGTACACGGCGAACATGCCCAGTCCCTGCGTGAAGAAATCGCCTCCCTTGTAATCAAGGACGCAATAGAGCCTGTCCCTCCAACCGAAACGAAGAAGGGTTTCTACAGCCCTTACTTCGCTGTACCCAAGAAAGGCGGCGGCTTACCACCGATCTTGTTTTCAATCAGATCCCGTCCAAACTCCCGTTCAAAATGCTCACCCAGAAACAAATTCTATCTGGCGTCCGGCATCTAGATTCGTTCGTAGCGGTAGACCTGAAGGACGCGTACTTCCATGTCTCGATTTGCCCTCGACATCGACCCTTTCTACAGTTCGTTCGACGGCCAGGCGTATCAGAACAAAGTCCTCCCCTTCGGCCTGTCTCTGTCCCCTCGCGTCTTCACGAAAGTCGCAGATGCAGCTCTTGCCCCGCTTCGAGAAGCCGGCATAGGCATACTCAATTTCCTCGACGACTGGCTCATCCTGGCCCCCTCGCGAGAGTTACTATGCGCGCACAGAGACCAGGTGCTCAGGCACCTCAGCCGTTTGGGGCTTCAGGTCAACTGGGAAAAGAGCAAGCTCACCCCATTCCAGAGCATCTCTTTTCTCGGATTGGAGTTAGACTCAGTCTCTATGACAGCACGTCTCTCCAACGAGCGTGCTCAGTCGGTGCTGAAATGCCTCGCTTCCCTCAAGCCAGGTACCGTGGTCCCTCTAAAACGATTCCAACAGCTCCTGGGGCATATAGCATCCTCCGCAGCGGCCGCGCCGTAGGGGTTGATGCATATGAGACCAATTCAGCACTGGCTCCAGACTCAAGTCCCGAGAAGAGCATGGCGCCGCGGCACGCACACTGTGAAAGTTACCTCCGCCTGCCGCCAAACCCTCAAACCCTGGACAGACCTCTGCTTTCTACGGGCAGGGGTACCCTTGCAGCAGGTGTCCCGACGCGTTCTGGTCACAACCGACGCCTCTGAATTGGGTAGGGGCGCCGTGTGCAACGGGCAGCCACAGGCCATTGGAACCGGGCCCCGCTGCGTTGGCACATCAACTGCCTAGAGCTGCTGGCTGTTTTCTTTGCCCTGAGGAAGTTTCTCCCATTAATTCGAGACAAACATGTCCTAGTCAGGACAGACAGCACCACAGTGGTAGCCTACATAAATCACCAAGGCGGAGTACGCTCCCTCCGCATGTCACAGCTCGCCCGTCGTCTCCTCCTTTGGAGTCAGCAGCGACTCAAGTCACTGCGCGCCACTCACATCCCCGGCAACCTCAATGTGATAGCGGATGCGCTGTCAAGACAAAGTTTCCCAGCGGAGAGTGGAGGCTCCACCCCCAGTCGGTCCAGCTGATCTGGGACCAGTTCGGCAAGGCCCAGGTAGACCTGTTTGCCTCCCAAGAAACCTCCCACTGCCTGCTCTGGTATGCCCGGACAGAAGCTCCCCTCGGGGCAGATGCGTTGGCACACAGCTGGCCCGCGGGGCTGCGCAAGTACGCATTTCCCCCAGTGAGCCTTCTTGCACAGGTGCTATGCAAGGTCAGGGAGGACGAAGAGCAAGTCATTCTGGTGGCCCCCTACTGGCCCACCCGGACTTGGTTCTCGGACCTCACGCTCCTCGCGACAGCCCCTCCCTGGCGAATTCCCCTGAGGAAGGACCTTCTTTCTCAGGGACGGGGCACGCTCTGGCACCCGCACCCAGACCTCTGGAACCTCCACATCTGGCTCCTGGACGGGATGCGGAAGATCTAGCCGGCCTACCACCGACCGTCATAGATACTATCAACCAAGCCAGAGCCCCCTCGACCAGGCATCTTTACGCCCTAAAGTGTCATCTGTTCGCGAACTGGTGTTCTTCACGAGCCGAAGACCCATAGAAGTGCGCGGTTAGGTCAGTGCTCGTTTTTCTACAGGAGAGGCTGGAGAGGAGGCTGTCCCCCTCCACCCTCAAGGTGTATGTCGCCGCCATCGCGGCTCACCACGACACGATAGATGGCAAGTCTCTTGGTAAGCACGACTTAATTGTAAGGTTCCTCAAAGGTTCCCGGAGGCTAACTCCCTCCCGGCCTAACCTATTCCCCTCCTGGGATCTCTCGATCGTCCTCACGAGCCTCCAGAGACCCCTTTCGAGCCGCTAGATTCAGCTGGACTCAGGGCCCTCTCTCTCAAGACCGCCCTGCTGATCGCACTTGCCTCCATCAAGAGGGTCGGGGACCTGCAAGCGTTCCCTGTTAGCGACACTTGCCTGGAGTTCGGTCCGGCAGACACATACGTGATCCTAAGACCATGACTGGGCTATGTGCCCAAGGTTCCTACCACACCCTTCAGAGATCAGGTAGTGAACCTGCAAGCGCTGCCCCGGGAGGAGGCAGACCCAACCCTTTCGTTGCTGTGTCCAGTACGTGCTTTGTGTATCTATCTTGAACCGCACACAGAACAATAAACGCTCTGAGCAGCCCTTTGTCTGCTTCGGTGGACAACGGAAAGGGAACGCTGTCTCCAAACAGAGGCTTGCCCACTGGGTTGTCGACGCCATTTCATTGGCTTATCACACCCAGGCCGTACCCCCCCTTGCGGGTCTGAGCTCACTCCACCACGGGTGTTGCGTCCTCATGGGCACTGGCCAGGGGCACCTCCCTAGCAGACATCTGCAGAGCAGCAGGGTGGGCAACACCTAACACTTTCTCGAGGTTTTACAATCTCCGAGTTGAGTCAGTATCGTCCCATGTTTTCTCAGGTCCGAGCCCATAGAACTCAGTAACACGCTGACGTTCTGGCCGGGTGAATTGCTTGCGCCTAGTGCCCTTTCCCTCAGCCGAGGTAAAATAGTGCACCTCCGTTCCCAGGAGACCCCATCTTTGGGTCACTGGTTGACTCCTCCCTAGCCCTTTTGGGTCCGCAGTTCAGCGGAGGAACTCGCCGACCCAAGCCCCACTACGGGTACCCAAAAACTGCCCTGTACTGGAATAGGTGCTCCACAGGTAAGGCCTCCTGCTCGGACTCCCCCTGTGTGTAATTCCGCGGTACTGTCTCCTCACGAGCGGACCCCCGTGTCTCCCTTAGGCAGTTACAGCTCTCTCGGTCGCTGTGCTGTATGCTTCCCCCCTCTACGAGGCTGGATCTACCACCGCACCAACTTTTCCACATAGGTATTAACAGGCCATGTGATGTATTTGCCACTCTTTGCCTCCCCTGCCGGGTAGGTGTGGCCTCCGCAGGGTCTTCTCCCCCTGAAGGGCTAAGACCCCCTTCCCTCAATTCGTGTAAGGGCCCCGGCCATAGTTGCTCTATGCGAGAAACATAGAGAGAAAAGAGGCCTAGCCAGGCTGGCCCATTCCCAGGTTGGCGGCCATCACCTTGTTCCCCCCTCCAGGGTAACGAGAAGGATTCTGATGGCTTGAATGGGGCATCGGGGAAGGGTACGTGCAGTCTGATACAGTTGGTCGTCCTGCACGTAAGAATACCTGCTCTCTCCTGTATCAGCAGTTCATGTACACGGCTCAGCGCATGGCACTTTTATAAGTGGACCCCTAGTGTCTCTTCTCTGACACAACGTGGAGAGAGCGACAGAAGGGGAACGTCTAGGTTACGTATGTAACCTCCATTCCCCGATGGAGGAAACGAGACGTTGTGTCTTCCCCGCCACGTCGCTGAGCCGAGCCACTGTTGTGGCTGGACCATTTCCGGCTCCTCAGAAAAATCCTGAATGAACTCCCGTATTTGCGCTGCTGAAATACCCATATGTCCGGGGGCGGGATATGCAAATACCGTCTGCCAACTTCTCATTGGCCTTTTTTCATAGATCTGAGGTGAATATCGGCGCTCAAGAGAGACCCCTAGAGTCGCTTCTCTGACACAACGTCTCGTTCCCTCCATCGGGGAACGGAGGTTACATAGTATGTAACCTAGACGATACTGCCACTGTATTTTTAATGATGAATTCCTGACAACCACAGCTGCCAGTTTATTTTTTTACTGTAAACGTAACAGATTTTTTTTACATGCTTTTTTATAGAATGAGATTAATCAATATTATTTCAGTTTTATTTTATTATTCATCCTCTAACTTTATTTATTATCAAATACTTCATTCTAGCATATGCTATCTACAATTGTAAGAAACTGTAAGAAGCCAGAAGTTTACATACACCTTAGCCAAATACATTTAAACTCAGTTTTTCACAATTCTTGACATTTAAATCGTATAAAACATTCCCTGTCATAGGTCAATTAGGATCACTACTTGAAATAGTCAGAATAATAGTAAAGAGAATTATTTATTTCAGCTTTTATTTCTTTCATCACATTCCCAGGGGGTCAAACATTAACACAATTTGTTAGTATTTGGCTGCATATGCTTGGGGTCATTGTCTATTTGGAAGACCCATTTGCGTCTGAGCTTTAACTTCATGACTGATGTCTTGAGATGTTGCTTCAATATATCCACATAAATTCCTTCCTCATGATGCCATCTATTTTGTGAAGTGCACCATTTACCCCTGCAGCAAAGCACCACCACAACATGATGCTGCCACCCCCACCGCTTCATGGTTGAGATGGTGCTCTTTGGCTTGAAAGCCTCAACCTTTTTCCTCCAAACATAACAATGGTCATTATGGCCAAAAAGATGACCAATTTTTGTTTCATCAGACCAGAAGAAATTTCTTCAAAAAGTAGGATCTTTGTACCCATGTGCACTTACAAACTGTAGTCTTTTTTTTTATGCCGGTTTTGAAGCAGTGGCTTCTTCCTTAATGAGCAGCCTTTTAGATTATGACAATATAGGACTCGTTTTACTGTGGATATAGATACTTGTCTACCTGTTTCCTCCAGCATCTTCACAAGGTCCTTTGCTGTTGTTCTAGGATTGATTTGCACATTTTGCATCAAACTACGTTAATCTCTAGGATACCCTGAGAGGTATGATGGCTGTGTGGTCCTATGCTTCTTATACTTGCATACTATTGTTTGTACAGATGAACATGGTACCTTCTTGGTTGGTCTTGGCTGAATTCCTTTTGATTTTACCATGATGTCAAGCAAAGAGGCATTGAGGGTACATTTACACAATAACGATGCACTAAAAACGGAAAAGTTTTTCCTTTGCGTTTTTAAAAAGTTTCGTGAACAGACGACAACGTTGTCAAAGATATCCCCATTCACACGGATCCACGGAAACAACAAAAAATGCTGTATTATGCACGCCAGGCCAGTAGTTGGTGATGTCACTTTGTAAAGAAACACTACACAGCTGCGCACATAAGAATTCTTCCACAGAGCTTTGAATACAAACAATGAAGATGGCGAAAGCATCGAGCAATTTTGTCTGGACGGACGCTGAGTTTGCTTTATTACTACAATTACTTTGCATGAGAAGCATCAATAAACTCAAAATCTTGAGCAGCACAAACACAGTCTTGTAGTCCACCATTGTGGTTTTGAATGTCTCATGCGGATGCCTACAGACTGAACACGTAATACGCGTGCACATGACGTCATCGTTTTCACAAATTGTTTGTGTGTATGTTTACACGGAGACAAAAACGGCATTGTTTTCAAAAACTTGTACTTTTCAAAAGTTTGCGTTTTCAGGCCTCAAAATGCTGTTGTAGTGTAAACAAACAGCCAAAAGGCATAAAAAGTTTTCCGTTTTTAGTTGTAAACGTTGTCGTGTAAACAGCCCCTGAGTTTGAAGGTAGGCCTTAAAATAAGTACACACCCAATTGACTCCAAATTGCTAACTGGCTAATTGCCTTGACATCATTTTCTGGAATTTGTCAAGCTGCTTAAAGGCACAGTAAACTTAGTAAATGTAAACTTCTGACCCACTGGAATTGTGATATAGTCAATTAAAAGTGAAACAATCTGTCTGTAAACAATTCTTGGAAAAATTACTCATGTCATGCACAAAGAAGATGTCCTAAACGACTTCAACGTCAAAACTATAGTTTGCTAATATGAAATCTGTGGAGTTGTTATAAACGATAAAGTTACACCTAAGTATATGTAAATGTCTGACTTCAACTGTATTTATAAATTTGTTTGTTTTTGTGAAAAGCACCACACAATTAGATTTGAATTTAAATTGTTGTTCTATTATTATTATTTCTCTTCAGCTGTATACATTACTCTAATAGTCGTTAGAAACCCACTGTCAACATAATACAAAGTGTTTTCCATTTAATATTTTAATTATTTATTTTGGCTTTAGTACAATGACAGTATAAAAGGCTATTATTTAGTTTTGCAAATAACAAGTTATTTTTATACAATCATGCTTAATACTGTTTTGTTTTTAATCACACAATTTAAATATACACAAGTCTACATGAACATTATACAGCCTTTACTGTATATTTTACGGAAGGGGTCGCTCGCAAGGGCATCGTCATAATTGGGAGTCCTTGGCATCAAATAGTTTGAAAAGCCCTCATCTCTGTCTACACTTCAAGCTGCATACCATCTATTCAGGAGTGTAAGTGTAGAATGCAGATCAAAAGGGACAAATACTTTGAAAAAAAAAGATAATTATCACAGTTATGTTATTCTGAGGTAAACCTTTAGCTTCTCCCTCAATTAATAAAATCCATTGCGAGCAACATGACAGTTCATCATGACAGCCTCTAGGGGGAGGAATACGACAGTCGTACATGAATGTCGGAGACATTTAAAAGGTGGCTGGAGGCATAACTTTCCATAAAAAATAATAATGTAATTAATGACATTTATTAGGGAGTAATACAGTATTTTAATGTGTTAGTTTTAAAAGTAGCATTCTCTTAAAATGAAATTCACCTAAAATTTTCTTCTTACATTGCAAAAAATATACTCTCGTTTACATCCTGCATAAAGGCTTTGAGCACCTACAGTTATTTTTAAGCTCTTAAAACTTTGAAGTTTTAAAATATAAATGCCCATTCCCAGTGCTGAAGTTTGATTAAGTTTGACTGTAATTTTCATACCACTACAAGTTTGCAGTGATTTCTCTTCAAAGAAACATAAGTCTTATGGCCACTGTGCTTCACCCAAGACTGATGGAGCAGCTGCTGTCTAAACGCTGACAACAGCTTAGATGAATCGGCCCCTAAAAGTGACATTTGGTTCAATTTCACTATGTTTACAGCTGGAATGAGTATAATTTCAGTCAAAATTAAGGCTTATGTCAAAAATTATTGTATTGTCTGTAATTATTCCCAGAGGGGGCACATTAATGCCAGTAGTGAGCAGATGTTGTCTCGCTACATTTCTTTTTTGCTTCTAAAGTCCTTTGACAAGATATTTTTATCTCCAGCACGTCAATGTACTGGCAAACGGCAGACTGCTCTCAAAGCTTGTCAAGACCAATTACAGTGTGTCTTGCTCTCATCTTGTGTGTGTGCATTGCTGGGGAATTTTACCGGGACACACATACATTCCGTTTTCACACTAGACGATCCAACCACGACCAGCTGAAGAGGAGTGACTATGATGCATGTATTACATGTGTGAGGTATTGGTTTGAGTAGGGGATACTGCTATTGAAAATGCAATTTTTTTCAGTCAGATGTTTATTATTATCCTAGTCTTTTGTGGAGTCTAATGAGGGTGTGGGCAGTGTTTGCTTGTGTGTGTTTGTGAAAATGTGTGCGCTTAATAAGCACTATAGGGGAAGAGCAATGCCATATTTTTCATTTTGTGTCCTTTTGGCAGTATGTGCTTGAGTTTGTCTATTTCTTCATACCATCTGCTGTTCGCACACACAAACACACTGAATTCACACAGACCTGAAATATCCAAATTAGAGAACTGTGGCTTTTAGTTCATGTCTGTCAACTTTGAGGTCATATATATGTTATTGCACTCATAAAAGTTGACACCATTATCTTTCAGTAGATTTGTATTTTATTTTTCTCTTTCTCTTCAAGGAAAACCGACAAACATATTGATGACTTATCTTGACCTCAGGGGCATATCCATTTTTTTTTTTTACAATTAAATGGTCTCAAAATAACACTCAATGGCATGTTTAAAAACAAAAATATATCAATATACCCTGAGGGCAAGATAAGTCATCATTATGTTTGTCTTTTTTCCTAGAAGAGAGAAAGAGAAAAAATTAAATACAAATCTAAAACATTATTTAACATCAATGAATCAAAAATAACTTGGGGGGACAACTGCGGGTTACCAGTTTTTGCATTGTAACTTTATTTGTACACTTGTCAAACATATGATTGTCTAATAAAAATCACATCGGTTGATTAAATGTAACAGTAAAATGATTTAGAAAAGTAAAAGAATAATATCTATTGTTTTGTGAAACCTAACTACATTATTTTAGTCAAATGTTTTGCTTGAAAATGTATAATTGTGATATTTATTTTAAACAAATTTACTTGTGTGTTTTGTCATCTATTTTGTTTCAATAATATTGTTTAGAATTGACCCTGGCTTACTCAACCAGCTATTTGTTTATTTATTTAAGCTTATTTGTCTCATTCTTGTAATTGCTGTTTTACTATATTTATTCTGTTATTGTTCTGTTTTGTTATTTTTATATTTTGTACTTTGTTCTGCTTTGGTTTGTACATTGTTTCAACATTAACAATATAATTTTAAAAAATCAAAATAAAAGTATCAAATGTAATCATTTTTACTTTATTTTACAGTAAAATTGCATGTATTGTCTTGTTAATAAGATATAATTTCTACTGTAAATTATAAGGTAACAGTTATTATATGATAAAAATTTTTAACTGTAGCATTTTACGTTCTTTTCTGAAAGTGTATATAGGTATGTAAAAAATACAGTATGTGTGTGTGTGTGTGTGTGTGTGTATATATATATATATATATATATATATATATATATATATATATATATATATATATACACTTTAAATATATGAGATAGATAGATAGATAGATAGATAGATAGATAGATAGATAGATAGATAGATAGATAGATAGATAGATAGATAGATCACTGTATATCAACATGGGAAAGAAGACTGAGCTTGTCATGTCATTTCATGGGGTCTTTATACACATCTTTCATTGTTTAATCTTGACAAGTTGTCTCTACAGTGAGGTGAAAATGTGACAGAGAGAGACACGAGGAAAAGGCCACAGCGCTCAGTTGACAGTTCTAATGATACGACAGATCAATCAAAGCAGGATGACTCACGTGGTCCATCAGTTCTCGGACCATGCCGTTCCACTGGCCCGTGCTCTCCTCCTGCGCTCCATACTTCCCATCCTCCACTAGTCGCACCTCGTAGGTGAAGCCCAGAATGACAGCAAGCTCTCGCAGCAGATCGATGCAGTAGCCCTCAAAACGATCATTGCCATACAGAGGCTTATCTGACTTCTTGAACATTACGTAGGGCTCTTCCTGCGGAGACAGAAGATATGGCACTCTGATTGTCGCTGATTTTTGAGATAAGGGTTTCAGTGTGGACACACTCCCTGTGATATGTACAGACACACTGAATGATAAGCCTTTCACACAGGAAGTGTAATGCAGCTCAGCAACGACTCAATCCACACCTATCAAGATGAGAAATTAGATTAAATGTTGTGATCTGTCTGAGCAGGTGACAAAAGTAAGAGCCATCTTTTGCACTCTCTCTTTCTGCATGTCCTTCTATATTTCAGCGATAAGTAAGCACAACATAAAACAAATAAAAAAATGGTTATGAGGGTTGTTTTTTACAGGTATACAGCAATAGATATGCAATTATATCCATGTTTCCATGATCAGAATTGTTCTAGTGCAATACTAATTTGTATAATATCCACAGTATAATATTTGTACATGCTTACAATACCTATATTGCATTACATTTGGAAACACCTGTTAATGTTGAGGGATATAAGGCGATGTAACCCGGACACACACACACAAGATGAGACAGTCACAATGTAAGTCAAAAACTGCTTTTATTGTTAACAATAAAAGCAGGCAAAAGTACAAACGGGCAAAACCAGTGAAGAGTTGTCGAGGGAAGCGTAGGGTCAAAAGCCGGGGAATCAAAGAGAGTAAAGGGGGCAAATCCGGGAGAGTAGTCGAGGGGAGCGAGGGTCAAAGCCGGGGTAAACAAGATCGAGAGGCGGGTAAACTAACAAAGGGAGTAGACAGGGGTACTAGGGGAACGAGGAGCTGGCAAGCTAAGGGGGTAATCAAGAGGAGTTCAAGAGGGGATCAAAACTAGACGAGACTAGCGGGGGCAAAGACATGGTAAACTAAATACAATAACCAACAACCGTGAGACGAAAGGGTAGTGATAAATATAGGGGCAAGTGCAGGTGTAAACCATGACAGGTGATGAGACGAGTGCAGGTGAAACTAATGTGCAGGAGTGCAGATGACGCGAGTGCAGGTGGTCATAATGTTCTGGGGGATTGGAAACGCGTGAGAAACTCGAGGAAGGGAGATTGCCTACGAGCATGTGAGCGAGTAGGAGCACAGTGGGCGTGAGGGCTCGAGCAAGCAAAAAGAGCGTGCGAGCTCGAGGGGGCGGAACGAGCATGGGAGCTCGAGGGGGCGGAACGAACGTGGAAGCTCGAGGGGGCGGAGCGAGGGAGCGGGGTTCGTGACAGGCGATTCTCACAAAACGATTCTGTCCTGTGTCTATTTGACTCCAAATTAAAAAGAAACAAAAAAAATTATATTTGCATATAGAAAATCTAGTTGGCATTTTTAGAGCCATTTAGATGTGTCATGAGAGTTGTGCACATTTAATCCCGTTTTCATTACCCCATTGAGAAAAAAGATGGTCATAATTATATAAAGGGAAAACATTTTAAATTGTAAAGTTTTATTTCATAGTTGTTCTTCCATGGCACTGGGTTCCATTTTCACAGCAAGATATTGAAGTGCATGGGACAGACTCAATGACTGCTGAGTAGAACTGTATCAGCAGCGCCTGTGGCAGGTTGAACTTTCTCAACTGACGAAGGAAGTACAACCTCTGATGGGCCTTTTTCACAATGGATTCAATGTGTGTCTCCCACTTCAGGTCCTGTGAGATGGTAGTGCCCAGGAACCTGAATGACTCCACTGCTGCCACAGTGCTGTTTAGAATGATGAGGGGGGTCAGTGTTGGGGTGTTCCTCCTAAAGTCTTCAATCATCTCCACCGTTTTGAGCATGTTTAGCTCCAGGTTGTTATGATTGCACCAGAGAGCCAGCTGTTTTAACCTCCCTTCTGTATGCAGACTAATCATCATCTGGGATGAGGCTGATGACAGTAGTGTCATCTGCAAAGTCCTTTGCCCTGTGGCCAAAGTACTACTGAGGGGTCCTTGGCGATGCAGTCATTGGTATAGTGGGGAGAGCACACATCCCTGAGGGGCACCTGTGCTGATTGTACAGGTGCTGGATGTGAATTTTCCCTGTCTCACTAGCTGCTGCCTATCAAGTCCGGAGAATAGCTGGGATGATGGTGTTGAAAGCCGAACTGAAGTCTACAAATAGGATCCTTGCATATGGCTCTGGTCTGTCCAGATGTTGCAGGATATGATGCAATCCCATGTTGACTGCATCATCCACAGACCTGTTTGCTCGATAAAAAAATTGAAGGGGATCTAGAAAGGGTCCAGTAATGTCCTTCAGATGGGACAACACCAGTCTCTCAAATGATTTCATAACCACAGACGTCAGAGTGTCAAGTCTGTAGTCATTAATCCTGTGATTTTTGGTTTCTTTTGGTTGGAAGAAGATGAACTAAACAGTGCTCAGATAGTCCCAAAGTTCCTCTAGGGACATGGCGATATGCATCCTTTATTGTTGTTTTGCAATTATCCAGTAGGTTCCTGTCTCTGGTTGGGCATGTAAGGTTTGATTTGTTAAAATCCCCAAGAATAATAATAACTGAGTCTGGGTATTGTTGTTCCGTGTCTGTGATCTGATCAGCCAGTTGTTGCAGCGAGGCATTCAAACACGTGTTTGGCGCGATATAAACACTCACCAGAATAAACGAAGAAAACTCCCGTAGTGAGTAGTAAGGCTTACAGTTAAAAAAGTGCACTTCCAAATTAGGACAGCATGTCTTTAATGTTGTTACATCAGTACACAAACTTTCATAAAAATAAAAAAAAGTAAAAATACGTTCCACCGCCTCTCGTTTTCCCCGTTAACTCTGCAATGTGATCCACTCTGAACAGCTTAAAGCCGGGCAGATGTAATGCGCTGTCCGGAATGGCTTCACTCAGCCAGGTTTCTGTGAAGCACAAAGCAGCAGAGGTTGAAAAGTCCTTGTTTGTGCAGGTGAGGAGATGTAGTTCGTCCGTTTTGTTAGGAAGAGATTGGAGATTCGCTAGATGAATACTTGGCAGCACTGTTCGAAAGCCGGCCAACGGTGCTTGACCAGCGCGCTGGCTCGTCTCCCTTGCCTGCATGTCTTAAACAAGACAACTGTGCCTCCAACAAAAATGTCCAGCAATATGTCTGAATTTTCAAAAACTGGGAAAAGATTATCTGGTATATGCTGTAGAATGTTCAGCAGTTCGTCTCTGGTAAAACTGACTGGAAAAAAAAGAGTACTAAACACAGGACAAACAAACAAAAACAACAAAACAATAGGAGCGCTCCACACCGAGGCGGCCATCCGCGGCGCCATCATGAATGCAGATATCACAGTATGTAATAGACTGGCATGTCTTAAGGTCAATATTAGGTCAAAAATGGCAACAAAAAAAAGCTTTTGAAATAAAAAAAACACAAAGGTGTACACTACGGTCTTCAAAGACAAAGGACAACTGGCTCTAACAAGGACAGAAAGAGATGTGGAAGGCCAGATGTACAACTAAACAAGAGGATAAGTACATCAGAGTCTCTAGTTTGAGAAATAGACGCCTCACATGTCCTCAGCTGACAGCTTCATTGAATTCTACCCGCTCAACAGCAGTTTCATGTACAACAGTAAAGAGAAGACTCAGACTTATGGGAAGAATTGGTGGTGGCGTAGTGGGCTAAAGCACTGAACTGTTAAGCAGAAGGTTGTCGGTTCGATCCTCACAGCCACCACCATTGTGTCCTTGAGCAAGGCACTTAACTCCAGGTTGCTCCAGGGGGATTGTCCCTGTAATAAGTGCTCTGTAAGTCGCTTTGTATAAAAGCGTCTGCCAAATGCATAAATGTAAATGTAAGCATTGCAAAGAAAAGAATCTGTTTTGAAACAGAAAAAAAAAGAAAGGTTATAGTGGGCAAAGAAACACAGACATTGGACAACAGATAATTGCAAAATAGTGTTATGGATCTAAACCCCATTGAGCTTTTGTGGGATCAGCTAGACTGTAAGGTGCGTGAGAAGTGCCCGACAAGACAGTCACATCTATGGCAAGTGCTACTGGAAGTGTGGTGAATTGTCACCTGAGT
Organism: Xyrauchen texanus; assembly: GCF_025860055.1. Taxonomy (NCBI): domain Eukaryota; kingdom Metazoa; phylum Chordata; class Actinopteri; order Cypriniformes; family Catostomidae; genus Xyrauchen; species Xyrauchen texanus. Next base: position 7,153,117 of record NC_068292.1, on the reverse strand, counting down.
ATCTGGACAAACTGTCAGCTAAAATGCCAAGGATCTGCAAAGCTGTCATTGCTGCATGTGGAGGATTTTTTGATGAGAACTCTTTGAAGTAGTTTTATAAATGATATTTTCAAATTGTAATAGTACCTTTTCACATTATTATTGTCCTGACTATACATTATAGTAGATCAGTTGAATGCTAATTTGGTGAATAAAAGTAGCAATTTCATTCCATAAGAGCAAAATCTGTACATTATTCCAAACTTTTAGCTGCCAGTGTATATATACAAAAGACCCTATCCAGAATGTTCAGGGAATATTAATACAATGATGCCTTACAAGCACGTAAATCTGTGTTACTGTTTATTCATACAACTCAGTTTTCACACAGCAGAGCTTGATTTGAAGGAAAAATGTCGGGACATGTGCTCTTGATTATAGATGGCTGTTTTTAAAAGATTTGATATTCAGTCTTCAAAAACTTTAAGCAGCCCAACTCATTGCAGAGCCTCAAGGTTAAAGGATTGATTTGTTTTATTATTATTATTTAAGAAAAATTCTCCACCCCAAAGTCAATTAATAAAGCAGTAAGCCACATGAGTCAGTGCGTTACGGTGATTTTACCAAGGTTAAGGAGTGTTCTCTAAGACACACCCCGAAAATGAATGCCTAAAACTCCCTTAAATCAAAAACACACAGCCTCTCAAGGCTTATTGCTTTTGCACAATATTAGAGTTATAAAAGACATCAATGCTCATTAAATAGTTAAATATATTAATGGTGATAATCACAATGCACAAAGATAATCAAAATGTTTTGACCATTGTCTATTTAAATACTCGATTCTGAGTGGCTAGAATGCTTATGTTAAAACCATTTATTACACGGCTCTCTGGAATACTCTATTCTGATTGGTCAATGGGACCATTCAGGTTCTGTGAGCCATCCCTCCTGCTTCTTGGATCACTGTGCAATCTCTACAATTAAGTTAATAAAACAATTTCAACTCAAATCAATATTTTATGTCCATTTATTTATTTATTTGGTTAGGAGCCATGTAATAATTGGGATAAACGTACAGTCCGTCAGTTGTTATAGTACAATAAACCCGCTTTGCATCAGGGTCCTGATCACCTCGTCGGATTTTATTGTGTGATAACAACCGGCCGACAGTACATTATCCCTTACTTACAGCATAAGTAGTTCCAGTCAGTTTTAATCACCATTCAATATGCTGTCCTCCGTAATGAGACACTGCATGAGTTTTATGCCTCTGTTCAAATGATTTATGGACGTAAATAATCTTTAGCAAATCAGATGAGTCTTAGACATAGGATTAACCATCACAGAACACAACATCATAAAGTCATGCAATGCTGTCTTCAAATCAACTGTAGACTGCATTAAAATAATAATAAAAAATACAAAACGGAAAAGACACCAGTGTTCATCAGCCTCAAAAATTATAAACGCACCTGCACTTTTTCCTTTACAACACCCATGGGCCTTATATAAAAGAATGGTCAGACAATGGTTTGACTAACATTGCTGTGCTGCTCAGCATGTTCCATACATACCAGCTAGAGGGCACTGCTCGCTCACACATCGCAGACTGAAGCGGTAAATACAGTCTTTTTAAAATGCAGCTTTTTGCAGTTTTGTAATCGTGTAAGCCATAAGTAAATCTAATCTTATACTGCAGCCTTAAAGGGGTCATGACATAAGGAATACAATTTTTATTGACTTTTAGACATATAAGAGGTCATAGTGGTCTACAATAAAAACATACCGTCAGTTTCAGAACTCAAAACTTCCTCCTCGCTACAAAAGAGTGTTTGTTGAAACCAAGCTGCCAAACAAACTCTTTTTCTCCTTCCTCCACATTGTGATATCACACTGTTGTAAACATATGTATCTGACCACCTCCACAACAACACATCAACGCCTACTTCACCTTATCACTACTGTTGAGTCTTAAAGGAGAAGAGGCACCAAACTGAGTGTTTCTGACAGGGGGTCAGAATGAATTTGGAAAATTATCATTTTTACAAATATATGACTGTTTTCTGTGCAAGAAATAATTAAAAAAAAGGTATGTCATGACCCCTTTGATGGGTACAACACTGATGTCTCAGAGGTCAAAGTATCCAGATTTCAAAGCGTTTTGGATGTTTTTTTCCCCTCATCATGTAATTGCCACTTTTTCAACTGTCATGTCCATAACAGAGATGTGTTTAATTACCTCCACGTTGTGCATTAAAATAATTTTTACGCACACCTCGTCGTGGATTTTCAAGAGTGTCCAGAAATACTACTGCTTGACTGGTGTGCAAAATACAAAAATGTCAAGGCCAAGCTTTAAGTGAAGAACTGAAAAGGAACAAATCTTGATTGCTGAAACGTATAGTGTAGTGGAGATGCAGCAGAGACAGATATATGCAATTCCCACCCCCACACTGACAGCCTCATACACATTCAAGCACAAATTAACCAATGAAAGGTAGCCTGCTCACTGCGGGAGAACAGCATAGAAACAACAGTTCTTCTCCATGCATCTGTGTACTTAAGTATGTGTACTATATGTACAATGAAGTACACTTCCTTTTTTCATTTGTTCTTAAATTCTTCTGCATTTGACAAACAACAAATTAGCAAACAGTTTATCAGCTTCAAGACCTGTTCACATCAAGAACATTTCCTAAAAATGTAAGCAAACCTCAGACAAAAGGTCTTTTCACACACATAGTGAATCAAAAAAAGTACTTTGGCTATTCACATGCTTTAATGCAAATCATCGTCAATACAGAAATCACTAATACAGTAAAAATACAAGTAAATTGTGCAACACTGCACACCCAGATGTGTATGATTTTCCTTCTTCAGCAGAACCGAAGAGAAGATTTTATAAGCAGATTTCAGCTCAGTTTGTCCATACAATGCATGTAAATGGGTGCCTTCAGACTACTGGCTGTTTAACAGTCCAAAAAGATATATTTAAGCAGCATAAATGTAATTCACATGACTCCAGTTTATCAACTAATGTCTTCTGAAGTAAATCAATACACTAAAAAAAATATTTTAGCCTATTTTTATGATGTATCCATTTCAATTGAATAACACATTTCATTCTAATTGAATTGCCTAATCTTTAACCAAATAAAATTTATAAATCTTAAAAAATGCACATTTTATTAATGACATTTTCTTCAAGACTATTCAATTCAATTAGATGAATATTTGTTATTCAATTGAAATGGATACATCTTAAAAATAGGCAAAACGAGTGTAGGTCGGTGTAAGAAACAAATTGATAATTAAAATGTTTTTAACTTTAAATCATTGGTTCTGGCCAGCACTGTATTTCTGGCAGAAATTAACTAACTCTTGCTTGACGTTCGTTCCTCAGTTGTAAACAAAGCGTGCTCTTACGACTTCTCGCGTGAATGCTCAATTGCACTTACATCACTGATGCTACAACTGCTGGCAGGAAGTGATTTTTAAAAGTTAATCTAGTTTTAATTATCTATTTTTTTTTTTTTTTTAAATTACACAAACCTATTGATTTACTTCAGAAGACATAAATTGATACACTGGAGTTGTTTTGGATTACATTTATGCTGCCTAAATATGCCTTTTTGACCATCAAACAGCCAACAGCCTGATGACACCGGTTACATGCATTGTATGGCGTTCCAAATTGGGGAGAAAAATAAAATAAAAAGCATTTCCATTTTAATTGAAGTGGTAAGAAAATGTATGTGAACCCTTGGGTTTAATAACTGGCCGATCCTCCTATGACAGCAATAACCTCAACCAAGTGTTTCAGTTGCTGCGGATTAGACCTGCTCAACGTTCAGAAGGAATTTTGGATAATTCTTCTGCTTCAGCTCAGCCATATTGTTTGGATGTCTGGTGTGAACATCTCTCTTGAGGTCATTCCACAGGAACTCTATTTTGTTAAGGTCTGGGCTATGACTGGGTAACTCCAAAAGGTGGATTTTCTTTTTTTCAGGCCTGCTGCAATGTTTTTGTTGGAAAGTAGTGGCTTCCTTCATGGTATCCTGCCACTAACCCCATGCCTGTTTAATGTTTTCCATATAGTAGACTCATGAACAAAGATGTTAACCAGTTTCAATGATTCATTCATGTCTTTAGCTGTCACTCTAGGGTTCTTTTTACCTCATTGAGCATTCTGTGGTGTGCCCTTTTAGTCATCTTGACTGGATGGCCACTTCTATAGAGAGTAGCCACAGTACCATTTATAGAAAATTTGTCTAAATTTGGACAGATGAATATCTAAGCTCTTCACGATAACTTTGTAATCCTTTCCAGATTTATGCAAAGCAACAATTCTTGATCGTAGGTCTTCTGAAATCTCTTTTTGTGAGACACGATCCACATCAGCAGATGCTTCCTGTGAATAGCAAACTCAAAATGTTTAAGTGTTTTTTTATAAGTCAAAGAATGTCTAACCCACACCTCCAATCTGGTTTTATTGACATCATTAGCCTAGGGGTTCACATATTTTTACACCTACACCGTGAATGTTTGAATGTTGTATTCAACATATATAAGAACAACACAATGATTTGTGTGATATAAGATAAAAAAAAAGATTGTGTTTGCTCATTATTGTAACCAGGGTTGGGAGTAATGGAATACATGTAACGGGATTACGTATTTAAAATAATAAATATAAGTAACTGTATTCAACTACAGTTACAATTTATATAATTGGTAATTAGAATACAGTTAAAAATGTATTTTGATTACTGAAGAGATTACTTTGCATTTTATTGTCATTTGTTTCATTTAATATTTAGTCCTTTCAGATGGAATACATATAAATGATGCGATCCAAAGTGCATTTGAACAGCAGTGAAACACTTTCTTATGATGTGTTACATTCATACAAGAAGACAGAGAAGTAAGTTTGAAGTAAGTTCGGAGCAGAAGAAACAGAAATAAACCTTGTGTAAATTGTCAGCTTTATGCTAAGATAAAATGCTATTTCTAGCCATTTTACATGCACATGTTACTAGCACAATCATATATTTTATCAAGAAAATTCACGTTGGATCATCATTTTTTTTTTCTAGTAAAAATATTAGGGCATAAAGTATTCTTAATTATAATTTTTGTATCGTTTTCATGTTAAAATATCTAAAAATCCTTAAGATCAATTTGATTAATCGCTTTTAGAAACAACTCTGCATAAGATATTTAGTTTTTTCAGAGAATGTATTTGTAACGTATATTTTGTCTTACTCTACTGGCAGAGTTTTTTGAGTCAAAACAAGTGAAAACATTTACCAGTGCTGAAGAAGTAAACCAAAGTATTTAGAATATGTTACTGACCTTGAGTAATCTAACCTTGAAAAATCAACTGTGTTTGTTCAAAAATATCTATTTCATATGGAATTCATTCTGGGAAGAATCTCGGACAACCTGTCGTGAATAATTCCGGGTCATATTTCATGCCAAAATCAGACAACAAATCAGCCTGGTCTCATGAAGTTTACGTGAGCATTGCAAAATTTCTGCAAAACTGAAATTACGAGCTTCATTACACGTTTGGCTGCAGATTTAAAGTGAAATATCCAGCGGGGGGGGCGCCAAAATCGAGCAAAATGAAGTTGTAATTAGACAAGGTTTTTAAGGTGAATTTTAGATTGAGGTTTTAATAAGTGAAGCGTACCTCCCTAAAACTAACCAATAGTGTCTGAAAAGATAAATTAGAGTTTAACAAAAAAGACGTCCTTACCCTTGACCAATATTTAACCGTAACCGATATTATTTTAAAATAAAAATTCAAGAAACGACGAGAGGAAACACACATTGAATGAAGCATCCATGTAATTTTGTGTCCCTTCTATGTAACTTTCACTTTCGTACGTCTTTGGCTAGACTCGAACCGCGACTGTCAAGCTCAAAGTCTAACGCTCTATCAGGTGAGCTACTAAGCAAGCTAAAGACATCGGAAAAAATGTGTATATGTAGGTGGGTCTGTAATACAAATGTTAAAATATTTAGTTTTTCTAAATCATGCATGAAAGTAAAGGTGTTTTGATATCATAAAGGGGGTTAGAAAAAGAGCCAAATTTTTTTTTAGAAAATCAAAATGAGCAATTGTAATTGTTATTTGTGTGACAATGATTACACCACACTTTTGTTGTAGTGCCTCTAGTGTTCATTTCACTAGGAAACTGCAGTGAAATGTAGAAATTAGAAAATGTATATAGAGTAACGTTCATTTTATGAGACCAGGATGCAATAAAAATAAGAAATGTTATAACCCTAATCCAAAACATTTTGGGATAGTATGGACAAAATATACAAAAAGGAGTGATTTGTAAATTATAGAACTATAATTAGTTCTATTAGTTTCTAACTAGAAATATAGAACACGTTTTCAAAAACTATTTGAAATGTGGACTCATCGGACCAAAAAAACACAGTTCCATCTAAGATGAGACCAGAGAAGTTACAGCGCTTCTGGTCAGTGTTGATGTAGGGCTTCTACTTTGTATAGTAATGTCTTAACTTGCATCTGTGGATGCAGCGGCGAATGATGTTGACTAACAAAGGTTTACTAAAGTAATCCTAATCCCATGTTCATGATTTCCATTACAGATGAAAAAGCGGCACTAGCCGCTTTTATTGGGATTATTCACACTTTGCAATATTGAAAAAACTACAACTACAACTTTTTTTAATGTACAGTCATTTCAAATCAGTTGGAGATGGTCAGGACTGCAGGCAGGCCAATCTAGCACCTGCCCTCTGTGCTTTTTCGGCTAGTATGTGGTTTAATGTTGTCCTGCTGAAAATTCTGTGACGTCCCTGGAAAAGATGGTGCTGGATGGCAGTATATACTGCTCCAAAATGTTTACATATCTGTCTGCATTAATGGTGTTCTCACAGATGTGCGAGTTACCCATGCCATGAGCACTGACATACCCCTGGCCCTTAGAGACTCTGGCTTTTGGACCTGACACTGAAAACAGTTTGGATGATCCTTTTCCTCTTTGGCCCATAGAACACGTTTTCAAAAATGATTTGAAATGTGGACTCATCGGACCAAAAAAACACAGTTCCATCTAAGATGAAACCAGAGAAGTTACATCACTTCTGGTCAGTGTTGATGTAGGGCTTCTGCTTTGTATAGTAAAGTCTTAACTTGCATCTGTGGATGCAGCGGCGAATGATGTTGACTAACAAAGGTTTACTAAAGTAATCCCAATCCCATGTTCATGATTTCCATTACAGATTAATTATGTTTTTTAAGACAGTGATGTCTGAGAGATCAGAGATCATGTGCATTCAAAAGTGGTTTTCGTCTAGCCATTTACGCACTGACATTTGACCATATTCCTTGAATCTTTTATCTATATTGTGCACATTAGAGGGTGAAATGCTCAAAATCCTTCCAATTTTTCTAAGGGAAACATTGTTCTCATAGTGCTGGATTACTTGCTGAAGCATCTGTTGGCAAATTGACAAGTCTCGAATGATCCTTGCTCTAAACGGAAATGAATTCCATTACAAGGTTCCATTCATTAAAATGAGTTAATGCATTAGGTGTAATAAACGTCTTGGCTACTGTTGTAACCTCTGTTCCCTGATGGAGGGAACAAAATGTTGTGTCGATGTAGTGACACTAGGGGTCACACTTGGGAGCCCCAAACACCTCTGTTAATTGAGAAAAGACCAATGAAAATTGGTGAGTGGAATATGCATTCCACTCCCCTGGACATACAGGTATAAAAGGAGCCAGATTGCAACCAATCATTCAGGTTTGTGCTGAGGAGCCGAGAAAACCAATCATTCAGGTTTGTGCTGAGGAGCCGAGACAGAGTCCCGGCCATTTTTGCGGGTTGTTCAGTGTTGTGGCAAGAGGCAAGACACAACATCTCGTTCCCTCCACCAAGACGTTTCCTATCTGTCACTCACTCGACGTTGTGTCGATATTGTGACACTAGGGGTCCCTACACAAAATGCCACAACCTGCTGAACTGTGGACTGGCAGTGCAGGTGTAGGCAGGCCATTGCATGCCTTATAGCAAGTGCACTCGGCCCCCACGTAACCTTCCAAAACCCACGAACGTCACAAGATACCTCGTACCCAAAAAGGGGGGGTTTGCAGGATGTACTTACAATGAGAACAGGCCGCACTAGCCGCTTTGGCCTTTTTCTACCACTTTCTCTTTTTTTTTAAAAAGAAAAATATTTCAGCTGGATCCAGATATATTCATTTCCCAAGAGGAAAAGACACCACGGAGACCACATCCTGCCCGAAGGGGAGGTGAACATGGTGAATACGTCACATGGATTTAACAACAGTTAGTACAGAAGTGGAAAGTTGCCCCCGCTGTGGGTCCTACCCAGAGGGGAGGAGCTCTACAAACATGGCAGCTGGGGACAGAGGAGGCTCTGCCCGAGGGAAGACATGGGTTTGCTATCAGGGAAACCGTACCGTGGAAAAGACATCACATGGGGTTACGATCGGTAACCTCACATTTGGAGCACCTACCCCAATACAGGGGTTACCAGCACAAGTACTGGGTCCGGCATCGAACTCGCCTGCTGCATGGCTGAGGAGGAAAGACATCCAGGGTTCACCGGTCTCGGGAACTCACATGGGGGAAAAGCACACGGCTTCCCCTCTGTGACCCGGACCAGCCTAACGCCTGGTCACACTGTGCTTCATCAAATCAACTCCAAATCAGCTTAACCTCCTGGGGTGGAGTCCTACTCTCCCCCGAGCGTCATTTTTCATGACAGTGCATCCGCTGCGTGGTTGAGATCGCCCGGGATTTGAGTGGACCGCAACGACTTCAGTCGCTGCCGACTCCAAAGGAGGAGACGGCGGGCAATTTGCAACATGCGTTGTGAGCGTAAACCGCCTTGGCCTTGTACATACACTACCATCGCCCTGTTGTCTGTCCGGACCAACACATGCTTGCCCTGGATCAATGGCTGAAGCCTCCACAGGGACAGCAAAACCACCAGTAACTCGAGGCAGTTATGCCAAAGCAGTCGAGGTCTTGTCCAAGAACTGTGTGCTGAGGCTGTGTGCCCATTGCAGATGTGTAGACCACCATTAAGGTTAGAGCAACTACAGTAGAAACGCCCAATAGCGAGTACTCAGACTAGCTACATCAAGCGATAAAGTTGCTGCATGTGTGTACGGGGCTTTAGTATATGTTCAAATTTATATTAACTAAGATTATTAATGCTGTATAAGTATTGTTCATTGTTAGTTCATGTTAACTAATGTTAACAAAAGGAACTTTATTGTAAAGAGTTACCCAAACAATACATTGTCTCCTTGCATTTTTGGGAAGTTGGTCTAGTTTATCTGCTTTTCTCCCAATTTGGAATGCCCAATTCCCACTACTTAGTAGGTCCTTGTGGTGGTGCGGTTACTCACCTCAGTCCGGGTGACAGAGGACAAGTCTCAGGTGCCTCCACTTTTGAGACTGTCAATCTGCACATTTTATCATGTGGCTCATCATACATGACAACACGGAGACCCCGCATTTAGAGGATCATACTATTCTCCACGATCCACACACAAATGACCACATGCCCCATTGTGAGCGAGAACCACTAAGAGGAGGTTATCCCATGTGACTCTACCCTCCCTAGCAACTGGGCCAATTGTGCTTAGGAGACTTGGCTGGAGTCACTCAGCATACCCTGAATTCAAACTCACGACTCCATGGGTGGTAGTCAGTGCCAATACTCACTACTTAGGCTACTTAAATGTGAAGTTTGCTTTCCTATTGTTTTTGCCTCTGTTTTTTTTTATTTTTTTTTATTAAGTCAACAACATTAGTAGTGTCTGCCATCAGCTATGTTTTTTTTTTTGTTTTTTTACAAGTGAACTTACTGAACAAAAATAGAAGAACCTTATATTTACAATTTTATTTACAACATATACAGTACATATGCCAATGGTAAAAGAGAAGATTTATAATCACTAAATTAATTGTGTTAAATAAACCACAAATAAACATCTTCTGAATGACCGATCACTTTGCACCTTCCGGATAACTGCAATAGTTGTTTAACCCAAAACATTGTCACTCACGTACATCACCGTTTCAGTGATTGCCCGTTTGTTACGTGGTTCAGCCCATTTGAGAGGTCGACCTACCATCATATAGAGAAGCCAGTCTTTTAGGCGGGTTAGAAATACATTGATTGAAAGCCCACTGTTCAGTCACCAATCAGATAATTTCACTCAGGCAAATATTGCTCATGAAGCTCCTGTAGACTCCAACAGACACATGGAGTCCGGGCGGGACACAAAATGACGTGTTTAGAGCCTCTAACCCTCTAGATATGTAAAATATTGAACTGGTACTACAATTATTTAAATTAGATTATGTGCATTTTAATTAACATGTCATTTTTAATTACATTTTAAGGGAAGCCGTGCAGTCTTAAAGCAATTGCCACCGGTGAATATGCTGTACATAAACTATATATATATATATATATATATATATATATATATATATATATATATATGTATGTATACCTATACACATACACACAGTGGCTATAAAATGTCTACACACCCCTGTTAAAACAGCAGGTTTTGTGATGTAAATAATTCAACAGAAATAAATCATATTAGAATTTTTGCAGCTTTAATGTAAAAATTACAACCTATGCGATGCCACTGAAAACCAAAGTGACACATTTCAGAGAAAAAATTTAAAATTAAAACTTAGAATATCCTTACTGCATAAGTGTGCACATTCCTGAATTAATACTTAGTTGAATCACCCTTTGAATTTATTACAGCATTCAGTCTGTTTGGATAAGAGTCTATTATTAGCTTGGCACATCTTGACTTTAATATTTTCCCACTCTTCTTTGCAAAAATGTTTCAGATCTGTCAAATTGTGAGGGCATCTCCTGTGTACAGCCCTCTTCAGGTCCCCCTACAGATTTTCTGTAGAATTCAGGTCTGGGCTCTGGCTTGGCCATTCCAAAACATTAATATTTTTTCTTTTTTTTTGCTGAAGCCATTCTTTTGTTGATTTTGATGTGTGCTTTGGATCAATGTCATGCCGAGAGGTGAAAGATCTCTTAATTTTCAGCAGACACCAGAAGGTTCTGGGCCAAAATTAACTGGTACTTGGAAGCTATTCATGATTCTGTCTACCTTCACTAAAGCCCCAGTTCCAGCTGAAGAAAGGCAGCCCCTAAGCATGATGCTGCCACCAACATGCTTCACCGTGGGTATGGTGTTCTTTTGCTGATGTGCTGTGTTGTTTTTGCCACAAACATAACTTTTACCATTTTGGGCAAAAAGTTAAATCTTGGTCTCATCAAACATAACACATTTTTCCACATGGTTTTGGGAGACTGGATATAGGTTTTTGCAGACTTGGATGTTTTGTTTTTTTTCATCAGAAAAGGCTTGCGTAAAGAGCTGCAGCTGTTTTGATGTTGCTGTAGGCCTTTAGAAAGCTGCCCTGACCAGTTTTCTCTTTGTCTGTTTATCAATTTTGGAGGGAGGTCCTGTTCTTGATAATGTCACTGTTGTGCCATATTTTCTCCACTTGTTGATGATTGTCTTCACTGTGTCCTTGGTATATCTAATGCACTGGACATTTTTTTGAGCCCTCACCAGAGTGATACCTTTCAACAATGAGATCCTGTTGATGTTTTATAAGCTGTTTGTGCAACCAAGAAAATGTCAGAAAACTCCTACAAGAACAGCTGAGATTTATCTAGAGTTAAAGAAAGGTGTTTACTATTTCAGATGAGATTCATGATTGGTTGATTATGAAAACAGCCACATACCCAATTATAAAAGGGTGTGCACACTTATGCAATTACGTTTTTTGCATTACAGAAATTTGCATTTTGTGAAAATATGTCACATTTGATGTCCTGCAACTAACCCCCCAGCCCCTTAATTTTGAAAAATGCCTTTTTACTTTTCAAACAAATAAGTTATTGATTGCACCAGCAAATATTTTACTATTTAAAAAAATCTATCTTGAAAAATATTAAATAAAACATGTATCCCTTTTTCATATTACAGTAATAAACATTTTGTGTAATTGTGCCCATTTTTATGTCTTGCACCTAACAAAATCTCCATCACTTTTCTCACTGTGTAGAATTCTGGCTTGTATCATTATATAAGTTTGCTAAACTCTATTTGCAATATTACTTCTACTGGTAGATTGCTAGTGTTTGATATGTAAATCTGGGATGAGTCTGTGTGGTTGAGCAGTGTTTTTGCATGTGCTACATATGCATTATGTGTGCTTGTGCTGTAAGAGGGAGGGCAACCTGTTTCAGACAATTTAGCTTTGTACCAAAGCCCCTCAAGAACAGCATCTATTGCTATTCTATTGCTATACTCATAAAAGAGTGACTGAGAGAATAAAACTATACTCCAATTAAACCAATGTGCCATTCAGCAGATGAGAGAGATAAAGTCTTTAAAGGCTAATTCACCTTCCTTCACTCATTATCTAATTATAAACTGAATTAGTTTGACTCTTGGACAAAAAAATATATACTGGTTAATTTGTGTCTTTTTAAACATAAATGACAGTTTTATCAATCATCCAATTCAATGTGTAGCTATTATAATTTTGTAGTATGAGGCAGTGATGGACCAATTGAATATGGTGGAAAAGTTACACAAGACACTGACCCACCGCTTCATGAATTCAACAACTCTAGACTGGTTGAAATTCTGCGACATTACAGCCTATATTGTGTTGACTATACAGTTTAAAACATTTAGTTATCACTTGTAATCCATAGACAATGACAATTAATCAAAATGGGAGAATATAAAAAAAAAATATGAAGCAAATCTCAGCCTCACTGACCATCTGATGCATGTGTCATGGTCCTGTAGCCTTGTCACATTAGGTTATGTCTGACGAGGACCGTGGCATCATCGTTTCCTGTTTATTTTGGTCAAGGCATGTTTACTTTTTGCCCTTATGTGTTTCAGGTGCTGCTGGCATGCGGAATAAGCGTTTCCATGGGAACCCTGATTGCTTCCATGGGAATGCTGATCATGACAACTTTCACCTGCCCCTTTATTGTTTCCTGCTTATTTAAATCCCCTCATGTGTCATATAGGCTGGATCATTCAATGTGATTTAACGTTTATGTAGTTCAATGTTGAATGTAGTCTAGCTTATGCTAATGTTTGTGCTGTCAAGCGGCAAACCTTGCTCTCTTTGTCTAGACGGTTGCCTGTCTCTGCCTGTGTGTTGGGAAGTGTGGTTACCTTCCAGTTTTGCTATTCAGCTGTCCTCGCCGCCCACAAATTGCCAGTGCAGGATTCCTCGTCTCTGCCCACATGTGCAAACATGACTGCCGTTCTTCATCCGGGCTTTGTTCTCTGCACCACACCACGCTTCAACAGACACTACCTATGGATCTGCTCATGTCTGCCACAACGCATACATCGGTCTACGAACACACTCATGACCACTGCAGGCACAGAGACTCGTTCTTTGCCTCCGTAGCTGCAGCCGGTGCTGGAATTGGCAAATTTATTGTTGTAAATAAATCCTTTTGAACAGTTCCTCTGCTATTGGGTCTCTGTCTCAAGCTTCCTGACAATGTGTTGCACTCTTGTGTGCAAAGCACAAAACTTTTGGATAAACCTACCATTAAATTTGGTGGTTTATTGCTTTTAATGTCGCCAGAAGTCTTTTCCTGTCTATTGTAAATTGACAGTTTTTGCTCAGAAAGTATAGTCTGCAGTGTGGACCAGACTTTATGCCGAGTCAAAACTCTGGCTATCCAAGACTAATGTGCAAATAATTCAGTCAAATGCCTCTAGAGCAAGAAATGAACAAAGACAATGACAGTTTTGGCTTCCTATAATGGTGATAAGATCTCTCAACCCTTTTCGTCACTTTAAAGAAATAATAAAATCTGTGTGCAAACCTGCAGCGTATTTGCTAATAGCCTATTAATAACGATTTCCTTTCTCTCGTGGCACAATGATGCTTCAGAGGCAAACCTGAGGGCATTAAACTTTCATATAAGGACTGACACTCATGGCTCCCCCCACCTCTCCTCTTAGTCTCTCTTTTTTCATTCACAACACCTTTGATCCTCAGCAGTCTGACTCAGACAACTAGCATTTGGAGCATTTAATGCATTCGGATCGGCCGCTGTGATCTGAGAGCAAATACAAACCCTCACTGCATTGAGTTTATAAATCTGTCCTTTCAGCTGGAATATGCTCTGTTTATTAACAAAAGAAAACATCTTGTGGGAGGGAAGATATTGGGGTTCTGATGTCACGATGTGCATCTAAGTCAAAACATTTTTCTCTTCACTTTATATTAATAATGTGGATTTCACCAACTCCCATTTGGTGGGTTTCTTGCATACAACCAGAAATCATCCCATGAACTCATTATTCACCTCAACTTAAAATAAGTGTTACCACAAGTATGAATATGAGTTTAAGTATCCCCACAATAATGCATTAGTTAAGCATGAATTAGACAATAATTCATTGTTCACTAAATGTAGAGTAAAGCCATCTCAGCCATAATGTACAACTTATTAAACGTCTTATTTTTGTGTAGAAAGTAATGCAATTAATGCTCTATTTCAGAGAACCATCAAATATCAAGTTTACTAAACAAAATTAAGCCAGTAACATTTTATCTATTCGACTTATTGGTTTGTTTTGCATTTATTACGTGGTATTAAAATTTCTTAAAATATATTAAGACAGTACCAGTTAGTTTTACTATTGCTACAGTTTTGTATTAAAGACAGCTTGATCCACTGTTCTAAAATTGTTACCTACTCAATTTATTGGATTGTTTTGCACTTATGAGGTGGTATTTTAAGTTTTTTAAACTATATTATGACATTGATTATTAGTATTTGATTTACTAAATTGTTACTAATAAACTATGTTAATGAACTTCTATGAACATATTTTACTGTAGCTATGCCAAAATCATGGGTTTGATTCGCAGAGAACACACAAACTGATAAAATGTACCTTAAATGTACTGTAAGTCGCGTTGGACAAAAGAGTTTGAAAAATACATAAATGTAAATACATAAATGTAATTCCCCTTCTGTCACTCACTCAACGTAATGTCGAATGAAGTGACACAAGGGGTTTTCCTGGGATGCCAAACGTAATTCTGAACCTGAGAAAAAGACAATGTCAAGTTGGCAGACAGAATTTGCATGCCCCGCCCCCGACATACGGGTATAAAGGGAAGCTGGGCAGCTAATGCCAGTCAGAATTTTTCTTCGGAGCTGAAAGGTTGTGCAACAGCAAAGCTGAGTTCACCACTGTTTCACTTACCTCTATTGGTAAGAAGCACTGCTGTTGGATCTACGGCGCATTTCCAGCTGGCGTTTTCTCTCTCTGCACGATGTGCAGTCCACGCCCCTGGACGCTTCGACAGCGCTTTCATTGCCTGAAAGAGTGTTTCTCCTCCTAAAAAAAGCTTATTTCCTCTAAAAGAGTTTGAGTTCCCACTCATAAAAGAGCAATACACAGCAGGCGTTGAACGTCCTTTTCAGGGCGCGTCTTTTTAAAGATGTTTTTCCTCCTCTGTGTAGTTCCTGGATGCGGTTGATTTCTCTCCACTTCTGACGGTCGTAAAAGCTGCCTTGCGTGCCTGGGCTGCGATCACACACAGGCAGCGTTTTATGAATGGTTCCTGTTCTCAGTGCGAGAACATAGCCATGACAACATTGCGGTCGTGGCTTTCTTTCCTCACGTGAGAAAGCCACTTCAGCCGCCCCCCCACGTCGTTCCTTCTTCCCACGGGATTGAGGACGACCCGGCTAGCGATGAAGGCGATTTGGGGAAGATGAAGGGCTCGGTTTTTGGCAGGTAAACCCCATGAACCACCCGCCCCCCCCCCCCGGCACGCTTGCTTGCTTTAGAACTCGGGATGAGTGCGGATCGCCTCGTGGCCAGCCGGCTTTCTCCCTTGAGCCCCCATAATGGGGGCTCAAGGGAGACGCACAAATGTCCGCTATGTTTTCCCAGGCCATTGCGAGCACAAGGCTGGACTTGAAACCTCCATCCCACCCTCGCGGCTACTCGATCGGATCCTCGGGTCAGGGCGCCACTCATAGCGATGCCGACCCCTCCGCTCATCCGCTGTCACTCGTGTTCCACGCTCAGCAGCCCACGGGAACACAGAGGTCCCCCAGGTGGACAGAGCAGTTGCGATCCACTTGGAACGCGGCCACCTGGCTGGATCACCCGGTACTCCCCTCCAGAGCCTGTAGAATGACGTCATCACTGATCTCGAAAGTCTACAGTGCCACCAGACAGGCAGCCTTTGCCCTATATGCCATGGCTCTCCTGCAAGTTCACCAAGCCAAGGCACTCAAAGATCTGCACCTGGGTAGTTCCGACCCTGACGTGCTGCAGGACCTGCACTTTGCAACCGACCTCGCTCTCAGAGCCACGAAGGTCACAGCGCAGGCACTCGGGTGGGCAATGGCCACCCTCATGGTCCAGGAGCGTCACCTCTGGCTGAACATGGTCGAGATGCGCGACGTTGACAAGGCACGCTTTCTCAACGCCCCCGTCTCCCAGCTTGGCTTCTTCTGCGACACCATCGACAACTTCACCCACCAGTTTTCAGCGGTGAAGAAGCAGATGGCATATCTTGCTACGGCGCCGCCAAGTCAGCGCGCCCCGCCTGCTTGCCGAGGGCATCCCCCTGCGGCTAAACAACAGGTATCTCCGCCTCAAACCGGGCCTAGCTCTCAGCCACTTTGCAGGTGGCATATGCCCACCGTCTCCAGGACCCCTTCCAGGACTAGGAGAGCTCCGAAGCGCTCCTGAGACGGGCGACCCAGGCAGTCAGACATTCGCTCCAGAGGTGGTACCAAGACCACTCCATCCCCTGCCTTCGGACTGTGGCATCCGCATTCTCAATAAAGAGCAATTTCCTCACACCCTGGGTCATCCATCCGGTGTGCGCAATTCTCACGGCACCCCGGCCCCAAAACTCTACGGTCCCTGCTCCCCGGACGCAGTTCCCTCGCCTACGGCCACGCGACTGCTCAGCCCCGGCAGGCCAGCACTGACGAGTTCTGAGGACGCCTCTCTAGGACCTCGTCGTCAGTTTCTAACCCGCTGTGCACGCCGAGAAAGCCAGCGCCTTACGAGCAGAGATCACGACCCTGCTCCTCAAGGATGTGATAGAGCCCGTCCCTCCAGCCGAGATGGAGAAGGGTTTCTACAGCCCTTACTTCAACGTACCCAAGAAAAGCAGCGGGTTGCGACCAATCTTGGACCTGTGAGTTCTCAACCGGGCCTTACACAGACTCCCATTCAAAATGCTCACGCCGAAACAGATTCTTACCTGCGTTCGACAGCAAGATTAAGTTGAAAAAGTTTAATCTTAATCAACTGCAGGTTTTTTTTTATTTTATTTGTTTTAATAGCCATTAGAATAAAACCCCAAAAGATATTTTTTGTATCCTGTGTTGTCTCTTTACAACCCACCGGCTACATATACATATTTATTTATTTATTTTAATTGAAAGGAAATTTGAGGACACGTTTCTAATTTAAATGTACACATATTCTGATTTAAATAGTTTGAATGCAATAAATCCATCATCAGACAGATGACTAATGCATAAAGCAGTGAGACCTTTCTGAATAGTCTCTGAATCAGAATCCAGTTCTGCATGGTTCTGGATGATAAAAATGACACACAACTAACATAGCCATTCAGAAATGTGGAATTTGACAGCTCTATACTCTATTTTGCATGTGTGACATATAGACTATTTTTGTGTTAGGAACAGACATTAAAGTCGTTAATAACAAAAAAATATTACCCTTCATTGTAGCTATTTTTAAATCTCAATCTGAAGGCAAAAGAGATTTCAGAGCTTTGCAGAGGAGAGGATTATCATTGAATAATGTAAAAATAACAGCATACGAGTTTGGAAAGTATAACATAATTATTCCTATAACATCTTTGTTATAATTCTGATTACACAACAGTTAGTTTCTGTCCTCAAATTTGTTTGCCAGATAGTCTGCCGCCTTGTGCATGTGGACTAGAAACAGCAATGCTGATATTCAGAACAACAGCACTCTTGCTCATGTGATGTTGCTTACTCTATTTATTCCAAAGGCGGTTCTAAGATGCAATATTGACATTTCTGCCATTTTTTACATGATTTCCCCACAGAGTTGCAAGATCATGAAATGTGTATATAAAAGGATTGACACTGCACACAAATAGTTTGTATTAAAGTTTGATAAAGTGATAATGTGGTATCCTGATTGGTGTTGAGAGAATGGAATGGTTAGAACAGCCACAAACCACAAACACTAAATGATCCATCATCATTCAGGGTCTTTGATAGTGCAATTGCACACAAGTGCATTACCTTTACCTTCAGATATCAGAGAAGTTTGAGAAAAGAAGGTGAAGGGAGTAAGAAAAAAACATAATTTGAAGAAGAGTTTTTCATTGACTGCTGTTTCCAGTAGCTAATATTATAGTATCATAAGTAAACACAGAAACAACAAGCAAGGGTTTATGTATATGGTGGTCATGGAAATCAAAAAACATGAACAAAAGTCCAACAAAATATAGCAATTAGTATCACAATCTATCAATTTTGCAAATACTGTAAACCTAATCATTAATTTTGGCTATTAATATACACAGTTACATTTAATCTCTGAAATTCCCTTATCTGTTTAAGAAACTATAGAAAAGAAGTGATCACATAGAATAAAGAATGAATTAATTTTATTTACCAGTATGGTGGACACCACCAGCGATCTGTTGGAGAGAGAGTCTGTCACATTTGCTGTCTTTCTCTTTTGGTGCTCAGTCATGTTCAAACCACTTGCAGGATCCCACGTGCCAATCTGCAAAAAGAACTCTGGTACTTAATGTTTTCATGTGTGTATGACATGATACAACATTGATGATGAATACTTAAATTCCTCGGAGCAATGTTAATTTTCCATATATCCAAGCATTTTTGCAGGGTCACAGAATCAATAAAACCATCTTGGTGAAAGATGTCTGGAACTGCTTTAAAGTGATAGTTCACCCAAAATTGAAAATGATCTCATCATTTACTCACCGTCAAGCTATCCCAGATGCATATGACTTTGTTTCATCTGCAGAACACAAATTAAGATTTGAGGATTTCTCAGCTTTTTTGGTCCACACATTGCAAGTGATTATAAATCAACATAAGCGTAATCTATAAGACTCCAGTGGTTTAATCCATTTCTTCTGAAGTGATATGACAGGTGTGGGGGAGATATTTAAGTCCTTTTTTTACTATACATTTTCCTCCCTGCTCAGTCAGTCTCCACTTTAAATTTCACATTGTTCTACTTGTGTTTTTGGTGATTCACATTCTTGATGCATATCACCCGCTACTGGGCAGGGAGAAGAATTTCAAGCAAATTGTACTTAAAAATGTATGTTTCTCATCCACACCTACCACATCACTTCTGAAAATATGGATTAATACACTGGAGTCTTATGGATAACGTTTATGCTGCCTTTATGTGCTTTTTGAAGCTTAAACATTTTGGCACCCATTCACTTGAATGGTATGGATCTAAAGATATTTAAATAATTTGTGTTCAGCAGAAGAAAGAAAATCACACTCATCTGGGATGGCATGAGGGTAAATGATGAGAGAATTTTCATTTGTGGGTGAACTATCCCTTTAACATGAACATGAATATTCCAATATTATCAGAATGTTCCAATATATCAGAAATACAGCATTTTATGATTATGTATGTTTCATGTAAATACATATATTGATTGCCATAACCAGATTATGCCAATATTCCGGTTTCAATCTGAATAAGCATGTATTAATCAGAATTTTGTGTCAATTAATATTCCTAATTCAGAATATTTCATGTAACTGAAAATGACCAAACAAAGGTAATTCTGGGTGATGTCACATACAGACATTAGATTTCAGTTGAGAAAAGTAAAGATATTGAGGGAATGCATTTTGGGAGCAAGGATGAGACTGATGCCGGCATTTTTCAAAAATGCATGGTTCACCCAAATTGAAAAGCTCACCTTAAGAGGTCTGCATTCTTGCAGAACTCCCGGACCGATAAGATTACTTGCGGCACGGGATTACAATTCTGAGTTGAAGGCGGGGGCGGATGGTACTTCTATGAGATGTGGACACAAGTGCGGTGCGGTGCGGGATAGAAACTTGCATGAGTGGTGGGAGCGGGATGGAAAAAACAATCCTGTGCAGACCTCTAGCTCACCTTACATACATACAGTGGACTAATTGAAAATTACTGGTCTCAATTTACAGAAAATCTCCCAAATTTACAATCTTATGATCAACAAACATTTTTAATTCTGCTTTTGAAAGCCTGTGATTCAGGCTCTGTTTGTCCCTACTGTTCATTTGTCTAGATGTCCGCACATACTAGGAAAGATTAATTAAAGTAAAAGTTTATCCAGAATATGGACCTTAATCAGAAAATTATCAGCAGGCTGTGATGTAAAAGACTGTTATTATGCACAAAAGAGAAGCTAGACAAAAGAGAGGGGAAGAGAGAGAGAGAGATAGAGATTGAGTAAATGAGAATTTCTCAGCAGAACAAGGGAACTGTTGAGCATGACTATCCCATTCCTCCCTTCTCAATTACTGTGGAGGGCCCTCTTGAGAATTTTCGATTCAAAGCAAGACGTCAAAGTGGAGACGCACACATTCAACCATCAAAAAACAAAGTACTTGAGAAAACACCCAGCCGGTAGTTTGTAATTTCAAATCACCTGTTTATTTCAGTTTTCATGGGGCTAAAGGGCTACTGAGGACTTTATTATTATTGGGATACATTATTCATGGAGGTGCAGGCACATGCAGATGAGAACCGAGAGGTCATAGTTTGCTTCGAGGCTCCTGGTGTGCTTGTGACTAAGTGGGGAAATGTATGTGTGTGTTTTCAGGTATGCACATATTTGTCCTTGTAACGCACAGCAGGTCCATAAATACTGACATCTGACATGCACATTGAGATTAGAGCACAGCTACTGTACCTTCTCCAGGCCTTCCTCCTTGAGGCTGATTACATCCAGATCGAAATCTGTCCTCAGGCCGTTGGTTCTGTTGAAATTTATCCGTCCGGTCAAGCCATCCCAGTGTGCCTGGAGGTGTGAGAAAAATATTAATTACTACCAACCTGTGCCATCTCAGATGAATTCGTCCTTTCTAGCCAAACAGAGAAAATACATAATTTATGTATGGCTCTCCTCCAAGTAGGTTGCTAATAAAACAGGCTCTACAACTAATGTTACACATATTGGAAGCGTGTTTTAAAGATCTATATTTATCCAGAGATTAAGGCTGGGATTTATAACGGTATATGAAGAGTTGATGCATAACCACACATACACACACACACACACACACACACACACACACACACACACAAACACTGTTTATATATATATGGTTTTCTAGAGTTTCGCATTAGTTAAAATGCACATTAAGGTGATGGAAACAGTTTATTCGTAAAACAATGGCATGTTTTGATCATTCGTGCATATGTTATGAGTATGCGATAGCTTGATGATTGGCCAAACGAAAGGCCAGCTTGGAGCTTGGCACAAAATTCTTTGAACATAGCCCTTATCATCGACCACAGCTGGACGATAAAGTGGGTCCTCACAATCCGCCAGGACAGTTTTGAGAGCAGGCATTCCCAGACTGGTGGCGTGTATGCATCACAGCTATTTCAGCACCTTTATATAAAATGTTAGGCTACATTTATTCTGTGGTGTCTCGTGGATGCATTTAATAAAATGAAATACTTGCAACTAAAACTCTCCCTGAAGCAGGAAGGTCATTCTGCTGTTCCATCATGACGAGATGGAAACACACAACAATTTGTAATTTTGGAAGTCGAATGATTAGAAATTCTCTTAAATTCAAATTTTTTTGATGGAAACCCAGAAAGAACTAGTATTCATTGCAATGCACATTAAACCATTACTAAAATTAATCAGTCAACAGGCCATTTTTTTCACTTTAGATTTGGAATGCACATGATTCGTGTCAGGACGTCCAGCGCTGCATTGAACTCCATATGAAAAGCTCATCTTGTTCTGCTTTTAGCGGTGGCACTTCCAATATTAAGATGATTAATCCGAACTGTCCAGTTAATTTGACTTATTTTCACTTTTTTTACTTTTTTTAATGAACCTTTATTACATGTATTGTTCTTTTCTTATAATATTTCTACATTTTATTTAATTTAATTCACCATTGGCATTTCAAACGCAATCAGAGATATCGCTACATATAATCATTATCTGATACAGCAAAACTCTTGTCAAATGGTACATTTTTATCTGTTATTTCCATTTTACTTTCCCCGATAATTTTATAAACATGTAACTTTAGTGTGTATACATTCAATATCTTAATATGATACAGCCAATATTTCCAGTTTCTGTAATTTGTAAGTATCTTTCACAATAAGTACCCAAGCCAGAGCTGTAGAAACAATTATAACCTGGGGTGTGGGGACATGTCCCTCTTACTTCTTTAAATATTCTTAGGAAATGAAACATTATATTGATACTCTAAGTTTTTGCAGCTGTGCAAATAGTAGTCTAAACAACACCTTTAAGACCCAGTAGAAGCCTCCGTCAACTGGTCGGTTCAGCCGTGAACTGAACCAGCGCACAGGCGGTTAACAGAAGCTACTGTACTATATCTCCCTTTGCTTTTCAAAACTACAGAGCAAACAATGTCAGGTTAATGAAGGTTACTTTTAAAACATAATTGCATTTTAGAATGAAAATAATCATGTTACGTCATAACTTTGTATAGAGATTAGCATCCAAGTTGCATTAGAAAAATGCAATTTTCTCACTGTCAGTTCTTGCACTGTCGCTCTCTTTCTCTCTCTCTCTCTCTCTCTCTCTCTCACACACACACACACACACACACACACAGCGAGCACAAGCAGAGAAAGAGAGAGAATGCACAGAGGCAATGGTTAAAAGGAAAACTGACATGCTTGATTTGTGTTCTGTTCTTTCTTGATTTTATTTGTCACATAACAGACACAATTTTTAAGTGTCCGTCAATGTTTTTAAAATTCAGTAAATTATAGGAATATTTTGGTCAGCAAACTCTTCACTTGCTCACGAACCCCGTCTTGGAAAACCCTGGTCTAGATAATAGCTCTGCCTTGTTCAGCCGGCCCCTCCATGTATCTGTTCAAACAAAGACCTCAGCACATCTTTACTAGTGTTTCTCTGCAGCCTCAGGCGCTACAAGAAATCTGGGCAAAGAAGATCCAAAGGAGGGCAGGGGGTCTGGAGCACAGTCACCAAAACCAGAATGATTTGAGCCAATTTAGGTAGTGGGACCTGTTTTTATGTATTCAATTATGTATTTCCTATGCTGCTATGTATCTATATATCCCTTGGTTTGATTTTAGTCTTAGCTGAAGGCTTAAGATATCACACACAGCAAATAAGAAGGCTTTTAGTCAGTCTAAATATAGGCAGCAGAATGAGTGGGACAGTTCAGATTAGTTGCCCTAGTTTTCTTGAAAATAGCACAGAGAAGAATCATTTCCGGAGATTAAGATGAATGTGCTGCTTTCTGCGGTGGTGCTCTAACAGAGTGCTGTTCCAGATCAGAAATACACACGAGCATACAGACAGGGGCATATTCCCTAATATTTGAAAATTCCAGTCTGGTCTCATGAAATGTATGTGACAATGTCAACGTTTGTGCAAATCTGAATTTATGTGCTTCATTACATGTTTGGCTGCAGTTTTCAAGTGAAATGTCCAGTGGGGTGGGGGGGGGGGCACCAAAACAGAGTGAAAACAGGATGTAATCAGACAAGTGTTTTAAAGTAAATTTTAGATGGAGATAAAATGTCCCTCCCTAAACTAAAACTTTACCATAACCCTGAAAAGATAAATGACAGTTTAAAAAAAAAAGAGATCCTTACCTTAAACCAACACATAACACTAACTGGTGTCAAAATTATAAAAAGAAAAAACACATTAACTGAAGCAACCACGTCATGTAACTTTCACTTTTGTGCGTCTTTGGCTGGATTAGAACCACAGCCGTCCAGTTGTCCAACGCTCTATCAGGTGAGCTACAAAGCAAGCTAATGACATCGGAATAAGCATGTATATGTTGGTGGATCTGTAATACAAGTGTTCAAATAT
Organism: Xyrauchen texanus; assembly: GCF_025860055.1. NCBI lineage: Eukaryota > Metazoa > Chordata > Actinopteri > Cypriniformes > Catostomidae > Xyrauchen > Xyrauchen texanus. Next base: position 7,128,887 of record NC_068292.1, on the reverse strand, counting down.
TTCATCTCGCTCTCCATTCACAAATCGGCACACGACCCCCACGGTTAAAGAAAAGGTTTTTTGATATCATAACATGGCGGGGGGTTAGTAATAGAGTGAAAAATATGTTTTTATAAAATCAAAATGAGCAATTTTTGATTTGTGTGACAATGATTAAACCACACAGTTGTTGTAGTGCCTCTAGTGTTCATTTCACCAGGAAACTGCAGAGAAATGTAGAAAGCGGCACATACTAGTCTGTTTTGCAAAAAGAAATGGTCAATAGAGTAATGTTCATTCTATGAGATCAGGTTGCAAAATTCACTCATTGAAGTGTGCACAGCAAAGGTTCTCTCACAAAATTTCTGCCAGATTCACAACAGGTGCATATGCACATAAATGTTTTCCCACCCTCGTTCTAATGTTGTTGAAGCTGGATTATTCTCAATGAGGGAGCGTCTGCTTGTAGTTAGTAATTAGCATATTACACACCACACAATGCCCAAATAAGGACTTCCTGTACAAACATTTGGCACTCTGTGCGAATGTATCCCAGATCAAGCCATGACGCACTTAATTGTTGTAACACTGGAATGTTATACAATAACTTATTGTAGGATCATTTAGTCATTTACAATAATGTTCACTTTCTTAACGGGGTTCCTTCATGACTAATATGTAATTTACAAATGCATTATAAATCATTCATCAACAGGGTGACTTTCATGCAAATTTTGACAAATAGTAAGCCATTTTAACGCAAAATATAAATGCTTAATAACATTTCATCAACATCCGTAACCTATGAAAATGTACCTTCATGTAAAGTGGAGACTTGTTAAGGGCTTATTAAGGATTTGTTAATTATATTGGCTTTATTATATTAGATCTGCTGTGAATGAGCATGAAGATCTGAAAAGTGTTTCTGTAGAGGATTTTATGTAACTAGGACTAGTTAAATTGGGACATCACTCAGAGTAACACCATTCTTTTCACATCAACATGACAAAAAAAGTGACAACACAAGTGAATCAAGACATTAGTCATGAAACACAAAATTACATAATCCCTCCTTTTAATCTATAATGTCTTTTTTGTTCTGCATTGTGACATAAATCATGAATAAGGGAATTCTTTTTTGATTATTGTACAAAAAAAGAAGAAAAGATAAAACACAGCACACCTGATAAATTATCAGCAGGTCTATAGAAAAAAGAAGAAAAAAAAAGTACATAAACAAGTGGATACCAATAAAGAAACAATGCAAAGAGAGCATACATGTGTTAGTTAGTCCTAAACTGTATCCTTAATGTAGAAAAATAATTATAAGTGCAAAGTTATTGATGAATTATGACTTTGTTTACAAAATATCACAGGTTTTACTAGTGCAGTTCGATTCTAGAAATGTCTGAATTAACTTAGATTCTGATTCCAGGTTTCCAAAATCGATGGAGTTTATTCCAGACTCATTTTCTCGATAAAAAAAAAGGGATCTTATAATATTCAGTGCAATATAAGCATTTTTTATTTACATGTTTGAATGACATTTCTTGACATTTTCTAAGCAGTAATGCATATTATAATGATAAATATGGATTTATTTGCATCCAAATGTGTGACAAACGTTTTCTGTCACAAATCTAGCATTTTACTTGGTTACTAGTTTTTTAACAAGTAAAATAAGGCTGGACTGTGGATGTGCTGAAGGGCTTTTGTGATTGTTTCATACCGACGAAAAAATAGATATGATTTCGTAATGGCTGATGGACCACAAAGGAGTCAAACTTATAAGACGAGACATTTTTTTTTGTTTACCTGCAGTCTGGTGATAAACAAATTAAACACAGTCTGAACATGTCACACCTCTGAGCAGAATTCTCCACATCCAAAGACTCCAAATTCTCCAGACTCTTGTTTCCCAATGCTTCGTAACCAATTGATTTGATTATTTTGGGATCTACTCCCAGCCCTGAGTTTTACACACAAATATGTGTGTATACATTGATAATGAATGAGGCACAGTGTGGTGTGTGGTACCTCTTTAATGAGTGTCATGAAGCGGTTGCCGAAGCGCCAGGGCTTGTGGCGGTTGCACTGGAGTGAGCTGACTGTGATTTGAGGAGACTGCTGGACGGCCACAGCCACCACATGCACTGCGTCATACATCAGGGCAGCATCTGTCTGAAAACACATGCAAACGCACTTGGGTCAATCGCACTTTGGTCAATCGCCAGCAGCAGCCTCTAGAACATGTGAAAATGTCAATGTCATGATCTGTGATTGGAGCATATTCAACTCAACAACCAATCACAGAGTGTCATAGCAGCCTTCAGTTGACGGCCAGACATATTGACAGCCCTCCATACAGAAGACCTCTCATTCCACAGACCAAAATAAAATCTAATTAATGTTTGCTTTGGATGATTGAAAAGCAATCACAACACTTCCCAGACTGAGGCCGGTATGGAAATCATGCCAGAAGGGGCTTCAGAAATTGCCATCCTGTCAAATAAATCATAGGCTAACCTGTCATTTTCCAGCTTTTGTCTCTGATTGTTTGCCGCAAGGTTGTGGCTAAAGACGGCTCTGCTCTAATAACGCTGCAACTTCACACATGGCTGTTTGTGAGTTTGCAGGGAAATGATTCAGAGGTAAATCAGCAAGGCTGAAGATTACAGATGGACTGAAATAACTGCAATAAGTCAATAAGGCCGGCCCAAAAATGAAACATAACACACCTCCAATATAGGTAGAACATACAATAATAATAAATAAAGTGCTATACCAAGACGTGTCCATTAGTGAGCAATGTTTTTTTTAATCTACTGTATGTATACTGTATTTTGGTGTAAAACAATATATTTTATAGTACGTATAAACAGTTGTATTCGATCTTCATATTGCCAATGATTTAGATACACTTTAGCTAGTGGTTTTATTAATAAAGAAAAAAATACACAAAAGGCTGTGCTTTATTGTGAGTATTGTGTATACAGTATATCAGGACTATATTCACAATATAGCATGGCATTGAGTTTCTTAATTACTTTAAACCTCTTAAACCTGGAGAGGCCTGGTACCGGGTCCTCTAGAGGGTGCTGACTATTGGGGAAAATAAATAAATATATTATTATATTATTCATCAACCTCTTGCTTGATTTTTATCACTCAGAGACCAAACTACAGTGATTATTAATGTGTGAAATCCAAATGTATAATAACAGATAAACAGAAATATTATTACATTTTGTTTTATTAATTCATGAAACAAAAACATGATAAAGAAAATGGCATATCATAACTTATAGCAAACAGTTCTGAATCAAACAAGCCCACACTTGCACAATATGATGAGAAGTTGCTAAATTATCCCTCATAGAGTGCCAACACAAGCTGTGTTTTTTTATCGCTAATGGCTTTTCTATTTATTGGGATAGTTTCTTTGCAATACATTCATTAAACATTATCCTTCACATCATAGATTTTCATTTGATGACCTTCCATCCATACTTTCTAAAAGGTATAATGTCAAACATGAACAGTAACTAAAATGTTTATTTCTATCACTCATTGTTTGTGTGTTTTGTCAGCAGTGTTGAGGCATGAGAGTCTCTAATCTGGATCCTAATACATTTTCTTCAAATAGTGAAATGTTTTCAATAAATTGATACCATGCAATTGACCCTTTTACTCTTGGGTAAAGACTCTTACTTTTGGGTATGCCATTTAAGCGAGAAATCCTAAAACACTACATAATAAAAAATATCAATGACACAAATTTTCATTAAATCTACTGTACTTTTATTCAACAAAATCATTAGACGTCACCTTTACGCTAATGACATGTAAACTAATGCTAAAAGTTTTCCTATGTGGGTGCTGTACAGTGATATGGAGAACAGGTGTTTGCTGTCATGGCTGTGAATACATTGTGGATTTTAGCACAAATCAAACACTGTATTGACAAATCAGCATCCAGGACTGCAACTGCTCCTTGCATTTTATATTATACAGTGCAGTATGTCACTTGCCTCCACCAAACACAGAACATTTGCTGTCCCTTATATTCATTATAACATTAATATAGATTCTCTTCTTTAAAACTTAAATTATTATTAACCTTGATGTTGTGTTCTGGTCATGTTGACCAAGACCTTTTTTGACCAAAAGATGTTTTATTTATTTTTATTTTTAACTTAATCCAACTGGACTAAAATTCCTTGAATTTATTCACATATGGTATATGAAAAAAGGGACTAATTTCTTTACCTTATTTGGTTTTATTTCACTTTGTTTTCTTTTTTTTTTTATGGGAACACAAAATGTAACAAAATGTGACAAAGACTCTCTTGTTTATTATATTTATGTGTGTCAGTGGTAATATGTATAACACATGGCTATCTCATCTTTTTATGGTTTTAACAACTCTGAATATATCTGTTGTGATAACAAATTTGCAAATGATAAGAATGAAACAGTCCTTTTTTGTCAGCAAAATTAAAACAAAGGAGTGGTGGTGGCGTAGTGGCTAAAGCACAGGGCTGTTAATCAGAAGGTTGCTGGTTCGAGCCCCACGGCCACCACCATTGTGTCCTTGAGCAAGGCACTTAACTCCAGGTTGCTCTGGGGGGATTGTCCCTGTAATAATTGCACTGTAAGTCGCTTTGGTTAAAAGCGTCTGCCAAATGCATAAATGTAAATGTAAAACACATTATATTAGAAATGGTAGGATCAGCTATATGCATTGTAAAGTCCAAATTGTAAGATATAAAATGACACACAGTATTTTGTTCAGATCAAGCAAGTGGTTATTAGTTTATGATATAATTATTATTAATATGTTTATTATTATAATTTTTATATTTTCTTTGGCAGGGAGTTCCCCCCACTAGTCCAGTACAGTTCATTAAACCCTTCTATAAAAATTTTACAACATAAATTGTGTTCAAAAAAGTGTACAAAACAAATCAATTATTAAAAAAAAGTTGATAAAAAGATCTAAGGAATTATCTTGTGATAATATATGCAATATGACAAATTTATAAACAATCTAAGTGGGTCAGTCATTTTTGACCAGAAACACAAAATTTTTTTTTTTCTTCTTCTTCTTTTCTTCTTTCAGTGTGTCCCTCATATGACTTATGTATTATCTGATGGATTACTTGAATCTATTGACTTGATTATATGGCTAACTCCAATGCCTACTGAAATAGACAAATAAATAATAAATAAAAATCTCCTCACTCTGCTAGCTGGTGCTCCCTTTGACAATGTTCCCTGATGACTTGGGGAAGAAAATAACCACTATGATATTAATAATCTGTCCAGGAGCAAGTGTTGATGAAAGCGAGTGGGTGTGAAAATACAGCGGGAGGCGAGTGTCTCATGCTGTGTGCCCCGTAGTCCCAGTCACCAGCTGCTGGCCAGAATGACTACAGGGATGTGTGTTGGTAAAGTTTGAATGGTGACTGTGTCAATCACCCTCCCACCTTGTCCTACACCAACACACAAAATAGCTTCATAATCACTTGTCCGCCATTCCACGCCTGTCAATCAATCACGGTGCAAAGGGAGCACAAAGTGGCAGGCGCTGGTCTTAGAGGGAGATGAGACACCAAGCTGAGACATGTGATGAGGCGTTGTCAGGCATGGACGTGCCGTGAATTCACACGAGCGATCGCCTCCAATTCCCCGTTCCCAGCATCTGGCCGAGCCATTAAAAGGGGACAGCCGAGGCTGGGTAAATCACTGCCTATTTTCAGAGAATACACATTATCCTTAGTCACCCTGTCCAGAGCTGAGGCACTGCTCGTCAATGGCTTATGCATTGTGAATAATAAATAAGTAATACCATCAGACAAACAGAAGACCGGGCCTCCACCTGAATGCTCAATATACAGTGCTATTACCCGCCTGTGCGCGTGTGCGTGCGTGTGTGTGTGTGTGTGTGTGTATTAGCACAGTGTTGGGGAATCGAAGCTCAGGTTGCACACAATCTCTCCTGAGACGCATGCTTTGGTTTTCTTCCGATTTTCATCAAAGATTTATGGATCTATCAGTCTGACTTACTCCGCACCATAGCAGCCCATAAGTGTGTGCTACTGACAGAGGACTGGTAAAGACGTGTAAAACATGGTGGCTTCCATCTTAGAGATTATACAAGGTGATCATGCTGTTCAACTGGTGAAGCATAGCACTGGCAATGCCGAGGTCAAAGGTTGGATCTCATGATAAGTCTTAATAATAGTACGAGATGATGAAACCATAAGAAACATTATGAGTTAGCTCATACAAAAACATACAGCTTTTACTCCAACAGAGAAAATATAAAAGAAACAATGTTTTAGTTTAGCCCCTAACCCAAACCTATATCTAATTATAAAGTCAATGAACACCCTCATAAGTTGGCATTAAGCAATTGATTGGACAAATTAATTCCTTAAATTGATTTGAGTAATAGTGTCTCCAAAACGTGGGTTATTAAGTTCACTTAACTTGGTGTTCATATAAAATGAACTTTACTTAAGTTAAGGTAACTGGACTTAAGTAGTGTTAACTCAGATTTGCCTTCTCCTCTGAAATGTATATACGTGTATTTGTTCAGTTGCACATGCACAAGGTGACCTGAACTAGAGGGGACACAGATCACCTTAATGTCGATATCACATGAATCAACTATTTGCAACAAAATCAAATACATAATAATACTGTAGAGCTAAAACCTTTATGAATTCTTAATAACAACTATTTAAATGCCCCCATAAGTTTCCTTTGACCATTGAAAACTTTTTGGGATAATGGGTAGTTGCCAAAGCCTCAGAGTTATTAACACTTAAAAGTCTATAGATTATTAAGATGAATAAGTTCAAGGTACATACAGGGTGGCCCAAAAAAAAAAAAAAACGGGCCACTATGTTTGATTGCTCATATCTTAAAAAAGGCATAAAGGCATTTGCAAAATTTTTGCCATAATTATACAACTTTTTATAAACAACAATATGACGTAACGTGATGTCATCATGACTGTTTGTCTGTATGGTAATAAAAATCATACTTTTTCATTCGAGACAAGCTGTATGATATCTAATGATTTCATCATCTCAGATGAGTTATTATGAGTTGCCACGGGACTATGTTGGTTTGATTCCATGATAAAATATATACCTTTAATACCTGGTATAAATGTATACCTTCCACTGTCCAAGACACTTTGGACAAAAAATTAATTAATAAAAAAACAAATATGACAAAATGTATCAAAAAAGATTATAGCGTAAAAGTTACATGAAACCTCATATAAAATTGTTTTTGTTATAATGGGCTGGAATGATCCATAAAGGAATTCTGCCACTTGTGGTAAAAAAAAAAGAAAAAAAGATGTTTGTCTATGTGCATATTCCACTCCATGTTTTGTTTGATCCACAGCAAACACATCAACTTATCAAGCATACTCAACCAATCGCGTGAGTTTTGGTTGAGACTTCTTGACCAATCGCAGACAGGGGAAGTGTTTGCAAATTTGATTATCAAACAGGTTTCTCAAATTATGCTTAGTGACGCTAGTAGCATAGTAATTACAGAATGATCTCATGTGAATTCGGTGACAGTAGGTTGAAAGTTCCTCAGCTAAAATTGGTCTGTGCTTCCCAAAATTCAAAACACTTCCCCCAGTGGCTGAAGCTGGAAGTGTTGTTAAATGTATGGGCACATGTGAGCCCCAGTTTCCAGGTGAAATGCCCATAGAGGGGCGCCAAAAGGAAACCTAGTTGTTATTAGTTGTAAATTATGTAATACAGTCAATAGGAATGCATTTTTTGTAACCATATGCTCTAACCCAAACCACAGGCTAAAATAACAATAATAATCTCAGAGGGAAAATTTAAGTTCAGAATCACAATCATTATTGATTTTAAGAATATGATTACTTCCTGATTTTCAAGGGACTCGAACTTGTATCTCTGAGGCTCCTCGCGCAACGTGTTATCAGTAGCGCCACAGAAGAAAAATGTAAACACATTTGACTTGATGCAAAACATTTTGATGGCAGCTTGTCAGTAACTCGGTGGAATGAGGTTGATGTCAGGGTACAGGTAGATTCTGTAGCAACATGTCAATTTCCTGTGTGCTCATGTTGGAAATGACATGCTACACCAGGGGTCAGCAACCTTTTTGACATGGAGTGCCATTTTTAATTTTCCTGGACAATGTTTTTTCCGAAGTATGAATCCAGTTGTGAAAACGTTTCTACTTTGCATTTTTCTAATTTAATCGTTTATTATTTTTTTTTACAAATGACATTATCAACATAACTGTTTGAGTGAAATTTTCAGCCAAACCCAATGATGATGATAGAATCATAATCATGGATGTGAATTTTCACAAAGCCTTTTATGTGCTTTAATGAAAGAAAACATGTCTTTTTGTACAAAATGAGTTAATACAGTTAATGTCACAAATTTGCTTATTTGATTACTGATCAAAAAAAAATTGTGTGGAATCTTAAATATTTCTTATATTATGTCATTGTAATCATATAATTACTAGCATCCCAGCAACAGCGAGAGAGGAGCAGGCTATTTTATTTATATGAAGTTTTTTGCACCTACATTCCAATATACATCTTGTTGTAATTGAGTGTTTTCATCAGCTGAATGGGAAGCTAAACACTATTAAAGTGTGACGTAACTCGCGCTGCATGTGCAAGCCATTCGCGTATCACAAGCTGATCAACTATTTAGCCCTTTCTGGTGAATTGCACATGCGAAATCCTAAAACTATATTTACAAGTTTAATTTATATTTTGAATAGACTTGAAAAGATTTTTGATACGATGTGTTTTTCTTTTCTTTTTCTTTTAATCGTTTCCTGTAATTTTGAGTGTGACCATGGTTTAAGGAGGATGTACCTGTATGCTGGGTTGGAAATCTCAAGGATTAATAGTGGTGTTTTCCTTATTACATCACGTGTTGTTCTGAAAGCAAAAAGAAACAAATGAAACACAGAATATAGACTGTCATTCGCACATGATTAACCAAATGTGAAGTGCTGCAGGCTTGTGATGTGCGAATGGCTTGAACATGCTTCAGGAGTCTGTTGGGTATACTGCATTCTCGTCACATTTTAACTTTTGTTTAGTCTCCCAGTCAGCTCAGGACAACATGCGGAAGGATCACGAGGAAGGAAGGATTACATCAAGATGTAGATTGGAATGCAGGTGCAGAATTTATATAAATAAAACAGTCTACTCATCTCTAGCCGTTTCTGGCATGCCAGTGATTACCCCTCCACGTGCCTGCGTTGGCATGTGTGCCATAGGTTTCCGACCCCTGCGTTACACCTTAAAAGTTCATAATATTAATTATTATTCTTCCCTCTAGTCAATGTTGGACCTTGGCATAGTTGAGTGTCAATAGTCTCTAGGGCAGATCAGGCACCTTCAAAATTCCAATTCAACCACAGTAGGTAAGCTGCACAGAGGCAAACTGGAAAGCAAGGAAAACATAAAGAGACATTGAGGTAGAGCATTATGAGAGTGGACACCAGAGAATGACATAAATTTCTCTAGCAGAGCCCAACAGGCAAACCAGCAAATGATTGAGCAATACAACCATTTCACTCTATAAACATCTCATTAAAAATCAATTATGTAAATCCTGAATGAAATAAAAGCTAAACACTTTAAGAAGCACGAATCCCCTGTGTCAGCTGATGTGAGTGTTAGCTCAGATGTATTTTCTTTTCACACCTCCTTCTCACATGCTCTCCTGATTTGTGCTGAAAGATTTAATCTTCTTGGCTTAGATTGCTTTCAACACTTTTATGAATTGTTAAAATGTGAAGGTCTGGCAGGGAGATTTCTGTACATACCTGATCGTGGCTCTTGATAAAAATGTGACCCTGTGGTTGAGTATTTTACCATCACATCTTTAACACAGCACATCAGCGTTAAGTAGTAGTATTTGCAAAATCAAGCATAACTGTTTGGTATAACAAAATCAAGCATAACTGGTACAAGGCCTGTAGGATAATGTCGTCGCTGACTTTGATAGCCTACAGCGCCACCAGACAGGCCATCACTGCCCTGCATGCCATGGCTCTCCTGCAGGTCCACCAAGCCAAGGCACTCAAAGAACTTCACCTGGGTAGTCCCGCCCCCTTGCGGGTTCGAGCACACTCGATGAGAAGTGTGGCATCCTCTTGGGCACTGGCCAACGCCCCCAGATTCTTCCATGGCTACACCTTCCACGGCTCCACCTATTGAGCCTCTCACAGATCCTTCAAAGGCTCCGCCCCTCGAGCCTCTCAATGCTCCTCCTTCCATGGCTCTGCCCCAGAGTCTTCCATGGCTCCGCCTTCAGCTCCTCTCCTTAAGTCTCCCTTAGCTCCGCTTCGACTCCGCCCCCAGAATCTTCCACGGCTCCGCCTCCCTCGGCTCTGCCCCCGGAGTCTTCCATGGCTCCGCCTCCCTTGGACTCTTCCTTTGCTCCGCCCTCGGACTCTATCACAGTTTGTCTCCACAGTGTTCAAGGACTCTTTTTTTTTTTTTTAAGTTTTCCCCAGCACTACGTTTCCCAGAGTCCACTACCCTAATCACTTCATCTGTTCATTGTCATCCCCACCTCTATTCCATTTCCTCATTAGTTTCCAAGTGTATATATACCCTCTAGATTTGTTTAGTATTTGTCAGTCCTAGAATGGTAATGTTTAAATGGTTATGTTTGTGTATGCGTTTGTTTCCACTCCAGCATTTGTTTCCACTCCTGAGAATGTTCTACACCAGTGTCTATAATTAAAAGATTCTAAGGTTCTACTCCTGTGTCTCCTCTCTGCCATTCCTTGGGCACCAAAAGTTAACATATTTGTGCTGTTTCATGACTATAGGCTATCACTAAGTCACCCGATTATTTGAGTGCCATTGTTTTGTTTTTTCTTCAGTAGTTGCTTTTTGTTAATAGATACGACCCTTTCATTGGTGCGTGACACATCCCCTCTGTTTGAATCTGGTTTTCGGAAAATCGAGGTATGTATATCACCATTAGGATTTCTGATTATTTTCAAATCAAGAAAATGTCTCAGTCAATCTCAGTCAATGAGTATTCCAAACTCAGTTTCAAATTATTGTTGATGCTATTAAGTTATTTTTCTTAACCTGACCAAGTAAAAAAGACATCAATATATCTGACCCACCATACATTCTTATCAAGGAAGGGTTTGCTGAGAAATAAATAAACCTCTCTTCCCACAATCCTAAGAATAAGTGCCAACAGACATCATTGGCAGACACTAAAATACTTAATTACCATTTCACAACAATCTCCTTGTTCTCTGCGAGCCATTTTCATGCCTGGGACTCATCAGATTGTGATGTTTAGATCTTGTTAGTCAAAAAGCTGATTCACGTCATATGTAACGTTTTTGATGGAGTAAAGGGTTTGAGTAAAGGGTTTGAATTATTTGGAAGAAACGTAGATGTGGGTCTGAAGGGTGTTACATCCTTTAGTTCTGTGTTAGCTGAAGAGCTAGCTGTAACATTGTAAGGGTTATTATGATATCACACTGTGACGAGGAGGGCAGGGCTGGGAGGGGGATAAAGATGAGCCGGAGGGGCCAGTTCGAGAGAGAGAGACGCACGTGGCAGCATTGCATGTGTGTCTGTGTCTGTGTTTGTTTATTTTTGTTTTAAGTTTCTGATTAAAATTGATGTTGACTGTTCAGCCGGTTCCAGTTGACAGTTCAGCCAGTTCCCGCATCCTCTTGTCCATCTTTGAACTGTTACATTGGTGCCAAAACCCAGGAGGGAGGAGGTATGCACTGTTGCGGAGTCCTCGCTACTGCCATCCGCCAGGGGATTAGCCGCGGCCATCTGCCGAAGAAGGGGAGGAGCAGTTCCGTCCACCAGAGGCAGGAGGACACGCTCGCCATCCGCCAGGGGAAGAGAGAGCTGGCGTCCGATACAGGGTAGAGGAGCAGTTGAGGACTGGGCGACAGTGTGTCCGGGAGCCGGCGAGCAACTCTTCTCTCTCACTTCTCTCTCTTTCTCTGAGAGATTCAGAGAGATTATCAAGAGGGCCAAGTCTACACTTGGAATGGGAAACACAGTATTTGGCAACTGGCCAGAAGGGCCAGGTCAGTTGCTTTTAATTTACCTAGTAGTGATGATGAAGATATCTACTCTAATGCACGCTAAACACCTAGAACACCTAGACATTTTTTAGATACCAGGTTCACGTCAACAATCCAGTAAAACAAAAGAGGCCAAGGCAGATACAGAGTGGCCACAAACGCAGTTCAACGAGGAAACGAAGAAGTAACAGAAATGAGACAGAGGTGGTAACAAATGTTTCAAACACTCCCCTCTAACCTGATTGCCTTTCTGTTCTCTCCAAATTACTGTCTTTTACTCCTACTCACACAACAAATGAATTTCAGACTGAATTACAGGCACTTTTCCCACTACATTTAAGCAGGCTCGAGTAACCCCACTGCTGAAGAAACACGCACTTAACCCCACACAAATAGAACACTACAGACCAGTCTCTCATATCCCATTCATGGCAAAAACACTTGAAAGGTCAGTTTTCAACCAAATCTCTCACAGAACAAACTGATGGATGACAATCAGTCAGGCTTCAAAAGTGGACACTCCACAGAGACAACTACAGTACAACTACAGTAAACGGTCAGAAATCTAGAAGTAACCATGGATAACAAGCTCAATTTCACAGACCACATCTCAAAGACCGCAAGATCATGTAGATTTACACTCTACAATATCAGGAAGATAAGACTAGACTGAACATGCCACACAACTGCTTGTTCAGATACTTATAACTAGACTGGACTACTGTAACTCTCTCATTGCATGCCTCCTTGCATGTGCAATTAGACCTCTGCAAATGATCCAGAATGCAGCAGTTCGCCTGGTCATTAATGAACCAAAGAAAGCACATGCTACACCACTCTTTGTCTCTCTCCACTGGCTGCCAGTTAATGCACATATCAAATTCAAGGCTCTGATGCTGGCATACAAAACAGTCACTGGGTCTGCTCCAGCATGCCTAAAATCATTTCTGCAGAGCTACACGCCCACCAGAAGCCTGCAGTCGGCTAAGGAACGTCGCCTTGTACCAACACAAAGAGGCACCAAAACACTTTCCCGGACATTCAGTTTCATCATACCACGTTTGTGGAATGAACTTCCCAACTCAATCCGTGAAGCTGACTCACACTCTATCTTCAAAAAACGACTTAAAACACATCTTTTCAATGAGCACTTAATCAGTCACTAAAAAAGTAGTTGCACTTTAATCTGCTAGGATGGCACTTTTCATACCACTGTATCCTTAAGATGATTCGCTTATGTTTTCCTCTTTTGTAAGTTACTTTGGATAAACGCGTCAGCCAAATGAATAAATATAAATGTAAAATGTAATTCAGGTTCTACTGTAATTTACATCATTAAATGTGGTACCATAATAACTCTTACAATGTTACAGCTAGCTCTTCAGATAAACAAAGAACTAAAGGATGTAACACCCTTCAGACCCGTATCTACGTTTCTTCCAAATGATTCAAACCCTACATTCAATACCTTCATCAAAAACGTTACATATGAAATCGATCAGCTTTTTGCCAAACAACAAAGATCTAAACATCACAATCTGATGACAGACGAGTCCCAGACATTAAAATGGCTTGCAGAGAACAAGGAGGTTGTTTTGAAACTGACTGATAAGGGAGGAGCTGTTCTAGTGTGGGACAAAGAGCAGTATATTCACTGGGGATGATGACAGCTGACCAACCCTGAGTATTATCAACTTTTGACTTCAAATCCCTTGGAAAAAATGAAAAAAATAACTCACAGACCTTCTTTATAAAGACAAGGATGAAAAATGTATCTCTCATAAGGAACATGATTTTTTACTCAGTAAAGATCCACATATTCCATCCTTTTACATGTTGCCCAAGATTCACAAGAATCAAGTAACTCCACCAGGTAGGCATATAATAAGTGACAATAAGTTGAAATATCAGTATGTAGATTTTTTTCCTGCAACATTTTGTACCTGGTCTTTGATCCTTCATTCAAGACAGCACTTATGTGCTGAATATAATTTATTACATTAAGAATATAGTAACTTCTTTCTTAGTTACAATGGATGTAGAACCTTTGTATACTAATATTGACCATACAGATGAGCTTGAAGCCATTGAACACTTCTTGAGCAAGAGACCTCCTGAAAATATTCCACCTACTGCTTTTATTCTACAATTAACAAAGTGGACTCTTAAGAACAATGTGTTTTTTTTTTACAAACAAGTATAGTGTATGGCTATGGGTGCTTGTTTTGTGCCAAATTATTCTTAGAATTGTGGGAAGAGAGGTTTATTTATTCCTCAGCCAACCCCTTCCTTGATAAGATTGCATGATGGGGCAGATATATTGATGATTAATTTTTTATTTGGTCAGATTCAGAACTTCATACTTTTCATGAATTTGTTAATGTATCAACAGTAATTTGAAACTGAGCATCTTTATTTAAAAAAAAAAAAATCTGAAATCCTAATGGTGATATACATACCTCTATTTTCAGAAAACCAACGCACTGTAATACTGTTCCAACAGCCAACAGCTTCCATCCGACTTGGTTGATTGAAAAAAATACCATTTGGCCAGTTTCAAAGACTTAAAAGAATTTGTGATTTAGAGCATGATTTTGAAATTCAATTGAATGGTATGTTTCATAGATTCAAACAGAGGGGATGTGACTCACAGACTCACACACCACTGAAAGGGTCAGATCTATTAACAGAAAGCAACTACTGAAGAAAAACAGAACAATGGCACTTGAATATTAGGGTGCACATAGTGACAGCCTATAGTCGTGAAGCAGCACAAATAAAACAAATCATTAAATCTAACTGGAATATTGAAAACAGCCCTCAGCAGGCAATCATAGTTGTGGGTATTGCAATCACTGCAGTAACATGGTTAAAACAAAAACATTTACTGATGTTTTCTCAAACAAAACACACAGTGTGAATGTAGCCATTTTTACATTGGTCGAACGAAAAGGAAGAACAAAATGAGAGTGGCCAAACACAAATATGCCATTTGTACTTCCAATTTGGTATACCCAATGGCAAAAATGTTATCAGGAAGCTGGCAATTGCAGTGATAGCTCCTTTTGAGTTACACGAATATAATCTATCCCATGTTCAATAAGAGGTGGTAATAGATTAAAACGACTAATTCAACAAGAGACATTTTGGATTTATACACATTTGGATGTGCCACTACGTTACCTGGTATTAATGAAAATATAGACACTTTTTTACACTTTTTTTACACTTTTTTTTGTAGGTACTTACATTTTTGTATATAAATTAACATGTGTATACAGGTGAAACTCGAAAAATTAGACTATCATGCAAAAGTTCATTAATTTCAGTAATTCAACTTAAAAGGTGAAACTAATATATTATATAGACTCATTACAAGCAAAGTAAGATATTTCAAGACTTTATTTGATATAATTTTGATGATTATGGCTTACAGCTTATGAAAACCCCAAATTCAGAATCTCAGAAAATTAGAATATTACATGAAATCAATAAAAAAAAAGGATTTTAAATACAGAAATGTCGGCCCTCTGAAAAGTATAATCATGCATATGTACTCAATACTTGGTTTGGGCCCCTTTTGCATTAATTACTGCCTCAATGCGGTGTGGCATGGATGCTATCAGCCTGTGCCACTGCTGAGGTGTTATGGAAGACCAAGATGCTTCAATAGCGGCCTTCAGCTCTTCTGCATTGTTTGGTCTCATGTCTCTCATCTTTCTCTTAGCAATGCCCCATAGATTCTCTATGGGGTTCAGGTCAAGCGAGTTTGCTGGCCAATCAAGCACAGTAATACCATGGTCATTGAACCAGGTTTTGGTACTTTTGGCAGTGTGGGCAGGTGCCAAGTCCTGCTGGAAAATGAAGTCAGCATCTCCATAAAGCTTGTCTGCTGAAGGAAGCATGAAGTGCTCTAAAATGTCCTGGTAGACGGCTGTGTTGACTCTGGACTTAATAAAGCACAGTGGACCAACACCAGCCGATGACATGGCTCCCCAAACCAACAGAGACTGTGGAAACTTCACACTGGACTTCAAGCATCTTGGATTGTGTGCCTCTCCATTCTTCCTCCAGACTCTGGGACCTTGGTTTCCAAATGAGATGCAAAATTTGCTCTCATCAGAAAAGAGGACTTTGGACCACTGAGCAACAGACCAGTTCTTTTTTTCTTTAGCCCAGGTAAGACGTTTGACATTTGAAGCCCATGTCCAGGACCCGTCTGTGTATGGTGGCTCTTGATCCAGTAACTCTAGCCTCAGTCCACTCCTTGTGAAGCTCCCCCACACATTTGAATGGCCTTTTCCTGACAATCCTCTCCAGGCTACGGTCATCCCTGCTGCTTGTGCACCTTTTTCTTCCACACTTTTCCCTTCCACTTAACTTTCTATTAATGTGCTTTGATACAGCACTTTGAGAACATCCAACTTCTTTTGCAATTACCTTTTGAGGCTTTCCCTCCTTGTGGAGGGTGTCAATGATGGTTTTCTGCACAACTGTCAGGTCAGCAGTCTTCCCCATGATTGTGAATTCAACTGAACCAGACTGAGAGACCATTTAAAGGCTCAGGAACCCTTTGCAGGTGTTTAGATGATTAGAGTGTGACACTTTGAGCCTACAATACTGAACCTTTTCACAATATTCTAATTTTCTGAGATTCTGAATTTGGGGTTTTCATTAGCTGTAAGCCATAATCATCAAAATTATATCAAATAAAGGCTTGAAATATCTTACTTTGCTTGTAATGAGTCTACATAATAATAGTTTCACCTTTTAAGTTGAATTACTGAAATTAATGAACTTTTGCACGATATTCTAATTTTTCGAGTTTCACCTGTATATGTGTATGTAGGTAAATGTGTGTGTGTGTGAGAAATTTGTTGTTGTTGTTGTTTTAAGTGTGCTATCTGTTGGTTAATTTCATTTAATCTGAATATGTGGCAATCTTACAGCTAGTTTGTGAGCCACTCCCACTTGTTGATCAGCTGTTGATGTTTTCAATAATGGCCAAGACACATTGCGTTCATGTGTTGGCTGTTTTAGATTTTATAGTCCAGTTAAAGACAGGCTTTTTAATTCAAAACCATATGAGCGCCATGGATTATTCTCTTTTTTTTTCAAGAATATCTGTTAACTAGTTATATGTAAAGGATTGGGTTAGGCAATGGGAGCTTCTCCACAGGGAAACCCCCCACGGACCTCCCATTCCACAGTACGCTCGTGTGCCCTGGTCGAGTTCTGGGATTAGAGAGCTGCCAATTCCCATTGGCTTTTTCTCAAAGATCAGAGGTGTTTGGAGCTCCCAAAGGCAACCCCTAGTGTCACCACATCGACACAACGTCAAGTGATTGATAGATAGGGAAGTTTTTGAATTCACATGAATCCTGCCACACCCAGTGAAATCTACACAATTAATGATAAACACTCACTTTAAGCCAAAGAGGACGAGCTCTCGATTGCAGCATGGGAGAGTGGGCTTGTCCAGTCTGATGCAAAGGACTCGGCCGGGCTCCCACCCTCGGGTGCTTCTACCCAGTTGCAGGCTGACGCGCAGCTGGCGGCCATGCTTGCCCGTGGGGCTGTGAGCGTTGGGCTGGAGTGGAACCTTCCACTCCCCCTGAACCCTTGTGGCTCAATGATTGGTTCCTGGGCCCAGAGTGCTGCTTATGGCCGTGCCCCGCCCCAGTTCCTGCCAGGGGGTATGCAGCGATTCCCCAGGTGGATAAGGAGGTTGCGGTGCACTTGTGCCCGCAAAACGCCGGCACCTGGCAGAACCATCTGATTCTCCCGACCAGGGCCTGTAGGCTTACGTCATCACTGGCAACTAAGGCCTATGGTGCCGCTGGACAGGCCACCTTCGCCTGCATGCCATGGCTCTCCTGCAAGTACACCAAGCCAAGGCATGGAAAGAACTGCACAAGAGTAGTCCTGACCTGGGATTGATGCAGGAGCTGCGCTCGGCAACTGATCTCACCCTCCGGGCCACGAAGGTCATGCCGTGGTCTCAAGGGAAGGTGATATCCACCCTGGTGGTCGAGGAGCACCACCATTGGCTCAACCTGGTCGAGATGGAGGCTGACAAGGTATGAGCCAACTGTAGGAAACAGATGCCACCCATCTCATGGCCAGCCACTAAGAACCCGAGAAAGGTTTTTACAGCCCCTACTTCATCGTACCAAAGAAAGGCGGTGGGTTGTAGTCAATCTCGGACCTGCGAGTACTGAACCAGGCCTTGCATAGACTCGCGTTCGAGATGCTGATGCAAAGACATCCGGCATCAAGATTGGTTCGCGGCAGTAGACCAGAAGGACGCGTACTTCCACATCTTGGTTTTACAGTACCTCGACATAGGCCTTCCTACTGTTTACTTTCGAGGGCCGGGCATATCAGTACAAGGTGCTCCCCTTTGGTCTATTCCTGCCCCCTCGCGCCTTTACGAAGGTCCCAGAGGCAGCCCTTGCCCCGTTAAGGGAAGTGGGCATACGCATCCTCGATGACTGGCTGATACTAGCTCACTCTCGGGATTTGTTGCATGCACACAGGGACCTGGTGCTCAGGCACCTCAGCCGGCTGGGACTTTGGATCAACTGGGTAAAGAGCAAGCTCACCCCAGTTCAAAGAATCTCTTTTCTCAGCAGTGCCTCACGAGTGAGCGAATAAGAGGCATTTCACTCCAAACGTGTTTTTGTGACTCACTGCACTGTTTTTCAATTGTTTTCTTTTGTAAACATGCTAGATGGATGTTAACTACTGCAGCTCATTTCACTATAATTTTTAGCATCTCTCACAGGAGTGCTGCAAGTTAAAAAGATCTTTAACAGTTAAAAACACTATCAACTGCTATATGTCAAATACTCTATTTATTAATATTCCATATGACTTATGGAGCACCTGTGTCTCAAGACACAGCGTTCTACTCAGGTGTACGGTTGAGGAACATCTTGCTTTTTTAGTATGCGTTTGGTATTAAACACTGGGGGGTGCTATATCAGGAACACTATTTTCACTTAAAAAGTCCTACATAGGTCAGGCATATGAGTTATTGTCTTAAATCTTAGAATCCAAACTTTTATGAGAATACCATCAAATTTACATTTATGTTACACAAAATAAGGCATGAAATAATTTGTGCTGCAAATTAGCCTAGAGCTAAAGAGGTATAACTATTAATTTGAAAATAAAAGTCTTTCACATGGCACTTAAATGGACAAGTCATACATCAAATGAAAGCTCTCATTCTCAGGAATGTGACTGTGCCCTAACACAAAAGTTTGAAAGATTTTCAAAAGACTCACAAAATGAAAGTGAAATATGATTTTTGTAAGTCATCAAATACAAATGTTTCATTTATGCACCAATTATTACTGCTGTACGCCCAAAATAGCTAAAAACTTTATATCTGCTTTTACCTTAGGCAGCTAATGAGCCATTTTTTTACTTGTCTGTGAGCTTGCTTGGCTGATAAATCTAATGTTATATCTCATGTCTAGAACAAAATATGCCATCCAGCAGGAAAAACATGATAAACAAATCATCATACAAATATAGTTTTGACTATTGATAATTATATATATATATATATATATATATATATATATATATATATATATATATATATATATATATATATATATATATATTATCGTAAAGAGAATCTCAGCTTTCTAATGAACCTAGACTGAAATTCTAGTTCACTCAGAGATATTCAATAAATTGATGAGGGTGGTGCATAAACTGAATATTAGACTGAATGTCTATGGACGAGCAAATCTTTGACTGCTGAAATGCGTTAGAGCACCACCTACATTTCAGATCTTTATATTGTTATATATATATACATACATATACACACACACACACACATACGTTGTTGTTGTTAATACATTTTTAGGGCCCAAGCCTTGAAAAGGCAAGGCCCTATTGTTTTCGTTAGGATTATTATTATTATTAGGGCCCAAGCCTTGAAAAGACAAGGCCCTATTGTTTTCGTTAGGATTACTATTATTATTATTTTTTTTACGACTATTGGGGCACTTTTGGGGCTCTTAACGTGCTCGAAAACTCTTGAAACATTGCACATGGGTCAGAACCCGCGGCCATTAGGGCCGGGCTGAAGCTGGTACCGGGGCGTGGCAGGGGGGCTCGACGGCGCCCCCTGGAATGGGGTCCGAAAACTTGGTCCATAAATCAAACACGCTTGCATGTAATAATATGAAACTCGGTCCACATATAGATCTCATCGTTTCATATATCCTTCATACTTTTACTTTTTACCTCAGCCCAACAGGAAATCGTCTATTTAGGGTTTTTTGGAAAACGCATGCAATGGAATTTGAAATACTCCTCCTAGAGAATTCCACCAATCACCACGAAACTCGGTCAGCATGAAGTCAAGACATTGAGGATGAAAAATTGCCGGCGGATTTTTGATATCTTGAACGGTTTGGCCGTGGCGAGGAAACGAAATGATGGCGCGAAAAGAGAAACAGGAAGTGTGATATAACTTCTGCATACATTAATTGATCTCGATGAAACTTCAGCAGTGTGTTCGCTGTAAGGGGCCGATCGCATGGATGTGACTATTGTGAGTCAAAGTTATAGCGCCACCAACTGGCAGTAGGAAGTGTGTCACTTTCAAAATGCTTTGAAATCACCCTCTTATTTTTACCCGATTGACTTAAAACTGTAGGTGTATAATGTAAACACACGGCAGATGTAGACATGTGAAAGGATTATTGATATCTTCGATACTGTTGCCCGATGCTTTTGAGACTCTTAGCATACTTGAAATTGCATGAAACTCGACAGACACATCACATTTATTAGCCAGTAGACATGTGCAAAGTTTCAGAAACGGGCGTGGTGCAGGGGCTCAGTAGTGCCACCTTTTGACAAAAGGTGACCCACTTTACACTTTGACCCACAGTCACAAAACTCAGTAATTATATTGTTCTCATCGAGCCGGACAACTTTCTAATTTACAGTCATTAGCTCCAACAAAAAAACCAACAAAAAGTCAGATATTTTGGTTTGAATGTGGATGTTTTGGAGAATTTTCTCTCCCTCTCTCACTGACCCTACGTCTCTCTGTGTCTGTGGGGAGGGTGCTGATTTGGCTGATGAGTGAGAATGCTTTTATTTTTGTTTTTCAAGGTTTTGGGGCCCTTAACGTACTCGAAAACTCTCGAAACTTTGCACACGGGTCGGAACCCGCGGCCATCAGGGCCGGGCCGAAGATGGTACCCGGGCGTGGCAGGGGAGCTCGACAGCGCCCCCTGGAATGGGATTCGAACACTTGTCCGTATATCAAACATGCTTGCATGTAATAATATGAAACTCGGTACACTTGTAGAGCTCATCGGGCCGAACAACTTTCGTGCTCTAAGTTTTACGCCAGCCCAACAGGAAGTCGGCTATTATGGGTTGTTTGGAAACACATGCTCTGGAATTATATATATTCGTCCTAGAGAATGAATCCAATCGCCACCAAACTCGGTCGGCATGAAGTCAAGACATTGAGGATGCTACATTCCGGACGGATTTTTGATATCTCGAACGGTTTGGCCGTGGCAAGGAAATTGAGTTAGGACTAAAAAAGGACACATAAAGTGTGTTATAACTTAGTTAGTTCTATCTACAGTTACAAAACTCGGCGTGTATATTGTTCTCGTCAAGCCGAACAACTTTCTAATTTACAGTCATTAGCTCCGACCAACAGAAAGTCAGATATTGTGGTTTGAATGTGGATTTCTTGGAATTTTTCTCTCTCTGACAGAGTGACCCCTCCCATTCTGTGTTTTTCTCTCTCTCTGTCTCTCTCTGACAGACATAGTGGCCCTGCAATTCTGTCTGTGTGTGTGTGTGTGTGTGGGGAGGGGGAGGGAATTTCTCTGTTGGAACTTTGAAGCTCCAAATCGCCCTGAACATAGACATCCCAAGTCATTGAAAAGTTCAAATGGTATTATTTTAAGTTTTTTTTATTTCTCTCTTACGTTGTAAAATGCCACGTTTTTGAATGGCATGTAAAATGTAAAAATAATCACTCAATCTCCATTTTTTTCTCTGATCTGTTGCTATTTTAATGATTTAAAAATCAAAGCATTGACCATTTAAAGTGTGAGCTTGTACATTTTGAAATAGTTATAAACAGTCACAGCAATGCAGTGTTATTATGTGCCTACATAGTCTTTCAAATAAAATGAGTTTACCCCAAAAATATATTTCTCTCATCATTTACTCACCCTCAGGCACGTGCACACATAGACATCAAAGGGGCTTGAGCACCTGCCCTTTTTATTCCTCGAGAGAAAGTGCCCTTTTTTCTGGGATGTGTTTTTTATTTATTTTTATAAATAAATATATATATTCCTGTTTGCGCACAGCTTCCCTGTCAAACAAATATATTTATTAAATAAAAAATCAAAACATCAGGTCGGTAGATGAGATTTTGTCGAGGCCCACCCTCCCTCCCTCCCTCCGCGTCGTGTACAGTGCCTCGACTATACAGGTAATTAGCCAAAAGCAAATATAGTTAACTTGTGTCTTGCTAACATTTATGACTCATGAGCTACTAGCTAATGCAATAGGTTAGCTAAAGTCTAGCTAAGGCAATATATCATGGCCATACAGGCCAATATACTGTACTTATTGGAGACATTACAGGTGAATACAGTCAAATTTGTGTGATGTACTTAACATAATGATAAATAATCTTAAGATATTATATTGTATGCTATGTATTGTGAATACACCCATGTTAAACATAAAAATGTACTTCCATTGCATATCATAGGAACACATAAGCGTAAATTATAATTACATTAATAAACCTCGCACGAAACTTTGCACACTGGTCAGAACCCGCGGCCATTAGGGCCGGGATGAAGCTGGTACCCGGGCGTGGCAGGGGGGCTCGACAGCGCCCCCTGGAACAGGGTCCAAAATCTTTGGCCATAAATCAAACACGCTTGCATGTAATAATATGAAACTCGGTACACATATAGATCTCATCGTTTCATATGTCCTTCATACTTTTACTTTTTACCTCAGGCCAACTGGAAATCATCTATTTAGGGTTTTTTGGAAAACGCATGCAATGGAATGTGAAATACTCCTCCTAGAGAATTCCACCAATCGCCACGAAACTCGGTCAGCATGAAGTCAAGACATTGAGGATGAAAAATTGACAGCGGATTTTTGATATCTCGAACGGTTTGGCCGTGGCGAGGAAACGAAATTATGCCGCGAAAAGTGAAACAGGAAGTGTGTTATAACTTCTGCATACATTTATTGATCTCGATGAAACTGCAGCAGTGTGATCGCTGGAAGAAGCCGATCGCATGGATGTGACTATTGTGAGTCAAAGTTATAGCGCCACCAACTGGCAGAAGGAAGTGTGTCACTTTCAAAATGCTTTAAAATCACCCTCTTATTGTTACACGATTTATATAAAACTTTGTGTATAATGTAAACACAAGGCAGATGTAGACGTGTGAAAGGATTATTGATATCTTAAATACTGTTGTCGTGGCAGCGCTTCAAACTTGAATATTCTTTTTTGATGCCTGGTGCAGGGGCTCAGTAGCGCCACCTTTGGACAAAAGTGGGGTATTGGTTTCATACTTCGACCTAGAGTAACAAAACTCAGGAATTATATTGTTCTCATCGAGCCGGACAACTTTCTAATTTACATTCATTAGCTCAGACCAACAGAAAGTCAGATATTTTGGTTTGAATGTGGAACACATTGCAAATGAACTTTGAAGCTTCAAAAAGCACACAAAGGAAGCATAAAAGCAAGGAAGTGTGTTATAACTTTTGCATACATTAACTGATCTCGATGAAACTTCAGCAGTGTGTCACATGGATGTGACTACTGTGAGTCAAAGTTATAGCGCCACCAACTGGCAGAAGGAAGTGTGTCACTTTCAAAATGCTTTGAAATCACCCCTTATGTCTCAATTGAACAAAGAGTTGATAAAGAAATCGGGTATCAATATATTGAATTATGAATTATTGCAGTGATCAACTGTGATGTCCGGTTAAGATGAAAATAAACTATCGCTCTGTCTAAGCGATTATCTTTCTGAAACACGTCACAAAAACTTACAGAAACGGATAACACAAACATGATGTTGGAAATATACACTTATCAGAATAGTTATATTAAACTTGTCTATTTCAGTTAAAGCCATTTAAGTTATAAAGCTGTCTCATATGTAATTTCTCCTTTAATTCTATAATATAACCACTAGGTGGAGTTCTAAGCCTATTTTCTGTATTCTCGTTGTTTTAACGTATGAAGAAGAATTACATGTTGTTGAGAACGCAGTAAAGTGTGACGCATATTTCGTTCTGTGAGTTTTATGAGTACTCCGAGTCTTTATTAAAACCAACACATGAAACATATGTCTAAAGAAAGTAGGGATGGGCTGATCGATCCGAACGTATCAAAACTTCCGAGAATGATGATCAAATTTCAAAATGCTTTGAAATCGCACTCTTATATTGTAAACCTGTGATAAAACATCGATGCTTGTGTTTTACATTTTTAAGAAAACAACAAAAATGGCAGCAAACAGCCGCTTTTATAATTATTGTTTTGCGATCTTTGCGATTGTTTTTCTTTCTGATTAGTTTTCTGATAAAACTACCTTTTGTTGTTGAAATGACGTTGTTCCAACGGGAGCGCGAAGTGGAGGGCGGGTCCACCTTCTTCATGTAGCCAATCAGATGAGCTAATCGCTAACTCTCGATTTACACTTATCTGATTGGTTTAAAAACACGCCAGTCACCAGAACACATCTTTAACATAATTTGGCTCACACCCGTTCTCGTTGCTGCAATGGTACTTTTAACGCAAACATACATGTTAAATAATAAATAAATGAACAAATGAATAAATAAATGTATAAATAAACCATGATTACTTGGTTACAAATACACACACACACACACACACACACACACACACACTCCATCATTGCAATCTTGACATCGCAGCCTGTTCATTATAGCCGCAATAAAATATAATAATAAAATAGTAAACCTAACATATATAAATTACTCTGTTTAAATTAGGGCTGGGCGATAAAACGATCTCGATATGGCATCGCGATAATATTTATTTAGACTACGATGATAAAATTTTGACATGTTTACTCGATATGGATAGACCTAACAGCCTATTACAAAGCAGAAATAAACGGACAACAGCCAGTCAGAATGCAGATTTTGGCTTGTACACGCAGATGCAGATTTTGCAGATTTTGGCTAAGTACACGCCCATTTGCTAGCAGAGCACTGTTTGAGCTACCGGCAGTAAAGAAAGTGAATGTAAAGAAAAAATGAGTGGAAACGACGAACTCGAACTATCTTCCAAAGCTGAGGAAATTGTTAACAAAAAAAGGTAACAAGACGTCAATTATATGGAAGTGGTTTGGATATCTGAAAAGCGATGACGCGCAAATAAAGACGGTCTGGCGAAATATGCCGTCGGTCGGTGAAGACGGAAACACAACAAATAAAACCTTTTCGGTCACCTGAAAAGGTACCATCCCAGCGACCACACCGAGAGTATGAAAATGCGGGCCCATGTTAATGTTACTCCGTACAAAAGTTTTGCAGACTAGTCTTTCTGGCAAAAAACCTATAATAGGGTAATTAGGGTTACATATGACGAGCACTACCTAAAAGGTGTAGCATAGTGACAGGTTTACAATGTTTACATTTTGCACTTTTTACTCAGATTGCTACCGCTAAAACATTTGGTATATTTAAAACCAGTACACAATTAATATTTTATTTATCTGACAGTTAAGTACTTAAATCTGCCAGGGACTTTGTGGTTCACTTGTTTACATTTGTTGTCTTGGTTGTACCTCTGCAAACATTTTGAAATGTTTGCTGCCCTGCCAAAGAAATTTGATGTGATAGTACTGTAGTCACAGCTTTTAGTTTTATATTTTATAATAAGTTACAAGGCAAGCTAACTTGCATTGTTTTGTCAAGGCAGATAAAGCATGTTTGCTAAAAGTAAAATGTTAACATTTAGATTTAAAGTTTATCAATATTCTTTTATAACAAAATATATTCTCAACCAGTCCATGTTTGCACAGTTAAATGTTTGCATTGTTATTTATTTATGTTAATAAACTATATAGTTCAACTATTGAACCTTCTGGTTTCTTCAGGCATCATTATCAGTATACTTTTCAAACGGGCAGCATTATTAAATTATATATCGTAACAAATATCGATATCGATCAATATGGAAAAAAATATCGTGATAATATATTTTGCCATATCGCCCAGCCCTAGTTTAAATAGTCAGTAGTACAATTCAGTATCATTCACAGTAAGCACCGCTCCACTGTGTTGTTTCCAAGCATATTTTTAGCATGTAAAGAGGATGATTTTCTACGTCGGTATTGGAGCGTGAGTAAAGTACAAAGCCTATAATAAAGAATAGTTTAGCATCCAAATACATCGCAAATGTAAAAACATTTTGATTCTAAAGAGAGCGTTTTTTTTATTCATGTTCTGTTCTGAATATCATTCAGTTTCAAGGATTTGTTGTGGAATGTTTTGAGAGTACCATCAAATAAGAATAATTCTCTCGTTTTAGTGATTCCCTAGTTATTTATTTTTTTAGTTTTTTCATTGTTCTAATCAGGTAAGGCAAGTAATATTCTCTGTCTTTATATAAATAAACCAAAACCAAAAAGTTTGAGAACCGTTGCTTTATGGCACGTTTTGGATTGTGGTCAGCACAGAAAACAGCGCACGATTCTTGAATGGTTTGAAAGTTATATTGAAATGCTTACAAAGGAATGGATAAGAGGAATCGACATTTTTATTTAAAAACAAGTCATCTGAAACCTGACATCAAGTAAGGTGAGAAACAACGAATTTCACACACTTGGAAAATGCTTTTTATTTGAATGAGTGAACGTGGCTCTTAAAAGAGCCATTGTTGCTGCCCTTAAAATGACATTTGTTGCTTCATCTTCTGAGTTCCACCTGCAGAGCTTCTCGGAGGTTGCTCGGCAGAAGCTGGTTTCCCTCTGGTCTCAGGTGGACTCCGTCTCCGCACAGATGGAACAAGCCGATGTTTCTGTGGTGAATGCAGCGCATCTGCCTCTCTGCCAAGAAGCCAGATATGGCGCCGTTGATCCACCGCCGGCTTCGTTCAGTGCCATAGCCAGTCCTGCCAGTCTGTCCTCTCCAATTTAGATGGGGTAAAATGCCAGAAAACACCAGCCTGGTTCTGGGAAACATTTGTAAGACTTCGGTCAGGTCACTCTTTATTTCCTGAAGAAAATCGAGGCGGTTGCGGCCCACCCGACACAAACTGTTCCCTCCCAGGTGAATAATGAGAATATCTGGAGCTGTAGCTTTGGCCCTGAGAGAGCGCAGAGCTGGAAACAGCTGCTCCCAGAGTCTGCCTCCTCTGCCGTCCCAGGTGATCTCACACTGAAGACCGAGGTTTCCGTCCAGGCGCTGCTCACAGAAGTGAGTATGCAGTCTGCGGATGATGGAACTGCCGACGATCCAAACACGTGAAGCCATCTCAAAGACGAGTGAGGGAATGTGATTTACAACCGGTATTTATGAGTGTTGCACGTTTGGTTCCTAAAGGTGTTACAGGCCCCACTCATTTCCAGATTCAATAATCGGCTCGTTCTTACATAGTAGAGAACGTTCGCACATGCGCAGTCTTCAAAAACGGTGCTTTAAATCTCTTGACAAACTAAAAAACATAAATAACATTTGGATGTATTCTAAACAAAAGACACAGGTTGTACTGAATGTCAGCTTGTTTATTTGGCTCAAGATAAGGATTTATTAAGTCCACATGTCATGCAAACAAGAAATGCTTCTAACTAGGTCGAGAGCTTTCGTTGCGAATGTTCGTTGGAGTTCTACAGCACACATCTTCTCGACAGTCAAAGCGAGGTTACGTTATTGCCCATCGTGCACAGCAACCCTAAAGGCACGGGGGTGGCGGTGCCACCGGCTTGGGCCCGCCATCGCTGCTTGCAGCTATATTTATTATTAGGGCCCAAGCCTTGAAAAGGCAAGGCCCTATTGTTTTCGTTAGAATTATTAGGGCCCAAGCCTTGAAAAGGCAAGGCCCTATTGTTTTCATTAGGATTATTATTAGGGCCCAAGCACAAAGTGCGTAGGACCCTATTGTTTTCGTTAGGATTATTAGGGCCCAAGCACAAAGTGCGTAGGACCCTATTGTTTTCGTTAGGATTATTATTATTATTATTATTATTATTATTATTATTTTTTTTTTTTTTACGACTTACGGGGCACTTTTGGGGCTCTTAACATGCTCAAAAACTCTTGAAACTTTGCACACGGGTCAGAACCTGCGGTCATTAGGGCCGGCCTGAAGCTGGTACCGGGCGTGGCAGGGGCTCGACAGCGCCCCTGGAACAGGGTCCGAAAACTTGGTCTATAACTCAAACACGCTTGCATGTAATAATATGAAACTCGGTACACATATAGATCTCATCATTTCATATATCCTTCATACTTTCACTTTTTACCCCAGACCAACAGGAAACCGTCTATTTAGGGTTGTTTGAAAACGCACGCAATGGAATTTGGAATACTCCTCCCAGAGAACTCCACCAATCGCCACCAATCTCGGTCAGCATGATGTCAAGACATTGACCATGAAAAATTGCCGGCAGATTATTGATATCTCCAACGGTTTGGCCGTGGCAAGGAAACGAAATGATGGCGAGAACGAGAAACAGTCAGAGTGTTATAACTTCTACATACATTAATTGATCTCGATGAAACTTCAGCGGTGTGTTACGCTGTAAGAGGCCGATCGCATGGATGTGACTATTGTGAGTCAAAGTTATAGCGCCACCAACTGGCAGAAGGAAGTGTGTCACTTTCAAAATGCTTTAAAATCACCCACTTATTGTTACACGATTTACTTCAAACTTTAGGTGTATAATGTAAACACACGGCAGATGTAGACGTGTGAAAGAATTATTGATATCTTAAATACTGCTGTCGCGGCAGCTCTTCAAACTTGAATTTTCTTTTTGATGCCTGGTGCAGGGGCTCAGTAGCGCCACCTTCAGACAAAAGTGGGGTATTGGTTTCATACTTTGACCTACAGTCAGATATTTTGGTTTGAATGTGGAACACATTGCACAAGAACTTTGAAGCTCAAAAAGCACATAAATGAAGCTTAAACAGCAAGGAAGTGTGTTATAACTTCTGCATACATTACTTGATCTCGATGAAACTTAAGCAGTTTCTTCACTTGAAGAGGCCGGTCGCGTGGATGTGACTATTGTGAGTCAAAGTTATAGCGCCACCAACTGGCAGAAGGAAGTGTGTCACTTTCAAAATGCTTTGAATCACCCCTTATGTCTCAATTGAACAAACAGTTGATAAAGAAATCGGTATCAATATATTGAATTATGAATTATTTCACTGATCAACTGTGATGTCCGGTTAAGATGAAAATAAACTATTACTCTGTCTAAGCGATTATCTTTCTGAAACACGTCACAAAAACTTACAGAAACGGATAACACAAACATGACGTTGGAAATATACACTTATCAGTATAGTTATATTAAACTTGTCTATTTCAGTTATAAAGCTGTCTCATATGTAATTTCTCCTTTAATTCTATAATATAACCACTAGATGGAGGTCTAAGCACATTTTCTGTATTCTCGTTGTTTTAACGTAAGAAGAACACTTGTACGTGTTGACTGTTGAGAACGGTGTTTGGAGATTTTAAAAGACGCGGACCAGACGGAAAAACAAGACATACTGCATCATTGCGTTCAATATTTTAACGAGGGCCACTCGTGACGCTGTACACGGTGTAAGCATCAGCTTGAGGACTCTTCAAAATGTATATAGGTCTCAGTTCTGGATGGAGTTATTTGCAGACCTTAGAGATGCTGGATACTTCAACGGGAGTCGTGAGCGTCATTGCTTTGGTGATACAATAAAAAATACTCTACAAAAAAATAAATAAATAAATAAAAAAAAACAGGGTTTCCACGGGGTCTTAAAAAGTCTAAAATTTCAAAATCACAATTTAAGGCCTTAAAAAGTCTTAAATTTGCTGAAGTATTGTGTTCTAGGTCTTAAATAATTTTTAACAGGTCTTAATTTTCCTACGTCCATGTAAATCTCATTTAAATGCTCCATGGCGCTTTGGAATGTTTCTTTTTTTACTTCCGTGGTGTTGTAGTTTCTTATTTCAGCTAGTCCAAATATAATTCGCTGTATTATGACTACAAAATAGACCAACATGCAACAGCCAGCTTTGAGCTTTCGTGTTATTGGCGCGAGTCTCTCGGATACAACAGAAAGACGTTAAACGGATTTTATTCAGCTATGAGGAAGTGCAAGTTTAGCGATACTTGGCTTGAAAAATCTGAATTTCGTGCTTGGTTAAACCCAGTTGCAAATAACGCATTTGAAGCCTTATGCAAGAAAGCTATTAAATTGGGAATGTTGGGTGTACGGGCGCTGGAGTCTCATTCAAAAAGTGAAAAATATCTAACTGCTGTCAAGGGTCTCCAGCAAACTACAGCCATCAGCCATTACGCGCTTTGGAATAGCGGATGATGACTAATTTCCAAAATCACGGGACCGTTCGTGCTGATGTTCGACGAAAGTCTTCATCGCACCACCAAAACGAAACAGCTGGACCTGCACGTACGTTTTTCGTCTGCTGCTGAATGGGTCGAGACTGCAATAAATAAAAATAAAAAGGAATAGGCTACAATGAATGATCTATGGCAGGGCTAGTATAATGGTGGCCCCCAGATCATCTTTATCTGACCCTCCAACAGTTTTTTTTATTTTTAAAAACCCTCACAATCTGATATCAAAGTGCCCTCTCAGCAAAGGTTTAGCGCGTTCATAGGCAACCTCATTCATCGGTGAGTTTAACAACGCTCATTTTGGTGTACAACCCCATTCATCGGTGAGTTTAACAACGCTCAACTGCAGGTAAAGCAGCACTAAGAGGTGAGTTCAACCAAAACAACGCTAAACTGCATGTGGCTAATGTTTACACTCAGGGTACATTACGGCATGTTTTCCATAACGTTACGACGTTCTCAATATAATTCATAATCACACGTTTATAATGAACAACGCGTTATGGTTATTGTGTTATTAAAACTGTGTACGCATGTGTTACAGTTAACATGGTAACACTAAGTTACACCTGGTTTACTTGTATGTTACTGATTAAGAAGTAATGTAAAAAAAAAACAGTTATAACTGCATGAAGATGAATGGTAACACAATACTGGCAAAATACTGTTTACATCTTGCAAATGCATATGATTCAAGACTAGAATTCCCCCAGAACGGAGGGAGGGCGGGTGACCAAACCTCATTATCATTTAAAGTCATATGCACTGAAACGGCGTGCTGAAAACGGAGCTGTTTTTGAGCAGTTAAAATTTGTGTTTTCTTAAAACACTAATGAGAATTTTTAATAAAAGTATATTACAAAGTTTTCATTTAGACCCTAAAGATTCATATTAACTTGTACAAAAATGGCATTATATGACCCCTTTAAGGTTACAAATACACACACACACACACACTCCATCATTGCAATCTTGACATTGCAGCCTGTTCATTATAGCCGCAATAAAATATAATAATAAAATAGTAAACCTACCATATAAAAATTACTCTGTTTAAATAGTCAGTAGTACAATTAGTATCATTCACAGTAAGCACCGCTCACTGTGATGTTTCCAAGCATATTTTTAGCATGCAAAGAGGATGATTTTCTACGTCGGTATTGGAGCGTGAGTAAAGTACAAAGCCTATAATAACTGGCAGAAGGCAGTAAGAGAAACAGGAAGTCTGTTATAACTTCTGCATACATTAATTGATCTCGACTGAAACTTCAGCAGTGTGTTCGCTGTAAGAGGCCGATCGCATGGATATTGCTATTGTGAGTCAGTTATAGCGCCACCAACTGGCAGAAGGAAGTGTGTCACTTTCAAAATGCTTTTAAAATCACCCCTTATGTCTCAAGTGAACAAACAGACCAACAGAAAGTCAGATATTTTGGTTTGAATGTGGATTTCTTGGAATTTGCACACATCTTCTCGACGGTCGAGCTGAGCTTACGTTATTGCCCGTCGTGTGCGGCGACCCTAAAGGCCCAGGGTGGCGGTGCCACCGGCTTGGGCCCGTCATCGCTGCTCCCAGCTTTAATTATTATTATTATTATTATTATTATTATTATTATTATTATTATTATTATTATTATTTTTTTTTTTTTTTTTACGACTTACGGGGCACTTTTGGGGCTCTTAACATGCTCAAAAACTCTTGAAACTTTGCACACGGGTCAGAACCTGCGGTCATTAGGGCCGGGCTGAAGCTGGTACCCGGGCGTGGCACGGGGGCTCGACAGCGCCCCCTGGAACAGGGTCCGAAAACTTGGTCTATAACTCAAACCTGCTTGCATGTAATAATATGAAACTCGGTACACATATAGATCTCATCGTTTCATATATCCTTCATACTTTTACTTTTTACCCCAGACCAACAGGAAACCGTCTATTTAGGGTTGTTTGAAAACGTACGCAATGGAATTTGGAATACTCCTCCCAGAGAATTCCACCAATCGCCACCAAACTCGGTCAGCATGATGTCAAGACATTGAGCATGAAAAATTGCCGGCAGATTTTTGATATCTCTAACGGTTTGGCCGTGGCGAGGAAACGAAATGATGGCGAGAACGAGAAACAGTCAGAGTGTTATAACTTCTGCATACATTAATTGATCTCGATGAAACTTCAGCGGTGTGTTCGCTGTAAGAGGCCGATCGCATGGATGTGACTATTGTGAGTCAAAGTTATAGCGCCACCAACTGGCAGAAGGAAGTGTGTCACTTTCAAAATGCTTTAAAATCACCCACTTATTGTTACACGATTTACTTCAGACTTTATGTGTATAATGTAAACACCGGCAGATGTAGACGTGTGAAAGGATTATTGATATCTTAAATACTGTTGTCGTGGCAGCTTTTCAAACTTGAATTTTCTTTTTGATGCCTGGTGCAGGGGCTCAGTAGCGCCACCTTCAGACAAAAGTGGGGTATTGGTTTCATACTTTGACCTACAGTCAGATATTTTGGTTTGAATGTGGAAAACATTGCACAAGAACTTTGAAGCTCAAAAAGCACATAAATGCAGCTTAAACAGCAAGGAAGTGTGTTATAACTTCTGCATACATTACTTGATCTCGATGAAACTTCAGCAGTTTCTTCACTGGAAGAGGCCGGTCGCGTGGATGTGACTATTGTGAGTCAAAGTTATAGCGCCACCAACTGGCAGAAGTAAGTGTGTCACTTTCAAAATGCTTTGAAATCACCCCTTATGTCTCAATTGAACAAACAGTTGATAAAGAAATCGGTATCAATATATTGAATTATGAATTATTGCAGTGATCAACTGTGATGTCCGGTTAAGATGAAAATAAACTATTACTCTGTCTAAGCGATTATCTTTCTGAAACACGTCACAAAAACTTACAGAAACGGATAACACAAACATGATGTTGGAAAAATACACTTATCAGAATAGTTATATTAAACTTGTCTATTTCAGTTAAAGCCATTTCAGTTATAAAGCTGTCTCATATGTAATTTCTCCTTTAATTCTATAATATAACCACTAGGTGGAGGTCTAAGCACATTTTCTGTATTCTCGTTGTTTTAACGTAAGAAGAAGATTTGTATGTGCTGACTGTTGAGAACGGTGTTTGGAGTTTTTAAAAGACGCGGACCAGACAGAAAAACAAGACATACTGCATCATTGCGTTCAATATTATAACGAGGGCCACTCGTACGCTGTACACGGTGTAAACATCAGCTTGAGGACTCTTAAAAATGTATATACGTCTCAGTTCTGGATGGAGTTATTTGCAGACCTTAGAGATGCTGGATACTTCAACGGGAGTCGTGAGCGTCATTGCTTTGGTGATTTTACTCAGAACAGGGTTTCACGGGGTCTTAAAAAGTCTTAAAAAGTCTAAAATTTCAAAATGACAATTTAAGGCCTTAAAAGTCTTAAATTTGCTGAAGTATTGTGTTCTAGGTCTTAAATAATTTTTAACAGGTCTTAATTTTCCTACGTCCATGTAAATCTCATTTAAATGCTCCACAGCGCTTTGGAATGTTTTTTTTTTAATTCCGTGGTGTTGTAGTTTCTTTTTCGCTAGTCCAAATATAATTCGCTGTATTATGACTACAAAATAGACCAACATGCAACAGCCAATCAGCTTTGAGCTTCCGTGTTATTGGCGCGAGTCTCTTGGATACCACAGAAAGACGTTAAGCGGATTTTATTCAGCTATGAGGAAGCGCAAGTTTAGCGATACTTGGCTTGAAAAATCTGAATTTCGTGCTTGGTTAAAGCCAGTTGCAAATAACGCATTTGAAGCCTACTGCTTATGCAAGAAAGCTATTAAATTGGGAATGTTGGGTGTACTGGCGCTGGAGTCTCATTCAAAAAGTGAAAAACATCTAACTGCTGTGAAGGGTCTCCAGCAAGCGACAGCCATCAGCCATTACGGCTTTGGAATAGCGGATGATGACTAATTTCCAAAATCACGGGACCGTTCGTGCTGATGTTCGACGAAAGTCTTCATCGCACCACCAAAACGAAACAGCTGGACCTGCACGTACGTTTTTGGGAGGGCGGGCAGGTGCAGTCAAGATACCTGGGATTCCAGTTCATGGGTCATGCAACTGCCGAGGACTTAATGAAACATGTGAAAGTAAGTAAATGTTTTATTTTAGCAAATAAATAAATTTGAGCTAAAATTATTTTAGCTGTTACGACTTTGTTTATAGATTATTATTTTTTCATTAGCAAAAGGGTGATTACAGTGATATTTTCTGTTGAGAACTCTGTTGCACCCTATTGACTTAAATGGGCGCGTTCTCTTGAATTGCTTAGTTACCAATGATCGCTGCGTTAACTCGACAATCGACTACTGTGGACTTCGACCGAAAACAGGAAGGCCCTGTCCCAATATGCACACTATGCCCTAAGGCCTTCCTCGAAGTGGACACTTGTTGAAAGTGCACTTAGCGGAGTAAGTGCGCAAGGGCCCGAAGCTGTGAAAAGCAGAATTGGGACAGTTTTGCACACGTCACTATCTACCTCACTTCTGTTGTCATCAGGAGAGCAAACATAACGTGCAGGGTAGTCCGATAGACTTCTATATATCTCTGAACCGGTAAGCTCACTGCAATGGTCTGCTGCGAATGGGTCGAGACTGCAGTAAATAAAAATAAAAAGGAATAGGCTACAATAAATAATCTATGGCAGGGCTAGTATAATGGTGGCCCCCAGATCATCTTTATCTGGCCCTCCAACAGTTTTTTTATGTTTAAAAACCCTCACAATCTGATATCAAAGTGCCCTCTCAGCAAAGGTTTAGCTGTTCATAGGCAACCGCATTCATCGGTGAGTTTAACAACGCTCATTGTGGTGTAAAACCCCATTCATCGGTGAGTTTAACAACGCTCAACTGCAGGTAAAGCGGCATTCAGAGGTCAGTTTAACCAAAACAACGCTAAACTGCATGTGGCTAATGTTTACACTCAGGGTACATTACGGCATGTTTTCCATAACGTTACGACGTTCTCAATATAATTCATAATCCCACGTTTATAATGAACAACGCGTTATGGTTATTGTGTTATTAAAAACTGTGTACGCAGGTGTTACAGTTAACATGGTAACACTAAGTTACACCTGGTATACTTGTATGTTACTGATTAAGATGTCAAAAAAACAGTTATAACTGCATGAAGATCAATGGTAACACAATACTGGCAAAATACTGTTTACATCTTGCAAATGCATATGATTCAAGACTAGAATTCCCCCAGAACGGAGGGAGGGGCGGGGTGACCAAACCTCATTATCATTTAAAGTCATATGCACTGAAACGGCGTGCTGAAAACGGAGCTGTTTTTGAGCAGTTAAAATTAGTGTTTTCTTAAAATACTAATGAGAATTTTTAATAAAAGTATATTACAAAGTTTTCATTTAGACCCTAAAGATTCATATTAACTTGTACAAAAATGGCATTATATGACCCCTTTAAGGTTACAAATACACACACACACACACACACACACACACACACACACACTCCATCATTGCAATCTTGACATTGCAGCCTGTTCATTATAGCCGCAATAAAATATAATAATAAAATAGTAAACCTACCATATAAAAATTACTCTGTTTAAATAGTCAGTAGTACAATTCGTATCATTCACAGTAAGCACCGCTCCACTGTGATGTTTCCAAGCATATTTTTAGCATGTAAAGAGGATGATTTTCTACGTCGGTATTGGAGCGTGAGTAAAGTACAAAGCCTAAAATAACTGGCAGAAGGCAGTAAGACAAACAGGAAGTCTGTTATAACTTCTGCATACATTAATTGATCTCGACGAAACTTCAGCAGTGTGTTCGCTGTAAGAGGCCGATCGCATGGATGTTGCTATTGTGAGTCAGTTATAGCGCCACCAACTGGCAGAAGGAAGTGTGTCACTTTCAAAATGCTTTTAAATCACCCCTTATGTCTCAAGTGAACAAACAGACCAACAGAAAGTCAGATATTTTGGTTTGAATGTGGATTTCTTGGAATTTGCACACATCTTCTCGACGGTCGAAGCGAGCTTACGTTATTGCCCGTCGTGCGCGGCAACCCTAAAGGCCCAGGGGTGGCGGTGCCACCGGCTTGGGCCCGTCATCGCTGCTCGCAGCTTTAATTATTATTATTATTAGGGCCCAAGCACAAAGTGCGTAGGACCCTATTGTTTTCGTTAGAATTATTATTAGGGCCCAAGCACAAAGTGCGTAGGACCCTATTGTTTTCGTTAGGATTATTATTATTATTATTATTATTATTATTATTTTTTTTTTTTTTTTTCCGACTTACGGGGCACTTTTGGGGCTCTTAACATGCTCAAAAACTCTTGAAACTTTGCACACGGGTCAGAACCTGCGGTCATTAGGGCCGGGCTGAAGCTGGTACCCGGGCGTGGCAGGGGGGCTCGACAGCGCCCCCTGGAACAGGGTCCAAAATCTTTGGCCATAAATCAAACACGCTTGCATGTAATAATATGAAACTGGGTACACGTATAGATCTCATCGTTTCATATATCCTTCATACTTTTACTTTTTACCCCAGACCAACAGGAAACCGTCTATTTAGGGTTGTTTGAAAAACGCACGCAATGGAATTTGGAATACTCCTCCCAGAGAATTCCACCAATCGCCACCAAACTCGGTCAGCATGATGTCAAGACATTGAGCATGAAAAATTGCCGGCAGATTTTTGATATCTCTAACGGTTTGGCCGTGGCGAGGAAACGAAATGATGGCGAAACGAGAAACAGTCAGAGTGTTATAACTTCTGCATACATTAATTGATCTCGATGAAACTTCAGCTGTGTGTTCGCTGTAAGAGGCCGATCGCATGGATGTGACTATTGTGAGTCAAAGTTATAGCGCCACCAACTGGCAGAAGGAAGTGTGTCACTTTCAAAATGCTTTAAAATCACCCACTTATTGTTACACGATTTACTTCAAACTTTATGTGTATAATGTAAACACCCGGCAGATGTAGACGTGTGAAAGGATTATTGATATCTTAAATACTGTTGTTGTGGCAGCTCTTCAAACTTGAATTTTCTTTTTTGATGCCTGGTGCAGGGGCTCAGTAGCGCCACCTTCAGACAAAAGTGGGGTATTGGTTTCATACTTTGACCTAGAGTCAGATATCAATATATTGAATTATGAATTATTGCAGTGATCAACTTTAATGTCCGGTTAAGATGAAAATAAACTATTGCTCTGTCTAAGCCATTATCTTTCTGAAACACGTCACAAAAACTTACAGAAACTGATAACACAAACATGATGTTGGAAATATACACTTATCAGAATAGTTATATTAAACTTTAGTCTATTTCAGTTAAAGCCATTTCAGTTATAAAGCTGTCTCATGTAATTTCTCCTTTAATTCTATAATATAACCACTAGGTGGAGTTCTAAGCCTATTTTCTGTATTCTCGTTGTTTTAACGTATGAAGAAGACTTGTACATGTTGTTGAGAACGCAGTAAAGTGTGACGCATATTTCGTTCTGTGAGTTTTATGAGTACTCCGAGTCTTTATTAAAACCAACACATGAAACATATGTCTAAAGAAAGTAGGGATGGGCTGATCGATCCGAGCGTATCAAAACGTCCGAGAATGATGATCAAATTTCAAAATGCTTTGAAATCACACTCTTATTTTTATTGTAAACCTGTGATAAAACATATATGCTTGTGTTTTACATTTTTAAGAAAACAAAAAAATGGCAGCAAACAACCACTTTTATAATTATTGTTTTGCGATCTTTGCGATTGATTTTCTTTCTGATTAATTTTCTGATAAATCTACCATTTGTTTTTGAAATGACGTAGTTCCAACAGGAGTCGCGAAGTGGAGGCGGGTCCACCTTCTTCATGTAGCCAATCAGATGAGCTAATCGCTAACTCTCGATTTACTCTTATCTGATTGGTTTAAAAACACGCCAGTCACCAGAACACATCTTTAACATAATTTGGCTCAGACCCGTTCTCGTTGCTGCAATGGTACTTTTAATAATGCACACATGCATGTTAAATAATAAATAAATAAAAGAACAAATGAATAAATAAATGAATAAATAAACCATGATTACTTAAGGTTACAAATACACACACACACACACACACACACACACACACTCCATCATTGCAATCTTGACATCGCAGCCTGTTCATTATATCCGCAATAAAATATAATAATAAAATAGTAAACCTAACATATAAAAATTACTCTGTTTAAATTAGGGCTGGGCGATAAAACGATCTCGATATGGCATCGCGATAATATTTATTTAGACTACGATGATAAACTTTTGACATGTTTACTCGATATGGATAGACCTAACAGCCTATTACAAAGCAGAAATAAACGGACAACAGCCAGTCAGAACGCAGATTTTGGCTTGTGCGTCTAAGTACACGCCCATTTGCTAGCAGAGCACTGTTTGAGCTACCGGCAGTGAAGAAAGTGAGTGTAAAGAAAAAATGAGTGGAAACGACGAACTCGAACTATCTTCCAAAGCTGAGGAAATTGTTGACAAAAAAGGTAACAAGACGTCAATTATATGGAAGTGGTTTGGATATCTGAAAAGCGACGACGCGCAAATAAAGACGGTCTCGCGAAATATGCCGTCGGTCGGTGATAACCAAGACGGGAAACACAAATAAAACCTTTTCGGTCACCTGAAAA
This sequence comes from Xyrauchen texanus, assembly GCF_025860055.1. Lineage (NCBI taxonomy): Eukaryota > Metazoa > Chordata > Actinopteri > Cypriniformes > Catostomidae > Xyrauchen > Xyrauchen texanus. The sequence goes on along the minus strand of NC_068292.1, from coordinate 7,089,397 downwards.
GGTACCATCCCAGCGACCACACCGAGAGTATGAAAATGCGGGCCCATGTTAATGTTACTCCGTCCAAAAGTTTTGCAGACTAGTCTTTCTGGCAAAAACCTATAATAGGGTAATTAGGGTTACATGAGCACTACCTAAAAGGTGTAGCATAGTGACTGGTTTACAATGTTTACATTTTGCACTTTTTACTCAGATTGCTACCTCTAAAACATTTGAGATATTTAAAACCAGTACACAATTAATATTTTATTTATCTGACAGTTAAGTACTTAAATCTGCCAGGGACTTTGTGATTCACTTGTTTACATTTGTTGTCTTGGTTGTACCTCTGCAAACATTTTGAAATGTTTGCTGCCCTGCCAAAGAAATTTGATGTGATAGTACTGTAGTCACAGCTTTTAGTTTGATATTTTATAATCAGTTACAAGGCAAGCTAACTTGCATTGTTTTGTCAAGGCAGATAAAGCATGTTTGCTAAAAGTAAAATGTTAACATTTAGATTTAAAGTTTATCAATATTCTTTTATAACAAAATATATTCTCAACCAATCCATGTTTGCACAGTTAAATGTTTGCATTGTTATTTATTTATGTTAATAAACTATATAGTTCAACTATTGAACCTTCTGGTTTCTTCAGGCATCATTATCAGTATACTTTTCAAACGGGCAGCATTATTAAATTATATATCGTAACAAATATCGATATCGATCAATATGGAAAAAATATCGTGATAATATATTTTGCCATATCGCCCAGCCCTAGTTTAAATAGTCAGTAGTACAATTCAGTATCATTCACAGTAAGCACCGCTCCACTGTGATGTTTCCAAGCATATTTTTTAGCATGTAAAGCGGATGATTTTCTACGTCGGTATTGGAGCGTGAGTAAAGTACAAAGCCTATAATAAAGAATAGTTTAGCATCCAAATACATCGCAAATGTAAAAACATTTTGATTGTAAAGACAGCGTTTTTTTATTACGTGTTCTGTTCTGAATATCATTCAATTTCAAGGATTTGTTGTGGAATGTTTTGAGAGTATCATCAAATAAGAATAATTCTCTTGTTTTAGTGATTCCCTAGTTATTTTTTTTATAATTCTAATCAGGTAAGGCAAGTAATATTCTCTGTGTCTTTATATAAATAAACCAAAACAAAAAAGTTTGAGCACCGCTGCTTTATGGCACGTTTTGGATTGTGGTCAGCACAGAAAATAGCATACGATTTTTAAATGGTTTGAAAGTTATATTGAAATGCTTACAAAGGAATGGATAAGAGGAATCGACATTTTTATTTAAAAACAAGTCATCTGAAACCTGACATCAAGTAAGGTGAGGAACAACGAATTTCACACACTTGGAAAATGCTTTTTATTTGAATGAGTGAATGTGGCTCTTAAAAGAGCCATTGTTGCTGCCCTTAAAAGGACATTTGTTGCTTCATCTTCTGAGTTCCACCTGCAGAGCTTCTCGGAGGTTGCTCGGCAGAAGCTGGTTTCCCTCTGGTCTCAGGTGGACTCCGTCTCTGCACAGATGGAACAAGCCGATGTTTCTGTGGTGAATGCAGCGCATCTGCCTCTCTGCCAAGAAGCCAGACATGGCGCCGTTGATCCACCGCCGGCTTCGTTCAATGCCATAGCCAGTCCTGCCAGTCTGTCCTCTCCAATTTAGACGGGGTAAAATGCCAGAAAACACCAGCCTGGTTCTGGGAAACATTTGTAAGACTTCGGTCAGGTCACTCTTTATTTCCGAAGAAAATCGAGGCGGTTGCGGCCCACCCGACACAAACTGTTCCCTCCCAGGTGAATAATGAGAATATCTGGAGCTGGAGCTTTGGCCCTGAGAGAGCGCAGAGCTGGAAACAGCTGCTCCCAGAGTCTGCCTCCTCTGCCGTCCCAGGTGATCTCACACTGAAGACCGAGGTTTCCGTCCAGGCGCTGCTCACAGAAGCGAGTATGCAGTGTGCGGATGATGGAACTGCCGACGATCCAAACACGTGAAGCCATCTCAAAGGCGAGTGAGGGAATGTGATTTACAACCGGTATTTATGAGTGTTGCACGTTTGGTTCCTAAAGGTGTTACAGGCCCCACCCATTTCCAGATTCAATAATCGGCTCGTTCTTACATAGTAGAGCACGTTCAGCACATGCGCAGTCTTCAAAAACGGTGCTTTATTTATTTATGTACCGTACAAAAACGGTACATAAATAACATTTGTATGTGTTCTAAACAAAAGACACAGGTTGTACTGAATGTCAGCTTGTTTATTTGGCTCAAGATAAGGATTTATTAAGTCCACATGTCATGCAAACAAGAAATGCTTCTAACTAGGTCGAGAGCTGTCGTTGCGAATGTTCGTTGGAGCTCTACAGCACACATCTTCTTCTCGACAGTCAAAGCGAGGTTACGTTATTGCCCATCGTGCACAGCAACCCTAAAGGCACGGGGGTGGCGGTGCCACCGGCTTGGGCCCGTCATCGCTGCTCGCAGCTTTAATTATTATTATTATTATTATTATTTATTATTATTATTATTATTATTTTTACGACTATTGGGGCACTTTTGGGGCTCTTAACGTGCTCAAAAACTCTTGAAACTTTGCACACTGGTCAGAACCCGCGGCCATTAGGGCCGGGCTGAAGCTGGTACCCGGGTGTGGCAGGGGGGCTCGACAGCGCCCCCTGGAACAGGGTCTGAAAACTTGGTCCATAAATCAAACACGCTTGCATGTAATAATATGAAACTCGGTACACGTATAGATCTCATTGTTTCATATATCCTTCATACTTTTACTTTTTACCCCAGACCAACAGGAAACCGTCTATTTAGGGTTGTTTGAAAAACGCACGCAATGGAATTTGGAATACTCCTCCTAGAGAATTCCACCAAACGCCACCAAACTCGGTCAGCATGATGTCAAGACATTGAGCATGAAAAATTGCCGGCAGATTTTTGATATCTCTAACGGTTTGGCCGTGGCGAGGAAACGAAATGGTGGCGCTAAAAGAGAAACAGGAAGTGTGTTATAACTTCTGCATACATTAATTGATCTGCATGAAACCGCAGCAGCATGATCGCTGGAAGAAGCCGATCGCATGGATGTGACTATTGTCAGTCAAAGTTATAGCGCCACCAACTGGCAGAAGGAAGTGTGTCACTTTCAAAATGCTTTGAAATCACCCACTTATTTTTACCCGATTTACTTAAAACTTCAGGTGTATAATGTAAACACACGGCAGATGTAGACATGTGAAAGGATTATTGATATCTTCGATACTGTCGCCGCGGCAACGCTTCTAACTCGAATATTCTTTTTGATGCTTTTGAGACTCTTAGCATACTTGAAATTGCATGAAACTCGACAGACACATCACATTTATTAGCCAGTACACATGTGCAAAGTTTCAGAAACGGGCGTGGTGCAGGGGCTCAGTAGCGCCACCTTTTGACAAAAGTGGGGGTTGCTTTACACTTTGACCCACAGTCACAAAACTCAGTAATTATATTGTTCTCATCGAGCCGGACAACTTTCTAATTTACAGTCATTAGCTCAGACCAACAGAAAGTCAGATATTGTGGTTTGAATGTGGATGTTTTGGAGAATTTTCTCTCCCTCTCTCACTGACCCTACGTCTCTCTGTGTCTGGGGGGAGGGTGCTGATTTTGCTGAGAAGTGAAAATGCTTTTATTTTTGTTTTTCGAGGTTTTGGGGCCCTTAACGTGCTCGAAAACTCTTGAAACTGTGCACACGGGTCGGAACCCGCGGCCATCAGTGTCAGACCGAAGATGGTACCCGGGCGTGGCAGGGGGGCTCGACAGCGCCCCCTGGAATGGGATTCGAACACTTGTCCATATATCAAACATGCTTGCATGTAATGATATGAAACTCGGTACACTTGTAGATCTCGTCGGGCCAAACAACTTTCGTGCTCTAAGTTTTACACCAGCCCAACAGGAAGTCGGCTATTATGGGTTGTTTGGAAACACATGCTCTGGAATTATATATATTCCGCCTAGAGAATGAATCCAATCGCCACCAAACTCGGTCGGCATGAAGTCAAGACATTGAGGATGCTACATTCCGGACGGATTTTTGATATCTCTAACGGTTTGGCCGTGGCGAGGAAATTGATTTATGACTAAAAAAGGACACATGAAGTGTGTTATAACTTAGTTAGTTCTATCTATAGTTACAAAACTCGGCGTGTATATTGTTCTCGTCGAGCCGAACAACTTTCTAATTTACAGTCATTAGCTCCAACCAACAGAAAGTCAGATATTGTGGTTTGAATGTGGATTTCTTAAAATTTTTCTCTTTCTGAGTGACCCCTCCTCCTCCCTTTCTGTGTTTTTTCTCTCAGTGTCTCTCTGTCTGACAGACAGAATGGGCCTGCCAAATTTTTTTTTGTGTGTGTGTGTGGGGAGGGGAGGGGGGTTCTCTGTTGGGTTTAGATTTGCTTTTTGATTGTTTGATTGTTTTTCAAGGTTTCTGGGACTTTTGGGGCCCTTAACATGCTCGAAAACTCTTGAAACTTTGCCCACAGGTCAGAACCCGCGGCCATCAGGGCTGAATCTGGTACCCGAGCGTGGCAGGGGCTCGACAGCGACACCTGGAATGGGATTCAAACACTTGTCCATATATCAAACATGCTTGCATGTAATAATATGAAACTCGAACACTTCTAGATCTCGTCGGGCCGAACAACTTTCTAATTTACAGTCATTAGCTCAGACCAACAGAAAGTCAGATATTTTGGTTTGAATGTGGAACACATTTCAAATTAACTTTGAAGCTCCAAAAGCACATCAAAAGTAACATAAAAGAAGGGAGTGTGTTATAACTTCTGCATACATTAACTGATCTCGATGAAACTTCAGCAGTGTGTTTGTGGGAAGAGGCCGGTCGCATGGATGTGACTACTGTGAGTCAACGTTATAGCGCCACCAACTGGCAGAAGGAAGTGTGTCACTTTCAAAATGCTTTGAAATCACCCTCTTATGTCTCAAGTGAACAAACAGACCAACAGAAAGTCAGATATTTTGGTTTGAATGTGGAACACATTGCAAATGAACTTTGAAGCTCCAAAAAGCACACAAAGGAAGCATAAAAGCAAGGAAGTGTGTTATAACTTTTGCATACAGTAACTGATCTCGATGAAACTTCAGCAGTGTGTCACATGGATGTGACTACTGTGAGTCAAAGTTATAGCGCCACCAACTGGCAGAAGGAAGTGTGTCACTTTCAAAATGCTTTGAAATCACCCCTTATGTCTCAATTGAACAAACAGTTGATAAAGAAATCGGGTATCAATATATTGAATTATGAATTATTTCAGTGATCAACTGTGATGTCCGGTTAAGATGAAAATAAACTATCGCTCTGTCTAAGCGATTATCTTTCTGAAACACGTCACAAAAACTTACAGAAACGGATAACACAAACATGATGTTGGAAATATACACTTATCAGAATAGTTATATTAAACTTTAGTCTAATTCAGTTAAAGCCATTTAAGTTATAAAGCTGTCTCATGTAATTTCTCCTTTAATTCTATAATATAACCACTAGGTGGAGTTCTAAGCCTATTTTCTGTATTCTCGTTGTTTTAACGTATGAAGAAGACTTAGATGTTGTTGAGAACGCAGTAAAGTGTGACGCATATTTCGTTCTGTGAGTTTTATGAGTACTCGAGTCTTTCTTAAAACCAACACATGAAACATATGTCTAAAGAAAGTAGGGATGGGCTGATCGATGCTGAACGTATCAAAACTTCCGAGTATGATGTTGTTTTAGGGTTGTCTGACTAGAGCTGTCGCGATAGTCAATATATCGACTTATCGCATGATATATGGAAATGAGCGCGATCATTTTTGGTGCCGCGATATATTGCAACTGATCATTTGTTTTATTATTAAAAATAATAATCAGATTCATTTTTACATTCAAATGAATGTCACCAACATTTTAGTTGATCGCGCTGCCTCTGTCATCTTGTCTGCACTCTGTGTCGGAGGCGGGGCTCAGGCAGCGTGTCCACACACACACACAGAGAGAGAGAGAGAGAGAGAGAGAGAGAGAGAGAGCGGACACCGTCAGGTGAAGAGAAGGCGACCAACTGCATTTGAAAGTGTTCTGTTTCGTGACATCTTCGGCGAGCCAGTTAGGAAGAACGAGTCCAACATGGAATTGATTTCAAAGCCGCAATCTTCAGCTCCGGTGTGGGAACATTTTGGCTTTAAGCCGAACGAGAGAGGAGAGTTAATTGACGTTGCGATTTAAAGTTGCCTTTTCAACTTTGCTCGCATCTTCACGAAGGTTTGTCGGTTGTATACAATGTTTGCCTGTTTGAACATTCAAGCGATTTTACACTATTCAACTCAACAAATGTGAAAACAACTCAAGTACATGTTTGCGAGCAGATTGAGTGACACAGCGATCGAGCCGCGTCGTGTCTAACGCTTCGCTCGAACGCCGATGAGATTTACGCTTTGCTGCTGCTTGCGTCTGAACGGACAATTTCATACAACAAAGTGTAAAAATACATGATATATTGAGGAGTCTGTTATGTCTCAAGTGAACAAACAGTTGAGAAAGAAATCTGGTATAATTATATTAAATTCTGGCATTATTCCAGGTGACGTCCTGCTATATTTTTCTCTCAAAACAGCGGAAACAACTTAAACAAAATACTGCGTTATTTGTGCCCATACTGATACATTTAATACGTCATCACAAACTATGAAAGTCGTACTTTTATTTGTGTACACTTAAAATAACAACAAAACCTTGTGCTTTTGTAAAATAAAGAAAATAAACCGGCTGCGCTGTCTCTGTCTTCGCGATTATTTTTCTGAAACACGTCACAAAATTCAAGTGAACAAAATCAGCCATTCACGCAGTCTGTATTTTATCATCTCACAATGAATACAGATGCAACAAGCACGGCACAAAACGAAAATAATGATACTTCTCAGTTCTCAAAAGATTAAACTGAACTGTGCCTTGAATATCGTATCATGCGATAAAACCCTCTTAAAGAGACAGTAACAATTTAGCCTTCAGCCCTGAACATAGACATCCCAAGTCATTGAAAAGTACAAATGGTATTATTTTAAGTTTTTTAATTTCTCTCTTACGCTGTAAAATGCCACGTTTTTGAATGGCATGTAAAATGTAAAAATAATCACTCAATCTCCTTTTTTTCTCTGATCTGTTGCTATTTTAATGATTTAAAAATCAAACTGACCATTTAAAGTGTGAGCTTGTACATTTTTAAATTTATAAACAGTCACAGCAATGCAGTGTTATTATGTACCTAGATAGTCTTTCAAATAAAATGAGTTTACCCCAAAAATATATTTCTCTCATCATTTACTCACCCTCAGGCACGTGCACACATAGACATCAAAGGGGGCTTGAGCACCTGCCCTTTTTCTTCCTCGAGAGAAAGTGCCCTTTTTTCTGGGGTGTTTATTTTTTATAAATAAATTAATATATATATTCCTGTTTGCGTACAGCTTCCTGTCAAACAAATATATTTATTAAATAAAAAATCAAAACATCAGGTCGGTAGATGAGATTTTGTCGATGCCTGCCCGCCCTCCCTCCCTCCCTCGCGTGCGTGTACAGTGCCTCGACTATACAGCTAATTAGCCAAAAGCAAATATAGTTAACTTGTGTCTTGCTAACATTCATGACTCATGAGCTACTAGCTAATGTAATAGGTTAGCTAAAGTCTAGCTAAGGCAATATATCATGGCCATACAGGCCAATATACTGTACTTATTGGAGACATTACAGGTGAATACAGTCACATTTGTGTGATGTACTTAACATAATGATAAATAATCTTAAGATATTATATCGTATGCTATGTATTGTGAATACACCCATGTTAAACATAAAAATGTACTTCCATTGCATATCATAGGAACACATAAGCGTAAATTATAATTACATTGATAAACCTGTACAAAGACCTCCAGATAAATACTGGCCTTCTGGATTAACACATTTAAGTGCTGCAAAAGATATTGACCTATGACATCAAAAATTATTCTACATTTGAATTATCTCATAGATGTGACTATTGTGGTTCACAGTCATTGGTCCTGTCCTAAATGGCACACTTCATATGAATTTTCAGTCTTGTGTACTTATTTCATGTGTCCATTAACTCCATGAGACCGTAGGGTGTCTCATTTTTCATTTTATGTATCGGAAGGGTGCTCACGCATACTTTGTGGTCGATATGTGCCCTCGATGCGCACTTTTGCAGAGCACACACTGATGCGAGCTCTACAGCACACATCTTCTCAACAGTCAAAGCGAGGTTACGTTATTGCCCATCGTGCACAGCAACCCTAAAGGCACGGGGGTGGCGGTGCCACCGGCTTGGGCCCGCCATCGCTGCTCGCAGCTATATTTATTATTATTAGGGCCCAAGCACAAAGTGCGTAGGACCCTATTGTTTTCGTTAGGATTATTATTATTATTATTATTATTATTATTATTATTATTATTTTACGACTTACGGGGCACTTTTGGGGCTCTTAACATGCTCAAAAACTCTTGAAACTTTGCACACGGGTCAGAACCTGCGGTCATTAGGGCCGGGCTGAAGCTGGTACCGGGCGTGGCAGGGGGCTCGACAGCGCCCCTGGAACAGGGTCCGAAAACTTGGTCTATAACTCAAACACGCTTGCATGTAATAATATGAAACTCGGTACACATATAGATCTCATCGTTTCATATATCCTTCATACTTTTACTTTTTACCCCAGACCAACAGGAAACCGTCTATTTAGGGTTGTTTGAAAAATGCACGCAATGGAATTTGGAATACTCCTCCCAGAGAATTCCACCAATCGCCACCAAACTCGGTCAGCATGATGTCAAGACATTGAGCATGAAAAATTGCCGGCAGATTTTTGATATCTCTAACGGTTTGGCCGTGGCGAGGAAACGAAATGATGGCGAGAAACGAGAAACAGTCAGAGTGTTATAACTTCTGCATACATTAATTGATCTCGATGAAACTTCAGCCGTGTGTTCGCTGTAAGAGGCCGGTCGCATGGATGTGACTATTGTGAGTCAAAGTTATAGCGCCACCAACTGGCAGAAGGAAGTGTGTCACTTTCAAAATGCTTTAAAATCACCCACTTATTGTTACACGATTTACTTCAAACTTTAGGTGTATAATGTAAACACACGGCAGATGTAGACGTGTGAAAGGATTATTGATATCTTAAATACTGTTGTCGTGGCAGCTCTTCAAACTTGAATTTCCTTTTTTGATGCCTGGTGCAGGGGCTCAGTAGCGCCACCTTCAGACAAAAGTGGGGTATTGGTTTCATACTTTGACCTAGAGTCAGATATTTTGGTTTGAATGTGGAACACATTGTACAAGAACTTTGAAGCTCAAAAAAGCACATAAATGCAGCTTAAACAGCAAGGAAGTGTGTTATAACTTCTGCATACATTACTTGATCTCGATGAAACTTCAGCCGTGTGTTCGCTGTAAGAGGCCGGTCGCGTGGATGTGACTATTGTGAGTCAAAGTTATAGCGCCACCAACTGGCAGAAGGAAGTGTGTCACTTTCAAAATGCTTTGAAATCATCCTCTTATGTCTCAAGTGAACAAACAGACCAACAGAAAGTCAGATATTTTGGTTTGAATGTGGAACACATTGCAAATGAACTTTGAAGCTCCAAAAAGCACACAAAGGAAGCATAAAAGCAAGGAAGTGTGTTATAACTTTTGCATACATTAACTGATCTCGAAGAAACTTCAGCAGTGTGTTTGCGGGAAGAGGCCGGTCGCATGGATGTGACTACTGTGAGTCAAAGTTATAGCGCCACCAACTGGCAGAAGGAAGTGTGTCACTTTCAAAATGCTTTGAAATCACCCCCTTATGTCTCAATTGAACAAACAGTTGATAAAGAAATCGGGTATCAATATATTGAATTATGAATTATTGCAGTGATCAACTGTGATGTCCGGTTAAGATGAAAATAAACTATTACTCTGTCTAAGCGATTATCTTTCTGAAACACGTCACAAAAACTTACAGAAACAGATAACACAAACATGATGTTGGAAATATACACTTATCAGAATAGTTATATTAAACTTGTCTATTTCAGTTAAAGCCATTTCAGTTATAAAGCTGTCTCATATGTAATTTCTCCTTTAATTCTATAATATAACCACTAGGTGGAGGTCTAAGCACATTTTCTGTATTCTCGTTGTTTTAACGTAAGAAGAAGACTTGTACGTGTTGACTGTTGAGAACGGTGTTTGGAGTTTTTAAAAGAGGCGGACCAGACGGAAAAACAAGACATACTGCATCATTACGTTCAATATTTTAACGAGGGCCACTCGTACGCTGTACACGGTGTAAACATCAGCTTGAGGACTCTTAAAAATGTATATAGGTCTCAGTTCTGGATGGAGTTATTTGCAGACCTTAGAGATGCTGGATACTTCAACGGGAGTCGTGAGCGTCATTGCTTTGGTGATACAATAAAAAATACTCTACAAAAAAAAAAAAAAAAAAAAAAAAACAGGGTTTCACGGGGTCTTAAAAAGTCTTAAAAAGTCTAAAATTTCAAAATGACAATTTAAGGCCTTAAAAAGTCTTAAATTTGCTGAAGTATTGTGTTCTAGGTCTTAAATAATTTTTAACAGGTCTTAATTTTCCTACGTCCATGTAAATCTCATTTAAATGCTCCACAGCGCTTTGGAATGTTTTTTTTTTAATTCCGTGGTGTTGTAGTTTCTTATTTCGCTAGTCCAAATGTAATTCGCTGTATTATGACTACAAAATAGACCAACATGCAACAGCCAATCAGCTTTGAGCTTTAGTGTTATTGGCGTGAGTCTCTCGGATACCACAGAAAGAAGTTAAACGGATTTTATTCAGCTATGAGGAAGTGCAAGTTTAGCGATACTTGGCTTGAAAAATCTGAATTTCGTGCTTGGTTAAAGCCAGTTGCAAATAACGCATTTGAAGCCTACTGCTTATGCAAGAAAGCTATTAAATTGGGAATGTTGGGTGTACGGGCGCTGCAGTCTCATTCAAAAAGTGAAAAACATCTAACTGCTGTGAAGGGTCTCCAGCAAACGACAGCCATCAGCCATTACGCGCTTTGGAATAGCGGATGATGACTAATTTCCAAAATCACGGGACATTTCGTGCTGATGTTCGACGAAAGTCTTAATCGCACCACCAAAACGAAACAGCTGGACCTGCACGTACGTTTTTGGTCTGCTGCGAATGGGTCGAGACTGCAATAAATAAAAATAAAAAGGAATAGGCTACAATAAATGATCTATGGCAGGGCTAGTATAATGGTGGCCCCCAGATCATCTTTATCTGGCCCTCCAACAGTTTTTTTATGTTTAAAAACCCTCACAATCTGATATCAAAGTGCCCTCTCAGCAAAGGTTTAGCGCGTTCATAGGCAACCGCATTCATCGGTGAGTTTAACAACGCTCATTGTGGTGTACAACCCCATTCATCGGTGAGTTTAACAACGCTCAACTGCAGGTAAAGCAGCATTCAGAGGTGAGTTTAACCAAAACAACGCTAAACTGCATGTGGCTAATGTTTACACTCAGGGTACATTACGGCATGTTTTCCATAACGTTACGACGTTCTCAATATAATTCATAATCCCACGTTTATAATGAACAACGCGTTATGGTTATTGTGTTATTAAAAACTGTGTACGCAGGTGTTACAGTTAACATGGTAACACTAAGTTACACCTGGTTTACTTGTATGTTACTGATTAAGAAGTAATGTCAAAAAAACAGTTATAACTGCATGAAGATGAATGGTAACACAATACTGGCAAAATACTGTTTACATCTTGCAAATGCATATGATTCAAGACTAGAATTCCCCCAGAACGGAGGGAGGGGCGGGGTGACCAAACCTCATTATCATTTAAAGTCATATGCACTGAAACGGCGTGCTGAAAACGGAGCTGTTTTTGAGCAGTTAAAATTAGTGTTTTCTTAAAATACTAATGAGAATTTTTAATAAAAGTATATTACAAAGTTTTCATTTAGACCCTAAAGATTCATATTAACTTGTACAAAAATGGCATTATATGACCCCTTTAAGGTTACAAATACACACACACACACACACTCCATCATTGCAATCTTGACATTGCAGCCTGTTCATTATAGCCGCAATAAAATATAATAATAAAATAGTAAACCTACCATATAAAAATTACTCTGTTTAAATAGTCAGTAGTACAATTCGTATCATTCACAGTAAGCACCGCTCCACTGTGATGTTTCCAAGCATATTTTTGCGCATGTAAAGCGGATGATTTTCTACGTCGGTATTGGAGCGTGAGTAAAGTACAAAGCCTATAATAAAGAATAGTTTAGCATCCAAATACATCGCAAATGTAAAAACATTTTGATTGTAAAGACAGCGTTTTTTTTATTCGTGTTCTGTTCTGAATATCATTCAATTTCAAGGATTTGTTGTGGAATGTTTTGAGAGTATCATCAAATAAGAATAATTCTCTTGTTTTAGTGATTCCCTAGTTATTTTTTTTTATAATTCTAATCAGGTAAGGCAAGTAATATTCTCTGTGTCTTTATATAAATAAACCAAAACAAAAAAGTTTGAGCACCGCTGCTTTATGGCACGTTTTGGATTGTGGTCAGCACAGAAAATAGCGCACGATTTTTAAATGGTTTGAAAGTTATATTGAAATGCTTACAAAGGAATGGATAAGAGGAATCGACATTTTTATTTAAAAACAAGTCATCTGAAACCTGACATCAAGTAAGGTGAGGAACAACGAATTTCACACACTTGGAAAATGCTTTTTATTTGAATGAGTGAATGTGGCTCTTAAAAGAGCCATTGTTGCTGCCCTTAAAAGGACATTTGTTGCTTCATCTTCTGAGTTCCACCTGCAGAGCTTCTCGGAGGTTGCTCGGCAGAAGCTGGTTTCCCTCTGGTCTCAGGTGGACTCCGTCTCTGCACAGATGGAACAAGCCGATGTTTCTGTGGTGAATGCAGCGCATCTGCCTCTCTGCCAAGAAGCCAGACATGGCGCCGTTGATCCACCGCCGGCTTCGTTCAATGCCATAGCCAGTCCTGCCAGTCTGTCCTCTCCAATTTAGACGGGGTAAAATGCCAGAAAACACCAGCCTGGTTCTGGGAAACATTTGTAAGACTTCGGTCAGGTCACTCTTTATTTCCCGAAGAAAATCGAGGCGGTTGCGGCCCACCCGACACAAACTGTTCCCTCCCAGGTGAATAATGAGAATATCTGGAGCTGGAGCTTTGGCCCTGAGAGAGCGCAGAGCTGGAAACAGCTGCTCCCAGAGTCTGCCTCCTCTGCCGTCCCAGGTGATCTCACACTGAAGACCGAGGTTTCCGTCCAGGCGCTGCTCACAGAAGCGAGTATGCAGTGTGCGGATGATGGAACTGCCGACGATCCAAACACGTGAAGCCATCTCAAAGACGAGTGAGGGAATGTGATTTACAACCGGTATTTATGAGTGTTGCACGTTTGGTTCCTAAAGGTGTTACAGGCCCCACCCATTTCCAGATTCAATAATCGGCTCGTTCTTACATAGTAGAGCACGTTCGCACATGCGCAGTCTTCAAAAACGGTGCTTTATTTATTTATGTACCGTACAAAAACGGTACATAAATAACATTTGTATGTGTTCTAAACAAAAGACACAGGTTGTACTGAATGTCAGCTTGTTTATTTGGCTCAAGATAAGGATTTATTAAGTCCACATGTCATGCAAATAAGAAATGCTTCTAACTAGGTCGAGAGCTGTCGTTGCGAATGTTCGTTGGAGCTCTACAGCACACATCTTCTTCTCGACAGTCAAAGTGAGGTTACGTTATTGCCCATCGTGCACAGCAACCCTAAAGGCACGGGGGTGGCGGTGCCACCGGCTTGGGCCCGTCATCGCTGCTCGCAGCTTTAATTATTATTTTTTTTTTTACGACTATTGGGGCACTTTTGGGGCTCTTAACGTGCTCAAAAACTCTTGAAACTTTGCACACGGGTCAGAACCCGCGGCCATTAGGGCCGGGCTGAAGCTGGTACCCGGGCGTGGCAGGGGGGCTCGACAGCACCCCCTGGAACAGGGTCCGAAATCTTGGTCCATAAATCAAACACGCTTGCATGTAATAATATGAAACTCGGTACACATATAGATCTCATCGTTTCATATATCCTTCATACTTTTACTTTTTACCTCAGGCCAACTGGAAATCGTCTATTTAGGGTTTTTTGGAAAACGCATGCAATGGAATGTGAAATACTCCTCCTACAGAATTCCACCAATCGCCACGAAACTCGGTCAGCATGAAGTCAAGACATTGAGGATGAAAAATAGTTAGCGGATTTTTGATATCTCGAACGGTTTGGCCATGGCGAGGAAACGAAATGATGGCGCGAAAAGAGAAACAGGAAGTGTGTTATAACTTCTGCATACATTAATTGATCTACATGAAACCGCAGCAGCGTGATCGCTGTAAGAGGCCGATCGCATGGATGTGACTATTGTGAGTCAAAGTTATAGCGCCACCAACTGGCAGAAGGAAGTGTGTCACTTTCAAAATGCTTTGAAATCACCCTCTTATTTTTACCCGATTTACTTAAAACTTTAGGTGTATAATGTAAACACACGGCAGATGTAGACATGTGAAAGGATTATTGATATCTTCAATACTGTCGCCGCGGCAACGCTTCAAACTAGAATATTCTTTTTGATGCTTTTGAGACTCTTAGCATACTTGAAATTGCATGAAACTCGACAGACACATCACATTTATTAGCCAGTAGACATGTGCAAAGTTTCAGAAACGGGCGTGGTGCAGGGGCTCAGTAGCGCCACCTTTTGACAAAAGTGGGGGGGTTGCTTTACACTTTGACCCACAGTCACAAAACTCAGTAATTATATTGTTCTCATCGAGCCGGACAACTTTCTAATTTACAGTCATTAGCTCAGACCAACAGAAAGTCAGCTATTTTGGTTTGAATGTGGATGTTTTGGAGAATTTTCTCTCCCTCTCTCACTGACCCTACGTCTCTCTGTGTCTGTGGGGAGGGTGCTGATTTTGCTGATGAGTGAAAATGCTTTTATTTTTGTTTTTCAAGGTTTTGGGGCCCTTAACGTGCTCAAAAACTCTTGAAACTTTGCACACAGGTCAGAACCCGCGGCCATCAGGGC
Source organism: Xyrauchen texanus (assembly GCF_025860055.1). Classification (NCBI taxonomy): domain Eukaryota; kingdom Metazoa; phylum Chordata; class Actinopteri; order Cypriniformes; family Catostomidae; genus Xyrauchen; species Xyrauchen texanus. The sequence continues at coordinate 7,074,159 of NC_068292.1, read as the reverse complement.
CGGGCTGAAGATGGTACCCGGGCGTGGCAGGGGGGCTCGACAGCGCCCCCTGGAATGGGATTCGAACACTTGTCCATATATCAAACATGCTTGCATGTAATAATATGAAACTCGGTACACTTGTAGAGCTCATCGGGCCGAACAACTTTCGTGCTCTAAGTTTTACGCCAGCCCAACAGGAAGTCGGCTATTATGGGTTGTTTGGAAACACATGCTCTGGAATTATATATATTCCTCCTAGAGAATGAATCCAATCGCCACCAAACTCGGTCGGCATGAAGTCAAGACATTGAGGATGCTACATACCGGACGGATTTTTGATATCTCTAACGGTTTGGCCGTGGCGAGGAAACGAAATGATGGCGAGAAACGAGAAACAGTCAGAGTGTTATAACTTCTGCATACATTAATTGATCTCGATGAAACTTCAGCCGTGTGTTCGCTGTAAGAGGCCGGTCGCATGGATGTGACTATTGTGAGTCAAAGTTATAGCGCCACCAACTGGCAGAAGGAAGTGTGTCACTTTCAAAATGCTTTAAAATCACCCACTTATTGTTACACGATTTACTTCAAACTTTAGGTGTATAATGTAAACACACGGCAGATGTAGACGTGTGAAAGGATTATTGATATCTTAAATACTGTTGTCGTGGCAGCTCTTCAAACTTGAATTTCCTTTTTTGATGCCTGGTGCAGGGGCTCAGTAGCGCCACCTTCAGACAAAAGTGGGGTATTGGTTTCATACTTTGACCTAGAGTCAGATATTTTGGTTTGAATGTGGAACACATTGTACAAGAACTTTGAAGCTCAAAAAGCACATAAATGCAGCTTAAACAGCAAGGAAGTGTGTTATAACTTCTGCATACATTACTTGATCTCGATGAAACTTCAGCAGTTTCTTCACTGGAAGAGGCCGGTCGCGTGGATGTGACTATTGTGAGTCAAAGTTATAGCGCCACCAACTGGCAGAAGGAAGTGTGTCACTTTCAAAATGCTTTGAAATCATCCTCTTATGTCTCAAGTGAACAAACAGACCAACAGAAAGTCAGATATTTTGGTTTGAATGTGGAACACATTGCAAATGAACTTTGAAGCTCCAAAAAGCACACAAAGGAAGCATAAAAGCAAGGAAGTGTGTTATAACTTTTGCATACATTAACTGATCTCGATGAAACTTCAGCAGTGTGTTTGCGGGAAGAGGCCGGTCGCATGGATGTGACTACTGTGAGTCAAAGTTATAGCGCCACCAACTGGCAGAAGGAAGTGTGTCACTTTCAAAATGCTTTGAAATCACCCCTTATGTCTCAATTGAACAAACAGTTGATAAAGAAATCGGGTATCAATATACTGAATTATGAATTATTGCAGTGATCAACTGTGATGTCCGGTTAAGATGAAAATAAACTATCGCTCTGTCTAAGCGATTATCTTTCTGAAACACGTCACAAAAACTTACAGAAACGGATAACACAAACATGATGTTGGAAATATACACTTATCAGAATAGTTATATTAAACTTGTCTATTTCAGTTAAAGCCATTTAAGTTATAAAGCTGTCTCATGTAATTTCTCCTTTAATTCTATAATATAACCACTAGGTGGAGTTCTAAGCCTATTTTCTGTATTCTCGTTGTTTTAACGTATGAAGAAGACTTAGATGTTGTTGAGAACGCAGTAAAGTGTGACGCATATTTCGTTCTGTGAGTTTTATGAGTACTCCGAGTCTTTATTAAAACCAACACATGAAACATATGTCTAAAGAATGTAGGGATGGGCTTATCGATCCTAACGTATCAAAACTTCCGAGTATGATGTTGTTTTAGGGTTGTCTGACTAGAGCTGTCGCGATAGTCAATATATCGACTTATCGCACGATATATGGAAATGAGCGCGATCATTTTTGGTGCCGCGATATATTGCAACTGATAATTTGTTTTATTATTAAAAATAATAATCAGATTCATTTTTACATTAAAATTAATGTCACCAACATTTTAGTTGATCGCGCTGCCTCTGTCATCTTGTCTGCACTCTGTGTCGGAGGCGGGGCTCAGGCAGCGTGTCCACACACACACACACACACACACACACACACACACACACAGAGAGAGAGAGCGGACACCGTCAGGTGAAGAGAAGGCGTGAACCAACTGCATTTTAAAGTGTTCTGTTTCGTGACATCTTCAGTGAGCCAGTTAGGAAGAACGAGTCCAACATGGAATTGATTTCAAAGCCGCAATCTTCAGCTCCGGTGTGGGAACATTTTGGCTTTAAGCCGAACGAGAGAGGAGAGCTAATTAGCCGGTATGTCGACTGTGTTTTAAAACAGTAGCAGCGTAAAGAGGCAACACAACAAACTTAAAATCGCACCTAAAACATAACCATCCCACCCAGTTTTTCAACCTGGGAACAACAACTTTAGCTGGAGTTGGAGAGGGGCCTTCTTCCAGACAGTTATCTGTTGCAGATGCCTTTTCCCGACAGTGCAAATATAAACGTGACAACGCGAAATGGCGCACACTCACGGATAGCGTAACTTCGCTATAAGAAAGACTGTTTAGCACAGCTGGTAACATTGTTACCCCAGTAAGATCCTGCCTTAAGCCCCACAAGGTAAACATGTTGGTGTTCCTTTCTCGGAATCTGCCTAACAATTAAAAAACTAATCTGGCAGCAGAAATGTCCTGTTGATGCATCTGTGCCTTTGTGTGAGACACTTTAAAAGTTTAAATTGACATATTAGCCTACTTTGTTTTGATCTAGTTCTTGATACCTTGCACTTTTTTGTTAACGAAAGTGTATTTATTTACTTGTTTTATTTATTTGGGATATATTTTTTCACATTTCACAATGTCTAAATATTGAATAGAATAAGAATAAAATGTTCTTTGTTCTTTGAAACAGTGTACTTGCATTATTATGCTATTATATTGTCATTATGTAATCAGTGGCATTAAATGGTCTGAAAATTACAATAATATCGTTTATCGCAATTAATTTATGTGCAATATATCGCACAACAAAAAGTAGTTATCGTGACAGCTCTATGTCTGACAGATTATTTTTGCTCGCATCTTCACGAAGGTTTGTCGGTTGTATACAATGTTTGCCTGTTTGAACGTTCAAGCGATTTTACACTATTCAACTCAACAAATGTGAAAACAACTCAAATACATGTTTGCGAGCAGATTGAGTGACACAGCGATCGAGCCGCGTCGTGTCTAACGCTCGCTCGAACGCCTGCTGCTTGCGTCTGAACGGACAATGTCATACAACAAAGTGTAAAAATACATGATATATTGAGGAGTCTGTTATGTATCAAGTGAACAAACAGTTGAGAAAGAAATCTGGTATAATTATATTAAATTCTGGCATTATTCCAGATGACGTCCTGCTATATTTTTCTCTCGAAACAGCGGAAACAACTTAAACAAAATACTGCGTTATTTGTGCCCATACTGATACATTTAATACATCATCACAAACTATGAAAGTCATACTTTTATATGTGTACACTTAAAATAACAACAAAACCTTGTGCTTTTGTAAACTAAGAAAATAAACCGGCTGCGCCGTCTCTGTCTTCACGATAATCTTTCTGAAACACGTCACATAATTCAAGTGAACAAAATCAGCCATTCACGCAGTCTGTATTTTATCATCTCACAATGAATACAGATGCGACAAGCACGGCACAAAATGAAAATAATGATACTTCTCAGTTCTCAAAAGATTAAACTGAACTGTGCCTTGAATATCGTAACATGCGATAAAACCCTCTTAAAGAGACAGTAACAATTTAGCCTTCGCCCTGAACATAGACATCCCAAGTCATTGAAAAGTACAAATGGTATTATTTTAAGTTTTTTAATTTCTCTCTTACGCTGTAAAATGCCACGTTTTTGAATGGCATGTAAAATGTAAAAATAATCACTCAATCTCCATTTTTTTCTCTGATCTGTTGCTATTTTAATGATTTAAAAATCAAAGCACTGACCATTTAAAGTGTGAGCTTGTACATTTTGAAATTTATAAACAGTCACAGCAATGCAGTGTTATTATGTACCTAGATAGTCTTTCAAATAAAATGAGTTTACCCCAAAAATATATTTCTCTCATCATTTACTCACCCTCAGGCACGTGCACACATAGACATCAAAGGGGGCTTGAGCACCTGCCCTTTTTCTTCCTCGAGAGAAAGTGCCCTTTTTTCTGGGGTGTTTATTTTTATTTTTTTAATAAATAAATTAATATATATATTCCTGTTTGCGCACAGCTTCCCTGTCAAACAAATATATTTATTAAATAAAAAATCTAAACATCAGGTCGGTAGATGAGATTTTGTCGATGCCCGCCCTCCCTCCCTCCCTCCCTCCCTCCCTTCGCGTCGTGTACAGTGCCTCGACTATACAGCTAATTAGCCAAAAGCAAATATAGTTTACTTGTGTCTTGCTAACATTCATGACTCATGAGCTACAAGCTAATGTAATAGGTTAGCTAAAGTCTAGCTAAGGCAATATATCATGGCCATACAGGCCAATATACTGTACTTATTGGAGACATTACAGGTGAATACAGTCACATTTGTGTGATGTACTTAACATAATGATAAATAATCTTAAGATATTATATCGTATGCTATGTATTGTGAATACACCCATGTTAAACATAAAAATGTACTTCCATTGCATATCATAGGAACACATAAGCGTAAATTATAATTACATTGATAAACCTGTACAAAGACCTCCAGATAAATACTGGCCTTCTGGATTAACACATTTAAGTGCTGCAAAAGATATTGACCTATGACATCCTATGACATCAAAAATTATTCTACATTTGAATTATCTCATAGATGTGACTATTGTGGTTCACGGTCATAGGCCCTGTACTAAATGGCACACTTCATATGAATTTTCAGTCTTGTGTACTTATTTCATGTGTCCATTAACTCCATGAGACCGTAGGGTGTCTCATTTTTCATTTTAGGTATCGGAAGGGTGCTCACGCATACTTTGTGGTCGATATGTGCCCTCGATGCGCACTTTTGCAGAGCACACACTGATGCGAGCTCTACAGCACACATCTTCTCGACAGTCAAAGCGAGGTTACGTTATTGCCCATCGTGCACAGCAACCCTAAAGGCACGGGGGTGGTGGTGCCACCGGCTTGGGCCTGCCATCGCTGCTCGCAGCTATATTTTGTTTTGTTTTTTTAAATGCCCATTCAAATTTGGAATTTACTTATAGTTGTCTCATCCTATTCAGCTTGAAAAGAAGAAATTGTTTTGAAACAGAAAAAAACTAAATTGTAGAGCAGATTTAATTGTTCTAGTTTTTCATGTTATCAAGCTAACAACAACCACCTAAAGATGAAACACATCAGTACCTGTGTACGTGGAATGAGAAAGGACTGCCTGCAGGCTGGTGTTTGTTTTTGTGTTTCTGCCTGGGGCAATATTCCAGATGGAGTTTTATGTTTGTTTCTCTCACTGCTATCAGTGTTCTCTGTATAATTTCTCCCTCGACTCCAATGCCTCCGCAGTCTTCTAACTCCACCCTGCCTCAGCGAACACCACCGTTTGTCTTACAGCCAGAGTTATTTAGAAGTTTTCAGATGTAGAAGCGCACAGAGGGCATTAAGAGCAGAAATATAAGGGCAAGATGGGCCTCGCCATTAGGATCTTAAATGTTGTTATGAGAACAGGCTCGATAGGGAGGCAAATTGACTCTGTAAAATGTATCATTATTACAGTCTGCTTTTCGTTTGTAATGACAATATGCTTTCTGCGTATCCCATCTCTGCACTTGTCTGGAAAGTGATGTAAGGAAATGACCCCTGAAGATGAGTGATGGAGTAATGAGAACAAGGGACGAGTGTAGCAGAGAGAAACCAGAGTGTCCTGAACAGATGGGTTAGATTGGAAGAGGCACTTGGTTATTAAGAGAGAAACAAAGCACTGGTAAAATAAACATTATAATTGGATAGTTCAAACACTGATCTCTGATTGGATGAGCTGCATTTCAAAGCTGTTATAAAACAAATTATTTAAAAGAATCATACATGCAAATATATAGGTTTTAATTCTAATTGTAAATAGTCTATAGACAAATTAACTACATTGATTAGCATAAGGCATGTTGTAACACTCTCAATATTAGTGAGGATACATCAATAAAGATAAAGAGAATTCAGTCATTTCCTGATGCACAAAGATGTGTATTATACAAACACCCAGAATATATATCTTTCATCACATGAGCAAAGTCCATCTTATCATAACTTAGAGCAGTTCCCATAGTCTTTGCATAAACAGATGAACTGCATATCTCTTACCGCTCACTTAGTTAGTCCCAGCCCCATGTACCCCAGTCCTTTGTGTGGCATTGCATCAAAAAGTCCAATCAGTCACGAAACACTCCAAAAAGACACAAGTAAATCCTGCCAGTGAGGCATTTGCTGCAAACAAGGATATCCACCTGGTACCTAAGAGATTCGTCAATTGGAAAAGTTCCCGAGAAACAACCACCCCACACATTGGTTCCTACCCCTTATATACATCTGAAATCATCATTCATGAAAGAAAACACCAGACAGGAAGAAGCAAAAACAGGCTATAATACAAGAGTCCAGCACATCATTATAGAAAATGGAGTAAAAGAACTTCATAGTATTAGAAATCAAGATATACCACTTGATAACCTTAATACAAATGACACTTTTACATAACACAGTGACATAAATTAAGTATACATATGTAGAGGTGCTACAATGTTTATTACAATTATTAATATGAGCAGGATCAGAATTTGGCTGGTTAGTTTTAGCAGTTAGCTCCTTCTGGTAGCTCGTAAGTAACTACACCATTATGGATACAAAAAAAGAATGTTTCACCATTGACTGCCATTAAGAATAAGCCATTTCTGTCAAAATAGGTTTTGCAAACAAGATATAAATCACAAATTTTTCCATATATTTAAGCTAAATTTTTGGAGGACTCTTAACAGCATGAAATGGACCAACTTTTACATTTACATTTATGCATTTGGCAGACGCTTTTATCCAAAGCGACTTACAGTGCAATTATTACAGGGACAATTCCCCCGGAACAACCTGGAGTTAAGTGCCTTGCTCAAGGACACAATGGTGGTGGCTGTGGGGTTAGAACCTGTGATTAAGAGCCCTGTGCTTTAGCCACTACGCCACCACCACTCCTTTTGATTTTGTTTGTGTTCTTGCGGTGTCATCAGCCAATCAGTGTTGTCATGTGGCTCCATTCTGATTGATCACATGGCATTTACTGTGCAGTTGATTAGCTGTAAAAGGCCCATAAACAAGGATGGCAGCATGCATCAAAGCAACTGCCATTGAGATGAAACGGAAAGTTAACATATAGCTCTCTCCAGGTATTTTAGAACTCACTTATTAATAACACTTTTCATTTCATGCTTTATTAAGGGCTTAATAATGTACCTCCTCCCCCCTCCCCGACCAATCCTCTGGTGGATTTCAGGAGCTTGGTAAGTGCTTCGATGTACCTCGACTCAGCACTGCCACAGGGCCCAAGCAATGTGGCGCCTCTGGCTCCGCCCCGCCGCGAGGCCCCACCTGCCGGTACGTCCGACGAGATTGTCCCTTTGGTCCCCCTCGCCCAGAGCTTTGACGTGTGGCTTGAGCTCTCCAACCCATCGTGATTGCTGGCCTGGACCGTCCGACTCAGCTACGCGATTCAGTTCACCAGGCGCCCACCCAGGTTCAGCGGCGTCCACTTCACTTCGGTGAAGGGCGAGAAAGCCATTACCTTGCGTGCGGAAATCGCTACCCTTCTACGAATGGGTGCAATAGAGCCTGTCCCTCCTGCCGAGATGATGAAGAGGTTTTACAGCCCCTACTTCATTGTACCGAAGAAAGGCGGTGGGTTGTGGCCAATCTTGGACCTGCAAACCGGGCTTTACACAGACTCCCGTTCAAGATTCGGATGCAAAAATGCATTCTAGCAAGCGACCGGCATCAAGATTGGTTTGCGGCGGTATACCTGAAGGATGCGTACTTCCACGTCTCGATTCTACCTCGGTACAGACCCTTCCTGCAGTTTGCAATCGAATGTTGGGCGTACCATTACAAGGGCCTCCCTTTTCGGCCTGTCCCTGTCCCCTGCCATCTTCATGAAGGTCGCAAAGGCCACCCTTGCCCCGTTAAGGGAAGTGGGCATTTGCATCCTCAACTATCTCAATGACTGGCTAATCCTAGCTCACCCTCGGGATGTGTTGTGTGCACACAGAGACCTGGTGCTATCGCACCTCAGCCGACTAGGGCCTCGGGTCAACTGAGAAAAGAGCAAGCTCAGTGAGCCTACATGCACAGACCCTGTGCAAGGTCAGGGAGGACGAGGAGCAGGTCGTCCTAGTAGCACCCTACTTGCCCACCCAGACTTGGTTCTCGGACCTCACGCTCCACGTGTCAGCCCCCCCACCAGCAAATTCCCCTGAGGAAGGACCTTCTTTCTCAGGGACGGGGCACCATCTGGAAGACCTCTGGAATACCCACGTCTGGCCCTGGTTGGGACGCAGAAAACCTAAGTGACCTACCACCTGCTGTGGTAGACATGATCACATTAGGGCTCCCTCTACAAGGCACTTGTATGCCTTGAAGTGGCTTCTTTTTGCTAATGGTGTTCTTCCTGATGCAAAGACCCCCAGAGATAAGCAGTCGGACTGGTGCTTTCCTTCCTGCAGGAGAGGTTGAAGGTGTACTGTATGTAGCCACTATAGCAGCACACCACGACACAGTGGACGGTAACTCCTTAGGGAAGCACAACCTGATCATCAGGTTCCTGAGAGGTGCCAGGAGGCTGAATCCCTCCAGACCGCACCTAGTCCTTCAGGTTCTACGGGAAGTCCCCTTTGAGCCTTTGGAGTCAGCTGAGCTTAAGGCACTCTCTTTAAAGACTGTCCTCCTGACGGCGCGCACTTGCATCAAGATCCAAGATGGCGGCGCGGTAGCACGCAGCGGCCACTCCGGATCCACAGTGGTGCTATTTTTGTTAAAAAAGCACGTCTTTTGCAGCACATGGACATCGGAGCAACCGGTGTTCGTGTCTATCATCGCCAGATACTACTAAAATATAAGACTCATGCAAAAACCAAGCTGCATGATGACCTGCAGGAGGCGCTACGCGTACTCGGCTTGCTGCGGAGACCAGGCCTCCAGTCCTCGGCCTTCGCCTGATGCCGGTGGCCGGGGGAGAGGACGTCGTAAGCGGTGTGCGAGAAAGCGGAAGCGCGGCAAGAGGGCGGGGGTTCATGCTAGGCTAAAAACAAACCCTAGCCGGCCGGCTCTCCCGTCTATCCTGCTCTCAAATGTTTGCTCCCTGGACAATAAACTGGACTATATCCGACTCCAGCAGGCTATGCAGCGTGAGTTTAGAGATTGCTGCGTCTTTGTTTTCACGGAGACGTGGCTCAGCGACAGAGTTCCGGATGCCGCCATTCAGCTAGACGGGCTCACCTCGTTTCGTGCTGACAGAAATACAGCTCTCTGCGGTAAGACTCGCGGTGGTGGCTTGTGTGTTTACATCAACACGGAATCGTGCAAGAACTCTATGCTAGTCTCTAGTTACTGTTCATCGCTGTTGGAGCTTGTGACTGTTAGATGCAGACCTTTTTATCTACCACGGGAATTCACCACTGTTTACATAACCGGAGTTTACATTCCCCCCAGCGTTAACGCTAAGGAAGCGCTCTGTGAACAGTATGGGGCTATGAGCGAACTGCAGAACGCTCACCCCGACGGACTGTTTATTGTCGCTGGAGATTTCAACCATGCGAATCACAAGACAGTGCTCCCTAAATTCCATCAGTATGTGGACTTTGCAATGAGAGGGGCGAACGCGCTTGATCTTGTTTACACAAACATCCCAGGCGCGTACCGGGCGGAGCCCCGCCCCCACCTCGGCTACTCAGACCACATCTCTGTTATGTTAATTCCAGCATACAGACCGCTCGTTAGACACACAAAACCGCTTCAGAAGCAGGTGAAAACCTGGCCAGCAGGAGCCATCTCTGCTCTTCAGGACTGTTTTGAGTTTACTGACTGGCACATGTTCAGGGACGCTGCAACATATGGCGATTCTACCAACTTGGAGAAATACACAGCATCAGTGACCAGCTACATCAGCAAGTGCATTGATGATGTCACTTTCTCCAAGACCATCACCACACGCTCCAACCAGAAGCCGTGGATGACTGCGGAGGTGCGCACGCTGCTGAGGTCCCGAGACTCCGCCTTCAGAGCAGGCGATAAGGCAGCCCTAAGAACAGCTAGGGCCAAACTGTCATGGGAAATCAGAGAGGCAAAGCGCACACGCCCAGAGAATCCACAGTCACTTCCAGGACAGTGGTGACATGCGGCGCATGTGGCAGGGCATCCAGGCCATCACCAACTACAGGACAACATCAGTTGCCTGTGACAAAGATGCCTCCCTTCCGTATGCGCTGAACGACTTCTACACTCGGTTTGAAGTGGAGAACTAAGTGTTGGCGAGGAAGACCACCCCTCCTCCCAACGACCAGGTGCTCTGTCTTACCACGGCAGACTCTACGTAGAGTCAACCCACGGAAGGCTGCTGGACCGGACAACATTCCTGGCAGAGTGCTCAGAGGATGTGCAGACCAGCTAGCAGATGTTCTTACCGACATCTTCAACATCTCTCTGAGCAGCGCCGTCGTTCCAACGTGCTTCAAGGCCACCACCATCATCCCCATGCCAAAGAAGTCTTCAGTGTCCTGCCTCAACGACTACCGTCCCGTCGCACTTACACCCATCATCATGAAGTGCTTCGAGAGGCTCGTCATGAGGCACTTTAAGACCCAGCTGCCCCCCTCACTAGACCCACTACAGTTTGCGTATCGTCCAAACCATTCAACGGACGATGCCATCGCCACAACCCCCCATCTGGCCCTCACCCACCTAGACAATAAGGACTCATACGTTCGAATGCTGTTCATAGATTTCAGCTCAGCATTCAACACAATCATTCCCCAGCACCTGATTGGAAAGCTGAACCTGCTGGGCCTGGACACCTCCCTCTGCAACTGGATCCTGGACTTCCTGACTGGGAGACCTCAGTCAGTCCGGATCGGGAACAGCATCTCCACCACCACCACACTGAGCACTGGGGCCCCCCAGGGCTGTGTGCTCAGTCCACTGCTGTTCACTCTGCTGACTCATGACTGTGCAGCAATGCACAGCTCGAACCACATCGTCAAGTTCGCCGATGACACGACCGTGGTGGGTCTCATCAGCAAGAACGATGAGTCAACATACAGAGAGGAGGTGCAGCGGCTGACGAACTGGTGTAGAGCCAACAACCTGTCCCTGAATGTTGACAAAACAAAAGAGATGGTTGTTGACTTTAGGAGAGCACAAGGTGAACACACTCCGCTGAACATCGACGGCTCCTCTGTGGAGATCGTCAAGAGCACCAAATTCCTTGGTGGTCACCTGGCGGAGAACCTCACCTGGTCCCTCAACACCAGCTCTATCACCAAGAAAGCCCAGCAGCGTCTCTACTTTCTTCGAAGGCTGAGGAAAGCACATCTCCCACCCCCCGTCCTCACTACATTCTATAGAGGGACTATTGAGAGCATCCTGAGCAGCTGCATCACTGCCTGGTTTGGGACTTGCACCGTTTCGGACCGCAAAGCCCTACAGAGGATAGTGAGGACAGCTGAGAAGATCATTGGGGTCTCTCTTCCCTCCATCAAAGACATTTAAAAAAAACACTGTATCCGCAAAGCAACCAGCATTGTGGACAAACCCACACACCCCTCACACAAACTCTTTACCTTCCTGCCGTCTGGCAAGAGGTACCGAAGCATTCGGGCCCTCACGGCCAGACTGTGTAACAGCTTCTTCCCCCAAGCCATCAGACTCCTCAATACTCAGAGACTGGTTTGACACACACACACACACACACGTGTCCTGAGTTGCACTTTAATTACTGTCACTTTATAACTGTCTGCTACCTCAATAACTGCTATGTGCATAGAACACTATCTCATAGTATGTTATGTTTACGTTTTTAGAAACTGTCATCTTTTTGCACTACTGAGTACTGGTCGGCGCTGCACTGTGTCTATTGTCCTGTTCATTGTCAGTAATTTGTTGTACTGTCCCGTACTTTGCACATGTTTGCACGTGCACTTTATATAGGTATATATAGGTATTTTATATAGGTATTTTATTTCGTTGTGTTGTCTCATGTGGTCCTGTGTTGGTCCTTTGTTGTTTTTATGTAGCACCATGGTCCTGGAGGAACGTTGTCTCATTTTGCTGTGTACTGTACTAACTGTATATGGTTGAAACGACAATAAAAACCACTTGACTTGACTTGAAAAGAGGATAGGTGTCCTGCAAGTGTTCTCTTTCAGCTAAACCTGAAACCTTTCAGCTAAATCAGCTATCTTGAAGCCCAAGGTTCCCAAGATTTTCAGCAGTGGTGAACCTGAAAGCGCTGCCCCAGGAGGAGGCAGACCCAACTTTGATGTTGTGTCTGATGCACGCTTTACACATCTATTTGGATCGCACGCAGATCTTCTGAGTCTCTGAGCAGCTATTTGTCTGCTTTGGTGGACAGCGGAAAGGAAGTGCTATGTCTGCTTTTGTGGACAGCGGAAAGGAATTGTTGTCTCCAAGCAGAGGATCGCTTACTGGATCATTGACACCATAGCTATGGCATACCACGCCCAGCATGTGCCGCCTCCCGCAGGGCCACTCAAAATACCCCCCCCCCCCCACTCAGGACGGGGTGTGTTCTCCATGGTGTCTTCCCCTTGGGAGACCTGGTTACTTCCGTAACCTCCATTCCCTGATGGAGGGAATGAGACGTTGTGTCCCTCGTGCCACAACGCTGGACTACCCGCTGAAATGGCTGGGAGGTTCTCTCTCGGCTCCTCAGCACAAAACCTGAATCAGCGGTTCACACTCCAGCTCCTTTATACCCATATGTTCGGGGGAGTGGCATGCAAATACCACTCGCCAATTGGCCATTGGCCTTTTATCAAAGATCAGAGGTGTCTCGAGCTCCCAAAAGTGACCCCTACTCTCACTTCATCGACACAACGTCTCGTTCCCTACATCAGGGAAAGGAGGTTACGGAAGTTTTTTTTAAGGCATTTTTAAGTAAGGTTTTTAAGAAAAACTTGTTTTTAAAGAGCTCAATCAATTTTTAGCTGAGAAGTATCAGTCGGGTTTCAGAAACAGTCATTGCACTGAAACGGCATTGTTAAAAGTGGTGAATGATCTTATAGATCTGAATACTGATAAGAGGAATGCCTGTCACTGACACCTCCTTGCCTGATGAGTTGAACCACTTCTATGGCCGCTTCGATAGGGACAACAAGGAAGTGGCCATCAAGGCTGTGGTCTCTGCAGTTCACCAGCCCCTCACACTCTCCTCAACCGATGTGTGTGTGGCACTGAGCAGGATTAATGCACGCAAGGCTGCTGGTCCTGATGGTATCCCCGGACGCGTACTCCGGGCCTGTGCTGTGCAGCTGACTGAGGTTTGGACTGACATATTTAATCTGACCAAGCAGCTGTCCCTGCGTGCTTTAAAACCACCTCCATCGTGCCGGTGCCAAAACACTCCAATGCAACAAGTAATTAATGACTTCCGTCTAGTTGCACTCACCCCATCATTATGAAGTGCTTTGAGAGGCTGGTCCTGGCCCATCTCAAGACCTGCTTATCACCCTCACTGGACACCTTCCAATTCGCCTACCGTCAGAACAGGAGCACAGAGGATGCCATCTCTACAGCATTTCACTCTGCCCTGTCCCACCTTGACAATAGCAACACCTATGTGAGAATGCTGTTCATTGACTTTAGTTCAGCATTCAACACCATCATCCCCTCCAAACTGATCACCAAACTTAGTGAAATGGGCATCAATTCCTCCCTCTGTAACTGGATTCTGGACTTCCTAACCAACAGACCTCAGTCTGTTAGGTTAGCTAATCACACCTCCTCAACCATCACCCTGAACACCGGTGTACCACAGGGATGTGTGCTGAGCCCTCTACTTTACTCCCTCTTCACCTACGACTGCACTCCGGATCTAACACCATTGTCAAGTTTGTAACAACGATGAGACGGCCTACAGGGAGGAGGTCCAGCACCTATCATCGTGGTGCACTGACAACAACCTGGCTCTCAAAGAGATTGTCTGAATATTTTTCCAACATCATATTATGGATGAACACAAACTTTTGGCATTTAAATGAACATAAAACAGAGATACTTATTGTTGGCTCAAAACATGAGAGGGAATGACTTGAAACCCCACTAGGTACTCTGGCTTTGCAATCAAAGACAGGTGAAGAAACTTGGTGTCATTCTAGACTGTGATCTGAATTTTAAGTCTCATGTAAATTATGTAAGACCTGTTTTAATCATCTTTATCTTTATCATCTTGAGCATTATGGACAACTTTTAAAGTGCTTTTATATGCTTTTGGAGCTTGGACAGGCCACAGCCACAATCCTCTCATTTCTCAATCTTGTTTTTCACCGAAGACAAAAGGTTTGAACAATGAGGGTAAATAAATATTGGCAGAATCTTTCATTTTTAGGTGAGGTATTATATATTAACATTGCTCCTATGCAGGGCTGCTTTAACCATATGGGCCATGTGACGGAATTTTTTAAATGGTCTTATGTCTGTTTGTTATTTGTAGTGGTTATTTACGTATTTCAGTATTAATAAAGAAGTTTAAATTATTGTCTAGAGGTCCGTACCACTACCAAAACATAGTGCATAGATGGCTCTATCACGTGTTACAGTTAGAATCACTGCTTTAAACAAAATTAACTTTTAAAAAGTTTTGATAACTTAATTTTTCTCAGAACTTCTCATTACATTTTAATACCAGCATGACTATTCCTATGGAACACATACACTGGCAGCCAAAGTTTTGGAATAATGTACATATTTTGCTGTTTAGGAAGGAAATTGTAACTTTAATTCACCAAAGTGGCATTCATCTGATCACAAAGTATATATATTTATATAAGTGTATATAGTATATATAATAAACTAAATAAAGAAATGTATTTGAGAAATATATTGTCAAACTATTATAATTTTTCTTATTATTTTTTCTTATTTTTTTAATGTTGGTATGGATAGGGCCCTGTGCCTTAAGCCAAAAAGCAGTTTCTAGATGTCACATCAAATATAATGGAGAAGAGAGAAAAACAATTAGCTACAAATTCCTGAGGATCAGAGGTAATAATTGGAGTGAAATGAAGTGACAGTTTTAACAGGCAGGGGTAATTTCACATCGCCCTTCATCCAGAGGGAATTCTGCCCTTTAATTGAGTTTGCCGGTTCTTTGTTTGGCAAACAGACTGAAGCTCGACTACATCTGCTACTGTCTACTGTTGTACCAAGTTTCCTCAGCTCTTATCACATCTGTTTTTCCTCTCTCCCACTCTTTTCATCTTTCTCTGTCTCCTTCCGCTCGCTTGCTTGCTCTCAGTCTCCAATCACACTTTATTTTACACATATTGTTATTGTCCTACAGAGACCCAACAAAATAACGCTCTTTATTGTGGGCAAATGGATCCAGTGTACCAGGAGCATGGATGCAGGAGAGATTTTGATGAAAGAACTGCTGAAAAGTACTGCCACCAGTCAGGTCTTGGAATAACCTGGAGCTCAATGGAGTGTTAAATGGGAAATCATCTTTATTTCTACAACTGCCGTAATGCCATTGTCGTCCCAACCCCCCATTCCCTCATGTCCTGGTGTTGTTGTGCGAGAGCCCTAGGTTATCTAATCTACCGTGAACATTTCACCATCGCATGCTTACAATAGGCCATTGCTTTTGTAATGTATGTCCGCGCTTCTTGGCACAACAATGGAGACAAGCATACACTCCCAGGCCGGAAGAACTCCTTTACAGATTTCAGAAGAAAGCTGCTTCCTCCACTCCAAAATATTCACTCCTATCAACATGTTTATCTGACGAACAACAATCCACTTACAACGCCAATGAATTCTGCTGCATAAGCACTGCAAACAAGATCTCCCAGAGGTCGCGATTCCCAGAATTTTGACTACACACCTTGATAGCATTCACCTGTTCATTATTTAGCTTATCACAGTATAAATTTGCCTGCTTTGTGGTTTGGTTGCTTGATCTTTTTTGAAATTGTTCAATCTACAGAGTTCAAAAGGTTTTTCTAGTGCTAAATTGTCAAAGATGTCCCACCAATAGTGCTTCCATGTCTCTCCTTTGTCAGTAAAGAGTTTTAAACCAAACCAACCAAAAATTTTATATTCATGATAATCTCTCTATTTACTGTATTTGTGTGTTTGACTGTGAGAGATTCAATCCCATAATTCCCTTTTCTCTACTAGCAATTTCGCATTTCAAAGGGAACAAATGCATCCTGTGTAGGCATCCCGGTTATTCCCACAAGTATTATAAACGATTAATCTGGATTCTTCTTATAATGAAGGGCAGCACATGAAAATGACCAAAGGTATAACAATGCATTACATCCCACCATTCAAACATTGATATTCTCATCATTTATATTTAATATATATAATTCAAAATATTTATAATGAATAATTAATAGTATATTTAACATCTTATTGCTTGCAGCCTTTAGAGGCCTATAATGAAGCAAATTAATATTTATATTTTATGTAGACAATGTGAGCAGTGTTTGCTCATGCATAACTCATCCCCATGACGCTGAGGTGTTGTGAGTGGTTGCCAGGGCATTGCTGTGCATTTGCTAAGGTTTTCTGAGTGGTTATTAATACATTGTTATCTAGTTGATAGGGTGTTCTGAGCTGCTAGGGGGTTGCTTACTGGCCCAAGTCAATAGAGTCCACTCCAGAGTCTCTATGATATTTCTGGTCTCTAGATAAGGCTTGGGTTCTTCTTTAAAGGGTAACTAAACACCTGCTCAGAGTCTGACTCCACCCACTAGAAATATTTGAAAATGCAGGAAAAGTGGGCAGACCCCGGCGGGGATAGAGGGAACGAACCGAGTGCGGGGCTGAGCGGGGGGGGGGGGTGTGACTCGTAGTGACGGATTAATTGACAGCTGCTGTCAGACTCTATGTTATTATTATTCCTCACACGGTCGCAAGACGACATGTACATGAATCTGCCGTGGTGAGCTGGAACCTGCTTACGTCAGCTGTCACCGCTTACATCACGAAGTACCGCAACAACCAATAGGAAAATTCAACTGCAGTAGCCACCGTTCAACCTGAAGAGGGCAGCACTCAGACGTTTTTACACCATATATTGTAGAATTAAAACACTTTATACACAAATGTCAAAAAAAGTACTTGAATCAATGACCAGTACTAATAAAGCCCCATGCTTACAGATCATTAACTAAAAAAAGTTGGTTTAGGGTTTAGTTACCCTTTAATATAAATCTAAAGGATGTTCTTTCACTTTTTACTGTCTGCTAGGTGAAAACTGTAAGTCTGATATCTTAGTAAAGTAATACTGCTCACCTCTCCTCAACAGGGATGATTCTAAGATTTCAGTTTTAGGGAGGCTCAGTCCCAATGACATAATATAGTGGGTTAGACATCCACATCCTGCGGATGATATGGTGTGTTCTAAAATTGAACAGTTTTCAATGAAGGTACGCACACCGCCGCCACTTGTCTTCTTTCAGCAGTGCCCAGCTACGACTCCGGAGCTTTCCTTTAAATTCAACCCAAATCATTGTCAAAGGACATTGAAGGATTATTTACTCTAGTGTTGTTCATTCTTGAAGAAGGGAAAAACCTTGGTAACTTTTGTGTGTACTGTCCGCTACCTGAACCGCATAGACGTGCTCAGTGTTTGATACCTGTGCCGTGTCCTGCCTCTGCATTTGAGACGTCAACCCACGCATCTTATCACGTGGTTTGTTGAGCGCATTGTCATGGAGACATAGCGCGTGTGCAGGCTTACCGACATCCACCGCTGTATCCACACTCAACTCACCACACGCCCCACCGAGAACGAACCACATTATAGCAACCACGAGGAGGTTACCCAAGGTGACTCTACCCTCCCTAGCAACCAGTCCAATTTGGTTGCTTAGGAGACCTGGCTGGAGTAACTCAGCATGCCCTGGTATTTGAACTAGCAAACTCCAGGGGTGGTAGTCAGTGTCTTTACCACTGAGGTACCCAGGCCCCTAGATGTGCACATTTACATCTTTCAAGACTTTAATCACTCCTAAATACGCCGCCACGTGGTCCTCTGCCTTCTGGATGGCCGTTTGGAGCAACGCCAGACAGTGGCACTTGACCCACTCTGCCGTCCCTCTCGGAAGATGAGCAATAAACTGCTCCAGTAACACCAGGTGGATCACAGCTCCAACGTCGCATTGCTCAGCCAGCAACCACCTCCGTCAGATGTCCCTCGCTTTACATTCACAAGCAGGCACTCAACCATGCCCCCATCACCACATAGTCATTCTGAATTTTGTCATATTCTATAATAAACACACTAACAAAGTTATTAAAAAAACATCCAAATACAAATTTTTTTATTTGACATTTATTAACAAATTAAAAGAAAATCAGTAATTTCGCAACTAATGTGATTAAATTTATACCAAACTTCACAAAAAAAAAAAAAAAAAATATATATATATATATATATATATATATATATATATATTATTACAATAATTATCACATTTAGCTTCGTCGATCTTTAGTGGAGTGAATTAACTCCTGATGATGTTTCTCTGTATGTCATCACCTCGAAAAGAGATTTTAATTTCAATAAAATACCTTGGTAAAATAAAGGAATTACATATGTACATAATATATGATTAGTTCAGATTTTTTCACTGATTCATTCAGATTTTGTAAATCACACTTTTACGCCAGTAGATGGCAACAAATCAAAGACTTGCATGTGTCACAGACCAAAACAAGTCTAATTGAACTTTATTCAAACCAGCGTGTCTACTAAGAGATTTTTATCAGTGTTTAAATATCAAAAGTGTTTATTTCATGTATACATTTACATGTATTAATCTTTTATAAAAGTATCAGTGTGTCTCAGAAACTCTATCCGCATATACTGTATGTCTGTATGTATGTATTTATATATATAAAATGCTGAACATTTTAGCATTTACATATTGACATAATTAAATTAAATGATGTCTGACCAATTTCTTGCAAGTTCTTTAAGAAAAAGTATAAAGTAAATCTATTTTTTTTTTTTTTTATGTTTGTTGTAATCTATCATGTGCCATAATTTAATTGGGATTAATAGTGATTATTCACAGAAAACTGTGATTATTACTTAGAATTTTTTAATCGATTCACAGCCCTAGTTTATATATACAGCTCTGAAAACATTTTAGAGACCACTGCAAAATTATCAGTTTTTCTGGATTTTCTATTTATAAGTATGTATTTGAGTAAAATGCACATTTTTGTTTTATTCTATAAAGTATTGACAACAGTTCTTCCATGTTCCAAATAAAAATATTGTAATTTAGAGCATTTATTGAAGAAAATGTCAACTGGTCTAAATAACAAAAAAATATGCTGTGTTTTCAGACCTCGAATAATGCAAAGAAAACAAGTTCTTATTCATTATTAAACAACACAATATGTCTAGGTTACGTATGTAACCTCCGTTCCCCAATGGAGGGAACGAGACGTTGTGTCGGAGAAGCGACATTAGGTGTCTCTCTTGAGCACCGATATATACCTCTGTTCTATGAAAAAAGGCCAATGAGAAGTTGGCAGACGGTATTTGCATATCCCGCCCCCGGACATACAGGCATTTAAGCGGCGCAAATACGGGAGTTCATTCAGGATTTTTCTGAGGAGCCGGAAATGGTCCGACCACAACAGTGGCTCAGCGACGTGGCGGGGAAGACACAACGTCTCGTTTCCTCCATCGGGGAACAGAGGTTACATACGTAACCTAGACGTTCCCCTTCTGTCGCTCTCTCCACGTTGTGTCGGAGAAGCTACACTAGGGTTCCCACTTCAATCATGCCATGCGCTGAGCCGTGTACGTGAACTGCTGATACAGGAGTGGGCAGGTATTCTTACGTGCAAAGGCGACCAGCTGTATCAGGCTGCACGTACCCTTCCCCAATGCCCCATTAAAGTCATCAGAATCCTTCTGGTTACCCTAGTGAGGGGAACAAGGTGATGCTTGCCAACCTGGGAATGGGCCAAGCCTGGCTGGGCCTCTTTCGCATAGAGCAACTACGGCCGGGGCCCTTACATGCATTAAGGGAAGGGGGTCTTCCCCCGTTTCCTATTCTTTCAGGGGGAGAAGACCCTGCGGAGACCACACCTACCCTGCAGTGGAGGCAAAGAGTGGCGAATACATCACATGGCCACTTAGGTCCTATGTGAGAAAGTTGGCGCGGTGGTAGATCCAACCTCGTGGAGGGGGGAAGCTACAGCACGGCGACCGAGGCAGCTGGAAAGGGAGACACTGGAGTCCGCCCGTGAGGGGACAGTACCGCGGAATTACACACAGGGGGAGTCCGAATAGGAGACCTTAACCTGTGGAGCACCTATTCCAGTACAGGGTAGATTGAGTTCCCGTAGCTTGGGTCGGCGAGTTCCTCCGCTGAACTGCAGACCCAAAAGGGCTAGGGACGAATCAACCAGGGATCCGAAAGATGGGGTCTCCTGTATGTAGTCTGCATGTAGCAGACTAC
This sequence comes from Xyrauchen texanus, assembly GCF_025860055.1. Classification (NCBI taxonomy): domain Eukaryota; kingdom Metazoa; phylum Chordata; class Actinopteri; order Cypriniformes; family Catostomidae; genus Xyrauchen; species Xyrauchen texanus. Next base: position 7,053,414 of record NC_068292.1, on the reverse strand, counting down.
ATGCACGACCATCGGCTCCGAAGAAATTTTCTGAATGAACTCCCGTATTCGCCCCGCTTAAATGCCCGTATGTCCGGGGGCGGGATATGCAAATACCATCTGCCAACTTCTCATTGGCCTTTTCTCATAGAACAGAGGTATATATCGGCGCTCAAGAGAGACCCCTAGTGTCGCTTCTCCGACACAACGTGGAGAGAACGACAGAAGGGGAACTAATGTTTTAACTTAGGAAGAGTTCAGAAATCAATATTTGGTGGAAAAATGTATTCTACCAGTTGTCATTTTCTGCTAAATAAATGCTTTAAATGACAAAATTTTTATTTGGGATAAATGTTGTCAGTACTTTATACATTTTAACAAATGATTATAATTAGATAGTGGACCACATTATAACAGTGACCATACAGCAATATATATATATATATACAGACTACAGAGGACAGTTTGGTCTGCTGAGAGGATTATTGGTTGCCCCCTGCCCCCCTTCAAGAACTATACACTTCCAGAGTGAGGAAAAAGGCTGTAACTCACTCTGGACCCCACTCACCCAGCCCACTACCTTTTTGAACTGTTGCCTTCTGGCCGACGTTTCAGAGCTCTGAGCACCAGAACCATCAGTCACAGGAACAGTTTTTCCCCTCAGGCGATCCATCTCATAAACAGTTAAAACTGCACCATTGAGCAATAAGTATGTGCAATACACAGTTAATTCTATTTATATTATCTAACATATCCACTTCTGCCATTACATACATCGCACTGTACATAATATACTGTATTTGTGTTCTTTATATAACAGATTTTTATTAGATTTGCACTATGTGTGTGTATGTGGGAATGTATGTTGGTGTGTGAGTGTATGTATGTATATGTATAATTATTTATTTTTATTATTCTTTTTTTTCTTTGTTTTGTTTTTAATTATCTATGTCTTGCTGCTGTTTTTGTATTGTTGTGCACTGGAAGCTCCTGTCACCAAGACAAATTCCTTGTATGTGCAAGCATAAGTGGCAATAAAGCTGATTTTGATTCTCTTCTTCTGATTCTGATATTGCTGTATGGTCACTGTTATAATGTGGTTAAAAACAAATACAGTTGAAAATGAAAGATGAAGAAAAATTGTAAAACAGAAAATGAAGAGAAAACGAGACCGCATCCGGCTCTAACATCAGCTTTGAGGTTGGATCAAGAAAGGAGGACAAAAGTGATGTATTTTTTTCCATAGTTTTTTTGTTGTTTTTTTTACTGTAGCACTTCGAGAAGAGATCTGTTTTGGGGAAGTATAAAGCAGCACATTGTGTCTCCTGTGAGGAAGTGGATGAATCTTCAAGCAGTCATTCGGGAAACAAGGGCGGAATAGAGGAAGTGAAGAGAGGGGGGAGGCCAGTGCTGTTTGAGCTTCCCAAAATCAACATGATGGCTTGTGTCTGTGGTGTTACCTGTCTCCAGAGACACTTGACTGGATACCTGATGGTTACACTGCAGGGCCTAGAGTCATTAATCTAGCCTCATGTATCGGATCAGCCTCCACGTGACAGCACTTTCCTACTCTTCAGCAAAACACCATAATATAAAAATAAATATATGTAATTGCCAGCCAGAAAAACCACACGAGACACATTTTCTGTGTCATATTTCATTGTTTTTTACTGTGATTGGTGCCAAAAAATTTACAGTATTCAATGCAGCTGTGAATAGGCAAATGAAAAACAACATGCACCCAATCCAAAAGGTAGGTAACAACATAATTGTCCATTATTTCACACTCCATCTGATCTCATGAAAGTTACGAGACTGGCAACATTTTTGATAAATTATATTAAGTGGCTCCTTACATGTATCATGAAGAGGTAAAATGTTCACTGTGTGCCGTTAAAACTGTGTTAATTGTTCTTCCAACCAGATGAGGTCTTGCTCTATCAAGTTTTAAAATCAATACAAACCGATAGTATCATTGAATCTGAATGTGAGATTTAAAAGAAATTGCTGAAGCAACCAAGTCTTTTTGTGGTGCCTCTATGACATTTTCAGCTCAAATATTGACTTGCATTCTCTTCAGGACTTGTACCCCAATCACAAGTACAATGCTCTATCAGTTGAGCTACTGTGCAATTTGATTAAATTTGAACAAGCTTGTAAATGTTTGGTTATGTAATGCTGGACCTTAGTTAATGATACTGGCTTTTGGTAGCCTACTTGAAAAGTTCTTCAATTAATGAATAACCAAGTCAACTTGCTTCCTATTGCAAACCTTAATTTGCATCCTTCCTGCACAGTTCAAGTCCACTATCTTTGTTCTCTAGTATTTTGGGTTGAGCTCATGTCATATCAACCTCGTGTCAACCTAACCACCATCCAAATACCTCCAACAGCATGTGGGCTAGATCTGAGCCAAATCTCAGCTCCTCCATCCAAACCAAACCAAACCATACAACATCCCAGGACCAGGCAGTCATTGAGGCTTAAATGGGCTTCGTTTGTTGGTGCAGATGGCTAGGGTGGGGTTTTTCTCAAATATCGAAATTTGCAGAGACATTTCCCTTCCCGAAGCTCGACTCTCAGAAATGAAGACGTAGCCAAGATGCAACACTTGGCTGGCAAGAGCAACATCACATGTTCTTCTCTCCCACACATTATGGAATCATTTCTATCACTTCTGGTGATTGAGCTCAATCTTTATTCTCCAGGGCTCTTGGATTATTCCAGAAAAGCTAAACGTGTCAAAGCCCTGTGGGTATAGGGATTGGCATTAAACAGGGATTCTTTCTAGGCAGTGCTGTGATGACCTTGGAATGGAGGGCTAATGGGATCAGAGAGAGAGCTGGCAGCTCCTTAAGGAGCCTATATGTTAAACAAAAAGGATTTACGGAGAGTTTAATGCGTCTAATGAAATATATGGCTGAGATGTAAGGGTTATATATGGAACAGTAGGTTTTGAATAGATTTGTGCTGGTGGGTTAGGTATCACCTGTCCCCATTCAAGCTCATGGTTTCTCCCCACAAGAGCTGCCAATCACACAAATCTCTCGCAAGACAGTGATGACATACAGGTCCATCACGGCCTAAACACAGTATTCATAAGTCTTCTCATTAGTAAACTCTAGCTTATCTAGCTCACTTCTATCTTATTATTGTATTTTACTATTCATCCTTGTTTTACTATATTTTTAAATTTGTGAATATTTTGTGTGTGTCTAACAAAAAGTACCAAAATATGCCACAGCATTACCATTATACCAACCAAGGTAATACAATTGTGTTTTGGACATCTAACATTGTTGGTAACACTTTACCATAAGGTTCCATATGTTAACGTTAGTTAATGCATTAGGTATCATGAATAAACAATTTACAACATATTTTTAAAGCACTTATATGCTAATGTTAGTTTTTTTCTTTGTAATTCAAATTCGTATTGATTATTACAATAAATAAAGAAAAGCAAAAACATATATAAATATAATCAACATTTAAACCCCACAACCACCCGTCCCCCTCCCAATCCCCAACCCCGCCCTGACAAACATCCCTGTGGTCACATGAGTATAATACACAAAAAAGCAAACAAACACACACAAAAAAATTATATATATATATATATATATATATATATATATATATATATATATAATCATACACATTTAAAACTATACTACTCTCTCCACCACCCCATCCGAGAGCCCTCCAAAAACTCCAAACAGTTGCCCAATTTCCCAATAAACAAATCCAAGATACTCAGTTTTCCAAATGACACCTCCTCAAAAGCCACAACCCTCCCCACCAAACCCGAAATGGGGACACTCCAGCTGACCTCTAAACCTCAAAATAATCTGCCTGGTGATCAACACACTGGTCAGAACCCAACTCTCTATGTGTCTATTCCCCACATTGATGACCGCCCCATCGCCCAAAAAACATAGTTTGGAAAAAAACTGAAAAAAAAAGAAACATGTCACACACAAAACTCTGAACCTTCAACCAGAATTCCTGGATCTCAACAATCCACCAAAAAACATGGGCCGTGTCTCCATCCTCCAATTGGCATCGCCAGCAGGTAGGCGTGTCTTTGAGACCAAGCGTATACAATCTATAGACTTGCATCTCTAAATGCAAACTTCAAATTTTTTAGAATCTTAGCCCACACTCCAATACCAAGTTGAAATCTTGCTCTCATAATCTCTTGATAGAAGTTAAAGCTCCATCCCTCAGACTCTGAATAAGCAGAGAGTAATACACTGATACCTCATGACCTTTTCCAAAAGCAGTAATCACCATTCCCAGAGTATCTGCCGCTTCAGGTGGGTGTATGCTACTCCCAAGAATAGTACAGAGCAGGTGGCACAGTTGTAAATACTTAAAGAACTGAAATTTGAGAATCCCAAAATGTTTAAACACATTTTCAAAAGATCTCAACACTCCACTCTCATATTGGTCAGGGCAAGACAGAACAAAAATGGGGAAAGAGGGCAACCCTGCAGGGTGCCCCTATCCAGAGTAAGATAATCTGAAATTAATCAATTTGATTGTACCGCCACTAACGGGTGTCTATAAAGCAACTTAATTCATCCAATAAACGTATTCCCAAACCTGTTCATTTCCAAAATCTTAAAAAGATAATTCCATTCTATCTACAATATCTAATGTCTTTTTGGCGTCAAGTGGGATGGCAGCGGAGTCTGATCATTCATCACTGACCACATGATATTGATGAAACGCCTAATGTTATCAGAAGAGCTGCGGTACCGAATAAACCCCCCTAATATATATGTATAAGATAAGTCATAACTTAATGGATTAGCCAACATTTTTGACAATATTTTAACATCTAGCTGGATCAGGGAAATTGGATGGTAACTCTTACACTCGCTTGGATCTTTGTCCTTTTAAGAATCAGTTTAGGGAGTTTGGTTCTACAAAGTTTCGAATACATTTATCAGTAGACGAAGACTTGAAACTATAGAGATAAAGATAAATTCTTTAAAAGCATTATTAATATCAGTGGCTGAGGTAAAAGTTTCACCAACAGCAGATTTCCTTGAGGGAATGGTAGAAAAAGACTCTCTCTGCATTACAAGCCAAAAAGCTAAAAGCTTCCCTGCATTGTCCCCCAACACAAAGTATGACTGTATTGCCCCGAATAGCCAGAACTCCACCTTCTGCGACAAAATAGTGATATATCTGTATTTCAATCTGGTCAATTCTCTGAGGCCATCAGATGACATTTGGCGCTTCAGCTCTGCCTCTGTACTTTTAATATTCCAACTCCACAAGTTCTTGTGCTTTGGATTTTTTGATGAAAGAGTTACACTGTATAATCCGACCCCTAAGAATTGACTTAAGTGCCTCCCAAGCCACGCCAACAGAGGGTACTGATGACCAGTTGGTCTCCATATAAACATTGATTTCAGCCTTTAACATTTATTGGAATTCAGGATTTTGCAAAAGGGATACAGTAAAGCACCAACTATATGATTTCTTTTTCTCTGTATGTGGCAATACCTCTAAACACACCAGGGCATGATCTGAGACTAAGATCTTTCAAATTTAGCAGTCAATAACAGATGAAATGAGGGACTTAGATATACAAATTAAAAAATATATATTCTAGAAAAAATGTTATGGACTGATGAAAATAATTTATAGTCCCTACCAGATTACACTAATCTGGTTACAAAGGGTTACACTACGTAACCCGAGACGTTTCTTGTGTGAGCATTTTGAACGGGAGTCTGTGTAAGGACCGGTTGAGAACTCGCAGGTCCAAGATTGGTCGCAACCCACCGCTTTGTTTGGGTATGATGAAGTAAGAGCTGTAGAAACCCTTCTCCATCTTGGCTGGAGGGACGGGCTCTCCGCTCGTAAGGTGCTGGCTTTCTCACCATGCAAGGAAGTGGAGCGAACACCACTGAAACAAGGCGGGAGCCTTGCGGGATTCGGATGGTACTGGCCAGCCAGCACGACGGATTGGGAAAGCCATGCATACAAAGTCCGCGCGAGGGGCACTACGGGACGATTGCTTTTGACGTACCGGGTGGGGCTTCGCGGTGGGGGGGGGGCAGGTAATAGCGCATCAGGAGGCAGAAGTGTGTCCCGAGGGTTGGTTGCTGAGAAAAGACTCAAAGCACTTACCTTGAGGGCTGAGCTGTCGCAGGGCCGGAGGCGAGGGAACTGCATCCGGGGAGCCGGGACTGTAGAGTTTTGGAAGTGAGGAAATTGCTCTTTATTGAGAATGTGGGTGCCGCAGCCCGAAGGCGGTGCGGCAAATGAAACAAGGATTCTCCTCCCGGCCCTCCACCAGCTCCGGAGTGAAAGTCTGACTGTCTGGGTCCCCGTCTCAGGAGTGCTTCGGAGCTTTTCTGGTCCTGGAAGGGGTCCTAGGGGGGCATACGTCGCCTGTGAGGTGGTAGACGCTGGGCTGAGAGCTGGGCCCGGGTTGAGGCGGAGCTAACTGTTTTTTAGCCACAGGGTGACGCCCTCAGCGAGCAGGTAGGGCGCTTTGGTTTGGCGGCGATGTGGCAAGATGTGCCATCAGCTTCTTCACCGCCTAAAACTGCTGGGTGACATCGTCGACTGTGTCGCCGAAGAGGCCAGCTGGAGACGGGGTGTTGTTCAGCCAGAGGTGACACTCCTAGACCACGAGGGTGGTCATCGCCCGCCCGAGTGCCTGCGCTGTGACCTTCGTGGGTCTGAGAGCGAGGTCAGTGGCAGAGCGCAGTTCCTGCAGCAAGTCGGGGTCGGAACTACCCAGGTGCAGGTCTTTGAGTGCCTTGGCTTGAAGAACCTGCAGGAGAGCCATGGCATGAAGGGCTGAGGTGGCCTATCCGGTGGTGCAGTAGGCTTTCGAGTTCAGTGATGACGTAATCCTACAGGCTCTGGAGGTGAGTACCGGGCGGTCCCACCAGGCAGCGGCGTTTTCGGGACACAGTGTCCACCTGGGGGATGCGGGCCGCCCCACCATCCAAGGTAGTGGGAGCAGACAAGTCGGTTCCGGGTAGTAAAAGGTGCCCTCCATGACCACTTCAGCTCACCATGTACTTCCGGGAAGAATGGAACCAGGGTGGATTTCAGTCCAGCTTTGCACTCACGGTGGTCCGGGAAAGCATAGCGGACATCCACGCGTCAGCCTCAGACTGGGCGAGCAGACCCGAAGGAGGCAGCCCAGACAAATCATCAGCATCAGATGGCACTGTGACGCACGCTGATGCTCCGGGGGCTCAAGGGAGAATGCAGGCTGGCCGCGAGGCGATCCGCACTCATCCCGAGCTCGGTCGGTAGCAAGAGAACGTGCTGGGGGGCGGGTGGTTCTTGGGGATTTACCCGGCGAAACCGAGCCCGTCGTCATCTCAAAATCGTCTTCATCGTCAGCCGGGTTGTCCTCAATCCCATGGGAAGAAGGAACAACGAGGAGGGCAGCTGAAGTGGCTTTCTCTCATGATTGAAAGAAAGCTGCTGCCATGGCTATGTTCTCGCACTGAGAACACAAACCATTCATAAATCGCTGCCTGCATGTGATCGCAGTCCAGAGGCACGAGGCAGATTTTATGACTGTCAGAAGTGGAGAGAAATCGACCGCATCCAGGAACTACACAGAGGCGGAAAGTCATCTTTAAAAAGACGTGTCCTGAAAAGGACATTCAACGTCTGCTGTGTATTGATCTTTTATGAGTGAAAACTCAAACTCTTTTAGAGAAACAAAATCTTTTAGGAGGAGAAAACACTCTTTTAGGCAGTGAAAGTGCCCAGGGGTGTGGACTGCACAGCGTGCAGAGAGAGAGAATGCCAGCTGGAAATGCAGCATAAGATCCAACAGCAGTGCTTCGTGCCAATAGAGGTGAGTGGAACAATAGAGGTGAACTAAGCTTGCTGTTGCACAACCGCTCGGCTCCAAAGAAAAAATCTAACTGACAGATGCACGCCCGCTTCCCTTTATACCCGTATGTCCGGGGGCGGGACATGCAAATTCTGTGTGATCAAAATTGAGAGTCTTGGGGGCTTATCACATGGATATGACTATTTTGGATCACAGTCATAGCACCACAACCTGGCAGCAGGAAGTGTGGCTCTTACAACAGACTTTAACCTGTTGATAGGAATTTCACCGCACTCGGGAGTGACGTCACTCTGCTTACGTTTACAATGTAATTTGCCTTGTATAAATGTAATTAATGTTAACAAATTATACATATTTTTAAAGGTCTAAGGGTTCACCATTGGTTCAACATTCAAAACATTTTGTCCCTTATCTTAAGAATCAGTGACTCTGGTAGAAAGTGAAGAAACTTTGGTAGAAAGCACAAAAACCCACTTACAAAAAATAACTAATTACAGTAAATGTATTATGTGCAGTCCAGCGCAGAATCTTTTGTCTTTACTGTGGCTTCCATCTCCTCAGATAAACTCACAAGGACAAGACACTGCAGACATGAATGGGTGTTTTTCAGCAGATGATGAGTTGTGGTGAAGACCAGCACTCGCCAAGTAAATCAGACAGAAACTAAAGTAATTAGCAAGCTGAGAAATTATGCTAATAATGCTGAGGACCTTGTTAGGTCATTTTCATTATGCATGTTAAACCGTGATTTAGGCCAGCAGTTCCCCGAATTAAGATTAATTATTGTCCAAAGAGAAAATGTGTAGAATTTGATATTACAACCCACTGTGCACAAACAAATCTCACAAACATTGGCCTTTTCAAAAAACTAAAATTTAAACGGTCAGTATTTCCATTAAAAAAGGTAACACTTTATAATAGCAATGTGTTTGTATTTGTAAAGCCTTAGTTTATAGTTAATTGATCATTAATAAATGGTTGGACGTTATTAATACATTATAAAGATGCAAACAAATAGTATTCTATTCATATATATTCTCAAGCAAACAATTTACTATTGTTTAATAAATTCAAATAATCAGTTTGATAACATTTATTTCAACCTTAGAAAACAACTTGTTAACCTTGTTAAACAACTGATGTATTTTAGACGATACAAACCAGTAGTAAATAAGTGTTTATGAGAACATTAAGAAGACATAAATTCACAGTTAATAAAGAAATTGTATACACATTTATTTATGCATTGATAAAAGGTATATACACTCACCTAAAGGATTATTAGGAACACCATACTAATACTGTGTCTGACCCCCTTTCGCCTTCAGAACTGCCTTAATTCTACGTGGCATTGATTCAACAAGGTGCTGAAAGCATTCTTTAGAAATGTTGGCCCATATTGATAGGATAGCATCTTGCAATTGATGGAGATTTGTGGGATGCACATCCAGAGCACAAAGCTCCCGTTCCACCACATCCCAAAGATGCTCTATTGGGTTGAGATCTGGTGACTGTGGGGGCCATTTTAGTACAGTGAACTCATTGTCATGTTCAAGAAACCAATTTGAAATGATTCGAGCTTTGTGACATGGTGCATTATCCTGCTGGAAGTAGCCATCAGAGGATGGGTACATGGTGGCCATAAAGGGATGGACATGGTCAGAAACAATGCTCAGGTAGGCCGTGGCATTTAAACGATGCCCAGTTGGCACTAAGGGGCCTAAAGTGTGCCAAGAAAACATCCCCCACACCATTACACCACCACCACCAGCCTGCACAGTGGTAACAAGGCATGATGGATCCATGTTCTCATTCTGTTTACGCCAAATTCTGACTCTACCATCTGAATGTCTCAACAGAAATCTAGACTCATCAGTCCAGGCAACATTTTTCCAGTCTTCAACTGTCCAATTTTGGTGAGCTCTTGCAAATTGTAGCCTCTTTTTCCTATTGGTAGTGGAGATGAGTGGTACCCGGTGGGGTCTTCTGCTGTTGTAGCCCATCCGCCTCAAGGTTGTGCGTGTTGTGGCTTCACAAATGCTTTGCTGCATACCTCGGTTGTAACGAGTGGTTATTTCAGGCAAAGTTGCTCTTCTATCAGCTTGAATAAGTCGGCCCATTCTCCTCTGACCTCTAGCATCAACAAGGCATTTTCGCCCACAGGACTGCTGCATACTGGATATTTTTCCCTTTTCACACCATTCTTTGTAAACCCTAGAAATGGTTGTGCATGAAAATCCCAGTAACTGAGCAGATTGTGAAATACTCAGACCGGCCCGTCTGGCACCAACAACCATGCCACGCTCAAAATTGCTTAAATCACCTTTCTTTCCCATTCTGATATTCAGTTTGGAGTTCAGGAGATTGTCTTGACCAGGACCACACCCCTAAATGCAATGAAGCAACTGCCATGTGATTGGTTGATTAGATAATTTCATTAATGAGAAATTGAACAGGTGTTCCTAATAATCCTTTAGGTGAGTGTACATTTATGCTTAATTAATGAGTTTACTCCTGTTTCAGAAACCCTTACTATTAAATCATTTAATGATTACTAAAGGACATAATAAAGCGCAGACTATTTGCAAACTAATTATTTTGCGTGACCTAATCTAAAGTAAGAATTATATACATTTGTAAAAATATATGAAACTCCTCTATCTCTACAGTGGAAGAGACAATAAGAGACTAAATTTGATGGAAATTGGGTGGGAAATGAATTAGTCAGAAATCTTGAGGCTCTTTGATTTTCTCATCAAGTATTTGCCACAATCTGAGCTCCATAAATTAATCTTCAGCGTTCAATATAAAGCTTTAACAGGACCGTAAATACAGAGCACCAGTGAAACTGCTAATCAAACGTTGAGGGAAACTTCCCTCATTGTCAATATGCATTAGCCTCTGACTGATCACCAACTGGCTGATATATGGCCACCTTTAAAATGCACATCTCAAGGCAACCTGAAGCATCATGGTTCTGAAATAATCATCAGTGTCAACATTACGAAAGGAAGGGTTGACATGTAGGAAGAGAGGTTTGAATTGTCAGTCTTTGTCCTTTACTTTGATGAGTGCATGTTTGTGCTGTACTGGCCGACAGGCTGAGTCAGCTACTTAAAGGCCTTGGAGACTTTTAATCAACTGGGATAGAAAGGGGAAATGTACCATTCCACTCAGTTGTCTATATTCAGTGAGTGGGTGGGCTTGTGTCTGAACGATTGCATGAATTATTATTTTAGTACATATAAATTAGTAATTTTCCCATACTATTTGTCAAACAATATATATCTATATATATATCTATATATATATATATATATACAGTCAGGTCCATAAATATTGGAACATCGACACAATTCTAATCTCTTTGGCTCTATACACCACCACAATGGATTTGAAATGAAACGAACAAGATGTGCTTTAACTGCAGACTTTCAGCTTTAATATGAGGGTATTTACATCCAAATCAGGTGAACGGTGTAGGAATTACAACAGTTTGTATATGTGCCTCCCACTTTTTAAGGGACCAAAAGTAATGGGACAATTAGCTGCTCAGCTGTTCCATGGCCAGGTGTGTGTTATTCCCTCATTATCTCATTTACAAGGAGCAGATAAAAGGTCCAGAGTTAATTTCAAGTGTGCTATTTGCATTTGGAATCTGTTGCTGTCAACTCTCAATATGAGATCCAAAGAGCTGTCACTATCAGTGAAGCAAGCCATCATTAGGCTGAAAAATCAAAACAAACCCATCAGAGAGATAGCAAAAACATTAGGTGTGGCCAAATCAACTGTTTGGAACATTCTTAAAAAGAATGAACGCACCGGTGAGCTCAGCAACACCAAATGATGGGAAGAGAAGAGTATGGAGAAGGAAAGGAACTGCTCATGATCCAAAGCATACCACCTCATCAGTGAAGCATGGTGGTGGTAGTGTCATGGCGTGGGCATGTATGGCTGCCAACTGGTTCTCTTGTATTTATTGATGATGTGAATGCTGACAAAAGCAGCAGGATGAATTCTGAAGTGTTTCGGGCAATATTATCTGCTCATATTCAGCCAAATGCTTCAGAACTCATTGGACGGCGCTTCACAGTACAGATGGACAATGACCCAAAGCATACTGCGAAAGCAACCAAAGAGTTTTTTAAGGAAAAGAAGTGGAATGTTATGCAATGGCCAAGTCAATCACCTGACCTGAATCTGATTGATCATGCATTTCACTTGCTGAAGACAATACTGAAGGGAAAATGCCCCAAGAACAAGCAGGAACTGAAGACAGTTGCAGTAGAGGCCTGGCAGAGCATCACCAGGGATGAAACCCAGCGTCTGGTGATGTCTATGCGTTCCAGACTTCAGGCTGTAATTGAATGCAAAGGATTTGCAACCAAGTATTAAAAAGTGAAAGTTTGATTTATGATTGTTAATCTGACCCATTACTTTGGTCCCTTAAAAAGTGGGAGGCACATATACAAACTGTTGTAATTCCTACACTGTTCACCTGATTTGGATTTAAATACCCTCAAATTAAAGCTGAATTTCTGCAGTTAAAGCTCATCTTATTCGTTTCATTTCAAATCCATTATTGTGGTGTATAGAGCCAAAAAGATTAGAATTGTGTCAATGTCCCAATATTTATGGACCTGACTGTATATATTTATATGTAGCACTCTACATTAATGTTCCCTTTGGTAGGAGATTATAAAGAAGTCAATTAATGTCTAATAATTCATTTACAATACATATCAAATCATTTATATGCAGTTACAATAACAACATGAACATAAATAACTTTTGTGCAATACTTGCCAAATAGTGAGACATTTTTCCTCATATGATATAAATGCTTAATGAGGGAATGAATGAATGTAATATTTATATAGTGCTTTTTCTGACACTACACTACACACTTTACACACTGAACAGGGAACTCTCCTCAACCACCACCATCACCATCACCTGGATGATGCGACGGCAGCTATAGTGCAACGGTATGCTCACCACACATCAACTAGTGGTGGAGAGGAAAGCTAACACTAATTCAACATTAGTGACCTATGAAAATGTTAAATTGCACAAACAAAGCATTTATTAAGAATGTTAATAAATGTGAACAGGAGGGGCAAGTCTACATACATTTTTGTGGCAATCAACATTATGAAACAAATGCTGTTGATTGTGCTTCCAGAGTATTCCTTTAATTAAGGAGTTGCCAAACTTAGAAGCCTATGTACATTAAGTTCAGTCTAGCTTAATGCTCATCAGGCTTTATTATATTAGATCTGCTGTGAATGAACATGAAGATCTGAAAAGGGTTTGTGTAGAGGACTTTATGTAACTAAGACGTTAAGTTGGGACAGCACTCAGAGTAACATCATTCTTTTCACATCAACATGACAAGAAAAATGACCAGACAAGTGAGTCAAGACATTAGTCATGAAACACAAAATGACATAATCCCTCCTTTTAATCTCATTATAATAGTCGATTAGTGCTGCATTGTGACATAAATCACGAATTAGGGCATTTATGAATTTTGTTTTGCATTAATACAAGTATGAATAAGTGTTTTTATTAAGCATTTATAACATATGTGTTAAAATTTTCACTATTTTACAAGTATAGCATGCAAGTTGCCCTTAATATTTATGTTGTTTTAACTGCATATCATTGATTTCTAATACATTTTTTAAATGAATTATTAGTCATTAATTAACCTCTTTTTAAATACCTAACAAAGGGAACTATTCTAGGTCACATAGTGAGTAAACAAAGACAGAATCGTAATTCATTGGTGAACTGTCCCTTTAAAATGAAACTGCAGTGTTTAAAGTCTTCCATCGTCATAGATTTGTACTTCCTCTCTGAACTGGAACCAAAACAGAGTGCAATGACGTGTCATTGTTTTGTGTCCCTTTAGAGTTATTTTGGCAGGTTGGCTCTTATTGGCATGTGGCTTCTCATCTCTTCTTCTGTTTGCGTTTCACCCAGTCTCGATTGGGTTCATATTTTGGCCATTTTCCCAGACAGAAGAGCCACTGCTGAGGAAGAACTGGGATCATGCCAGTATGCTGATATCAGACAGTTTTTAGATCGAGTGCCTGTGTATCACACATGCGTCAGATCATCGCATACCCTGCAGGTTGCAGGTTCAAGTTCTCTGGAGGAAAGTGCTCTGTACAAACTGAAACAACAACTTATCTGCCAGCTGATCCCAGCAGCAATGAAACACAACCAGAGTTTCGCTATTTTCATCTTGACTGGATTCTCATATTATTAGAGTGGTTGAATTTTGATGACTTGACTAATGTAACATTCAAGTATCATGAAAACAATTAACACATGCCCATGGTCTCAATTGGTGGGTTGCAACCCCAAAAAATGGATCACAGGTCTGTTCTAATAAATAATGCACATAAGACACTGCAACTAACTTTATAATCGTAAGGCTTTGCATTTTTTTTTTTAAAGAAGAAAACACTTCCCATAAGCATCCAATCAAACTCTACAATATTTTGGCACAAATTGATCTGTAACTTGGTAAGCTTGCAAAAACTGGACAGATGCCAACATGGACAGGTTGTGTAATATGCCCTCATCTTCAAATATCATAAGAAAACAAGACCCAGACTTCATAATATGTATATGGTTACATGGAACATGGATAAACTTGGTTTGTGCTGATGAAAATGTGTTTTGTGCTGTGAATTACTGAAATCCTTGCTGTTCCAGAGACATTTACAAACCAAATACTCTACAAGCTGGTTGAGCTTTTTTTTTTTTTTTCATAGTAATTTAAATATATTACCATTTTAAATTATTAAATAAATTAACACATTTCAATTTTTGATTTCATGAATTGTTTTTTTTTATTCAATTAACAATTATGGTGCTGTGTTTGTTCGCCACTTGCTGTCCAATGTTAAATGTGGGTTCTGATGAAGCAAAACCAGCTGGGAACAGCTGGTTAATATAGTGCAATTAGAAGATGTTATAACATTGTCTTACTGTCATGAAACCATCCAGCAGGCCCGAGTCAGGTTTGGGAGGTGCTTGCAGGCGCTCCATGGACCACTTCTCAATGATGGACGACACCTGACTGTTCTCAGTGTTCAGAATACGGAATCCAGTCATGTTCACTCCGCTGTACCGATACAGCTCCATATCCAACGCAAAGAGATCCTAAAGAATAAGTAACAATTCAATATTTACTAAACTATGAAAAAACAAACCGAAAATGTATTTTTTTTGGAAATGTAAGAGATGAGGCCTGGTAAATTGTGCATGTGCACGGTGGTGCATTCAACTTTGACTGACATCGTTTCCATGCCCCCTTGAGAGGTACCAGGCAGCTTTCAAATTAAGGGGAGAGTAAAGACATTTTTCTTGTATATACTAAATTAAAGCTGTTAATCAATTTAAATATTTAACCATGAATAATCACACAGCTTTGTCAAAGTTAGCATGTTGATGCATTCAGTTTCAAGGAATCTAAACATAGGCATATGTGTAATCATCAGAATCTGACATTTCCATGAGTTACACTCATAATGTAGATTTATCCAACAAAGGTCTTTACTCATCTCACTCACACAAAATAGTCAACAGTAGATTTTGTATTCGGATTGTCTATTTGCACCACAGTGTAAATAGCATCTGCCACACAGTACAGCTCTTTGCATCCCAATAATCTAGTGGAACCACAGAAATATACGACAAATGAACACCCTGTCTACACCGGACGTGAGTGTCGCATCAAAAGAAATAGAATATAATTTTTTCCTTGTGACCTTGGTTCAAATCTGCTTTTTGTCCCGGGGGTCTGTCGATCGCATTCGTTCCCACAGCATGGCATTGCTTGTGTGTAGATTGCATCACTATATTACTATAGTACCATCTTTTCTCGTTTAGGGGTAGGGGTTAATGTAGTGTGTCTGTGTGACTCTAAATAAACACAATAAACACACTGCAGTGATGCCCACACTGTATGTTAGTATTTACATATGGGTGAAAATAGTATCTGACATTGTCTGCATCATGGAGCTATTAGAATCTACCAATATTTTGCACCTGGGTGAAAATAACAACTGCCTTTTATATTTTTTAAACTGCATTGTAACGGACAGGAAATGCAAATACCTTTACTTATATAAAGAATATTTAAGCAAAGATCCTGTATTTCAGTGAGCAGATAATGATTATTTATCAAAACGAAGCAACGGGAAAAACGTCTAGGTTACGTATGTAACCTCCGTTCCCCGATGGAGGGAACGAGACGTTGTGTCAGAGAAGCGACACTAGGGGTCTCTCTTGAGCGCCGATATTCACCTCTGAACTATGAAAAAAGGCCAATGAGAGTTGGCAACCAGTATTTGCATGTCCCGCCCCCGGACATACGGGTATTTAAGCAGCGCAAATACGGGAGTTCATTCAGGATTTTTCTGAGGAGCCGGAAATGGTCCGGCCACAACAGTGGCTCGGCTCAGCGACGTGGCAGGGGAGACACAACGTCTCGTTCCCTCCATCGGGGAACGGAGGTTACATAGGTAACCTAGACGTTCCCCTTCTGTCGTTTTCTCCACATTGTGTCAGAGAAGCGACACTAGGGGTCCACTTATAAAAGTGCCATGCGCTGAGCCGTGTACGTGAACTGCTGATACAGGAGCGAGGAGGTATTCTTACGTGCAGGACGACCAACTGTATCAGGCTGCACGTACCCTTCCCCAATGCCCCATTTAAGCCATCAGGATTCCTTATCGTTACCCTGGGGGGGAACAAGGTGCTGGCCGCCAACCTGGGAACGGGCCAAGCCTGGCCAGGCCTCTTTTCTCTCTATGTTTCTCGCATAGATCAACTAAGGCCGGGGCCCTTACACGCATTGAGGGAAGGGGGTCTTAGCCCTTATTCAGGGCGGAGAAGACCAGTGGAAGGAATCAACCAGTGTCCCAAACCTGGGATCTCCTGGGAATGAAGGCGCACTGTTTCCCCTGGTTAGGGGGGAAGGGCGCTAGGTGCAAGCGATTCACCCGGTCAGATCGTGGGCGTGCTACCGAGTTCTACGGGCTCGGTACCTGAGAAAACACGGGACGATACTGACTCAACTCGGAGATTGTAGAATCTCGCAAAAGTGTTAGGTGTTGCCCAGCCCGCTGCTCTACAAATGTCTGCTAGGGCAGTGTCCCTAGCCAGTGAGCATGAGGACACAACACTCCTGGTGGAGTTGGCTCGGACCCGCAAGGGGGGGCATGGCCTGGGTGTGATAAGCCAGGGAAATGGTGTCGACAACCCAGTGGGCGAGTCTCTGCTTGGAGACAGCGTTCCATTTCTGCTGTCCCCCAAAGCAGACGAAGAGCTGCTCAGAGCGTCTGGTGCTCTGTGTGCGGTCCAGATAAATACGCAAAGCGCGTACTGGACACAGCAGTGAAAGGGCTGGGTCTGCCTCCTCCCGGGGCAGCGCTTGCAGGTTCACCACCTGATCCCTGAAGGGTGTGGTAGGAACCTTGGGCACGTATCCCGGTCGCGGTCTTAGGATCACGAAAGTGTCTGCCGGACCGAACTCCAGGCAAGCGTCGCTAACAGAGAACGCATGCAGGTCC
Source organism: Xyrauchen texanus (assembly GCF_025860055.1). Lineage (NCBI taxonomy): Eukaryota > Metazoa > Chordata > Actinopteri > Cypriniformes > Catostomidae > Xyrauchen > Xyrauchen texanus. The sequence continues at coordinate 7,035,990 of NC_068292.1, read as the reverse complement.
CCGACCCTCTTGATGGAAGCGAGCGTGATCAGCAGGGCGGTCTTGAGAGAGAGGGCCCTGAGTCCAACTGAGTCAAGCGGCTCGAAGGGGGGTCTCTGGAGTCCCGTAAGGATGACCGAGAGATCCCAGGAGGGGAACAGGTTAGGCCGGGAGGGGGTTATCCTCCGGGCACCTTTTAGGAACCTGACGATTAAGTCGTGCTTACCAAGAGACTTGCCGTCTACCGTGTCGTGGTGGGCCGTGATAGCGGCGACATACACCTTGAGGGTGCAGGGGGACAGCCTCCTCTCCAGCCTCTCCTGAAGAAACACGAGCACTGACCTAACTGCGCACTTCTGCGGGTCTTCGGCTCGGGAAGAACACCAGTCCGCGAAAAGACGCCACTTTAGAGCGTAAAGATGCCTGGTAGAGGGGGCTCTGGTTTGATTGATTGTATCTATGACGGTCGATGGTAGGCCGGCTAGATCTTCCGCATCCCGTCCAAGGGCCAGACGTGGAGGTTCCAGAGGTCTGGGTGCAGGTGCCAGAGCGTGCCCCGTCCCTGAGAAAGAAGGTCCTTCCTCAGGGGAATTCGCCAGGGAGGGGCTGTCGTGAGGAGCGTGAGGTCCGAAAACCAAGTCCGGGTGGGCCAATAAGGGGCTACCGGAATGACATGCTCCTCGTCCTCCCTGACCTTGCATAGTACCTGTGCAAGAAGGCTCACTGGGGGAAATGCGTACTTGCACAGCCCCGCAGGCCAGCTGTGTGCCAATGCGTCTGCCCCGAGGGGAGCCTCTGTCTGGGCATACCAGAGCGGGCAGTGGGAGGTTTCTTGGGAGGCAAACAGGTCTACCTGAGCCTTGCCGAACCGGTCCCAAATCAGCTGGACCGACTGGGGGTGGAGCCTCCACTCTCCGCCAGGCAAGCTTTGTCTTGACAGCGTGTCCGCTATCACATTGAGGTTGCCGGGGATGTGAGTGGTGCGCAGTGACTTGAGTCGCTGCTGACTCCAAAGGAGGAGACGACGGGCGAGCTGTGACATGTGGGGGGAGCGTACTCCGCCTTGCCGGTTTACGTAGGCTACGACCGTGGTGCTGTCTGTCCTGACTAGGACGTGTTTGTTCCGAATTAATGGGAGAAACGTCTGCAGGGCCAGAAAAACAGCCAGCAGCTCTAGGCAGTTGATGTGCCAGCGCAGCGGGCCTCGGTTCCACCGGCCTGCGCCTGTGTGCCCGCTGCACACGGCGCCCCAACCCAATTTGGAGGTCTCGATTGTGACCAGAAGGCGTCGGGACACCTGCTGCAAGGGTACTCCTGCCCTTAGAAAGCAGAGGTCTGTCCAGGGTTTGAAGGTTTGGCGGCAGGCAGAGGTAACTTCTACGTTGTGCGTGCCGCGGTGCCATACTCGTCTCGGGACTCGAGTCCGGAGCCAGTGCTGAAGTGGTCTCATATGCATCAACCCCAGCGGCGCGGCCGCCGCGGAGAATGCCATATGCCCCAGGAGCTGTTGGAAACGTTTTAGCGGGACCACGGTGCCTGGCTTGAAGGAAGCGAGGCCTTTCAGCACTGACTGAGCACGCTCGTTGGAGAGACGTGCTGTCATTGAGACTGAGTCTAACTCCAGACCGAGAAAAGAGATGCTCTGGACCGGGGAGAGCTTGCTCTTTTCCCAGCTGACCTGAAGCCCCAAACGGCTGAGGTGGCTGAGCACCTGATCTCTGTGTGTGCACAGTAACTCTCGGGAGTGGGCCAGTATGAGCCAGTCGTCGAGGTAATTGAGTATGCGTATGCCGGCTTCTCGGAGCGGGGCAAGAGCTGCCTCTGCGACTTTCGTGAAGACGCGAGGGGACAGGGACAGGCCGAAGGGGAGAACTTTGTACTGATACGCCTGGCCGTCGAATGCGAACCGTAGGGTCAGTGTCGAGGGCGAATTGAGACGTGGAAGTACGCGTCCTTCAGGTCTACTGCTGCGAACCAATCTAGATGCCGGACGCCAGATAGGATTTGTTTCTGGGTGAGCATTTTGATCGGGAGTTTGGACAAGGTCCGATTGAAAACTCGTAGGTCCAAGATTGGTCGTAAGCCGCCGCCTTTCTTGGGTACAACGAAGTAAGGGCTGTAGAAACCCTTCTTTTTTTCAGTTGGAGGGACAGGCTCTATCGTGTTCTTTAATAGAAGGGAGGTGATTTCTTCGTGCAGGGAATGGGCATGTTGGCTGTGTACTGCGGAAAAATGTACGCCCACGAAGGGGGGCGGAGACCTGGCAAACTTAATTGCGTAACCGAGTTGAATGGGCCGGTGCAGCCAGCGTGACGGGTTGGGCAGTGAAAGCCACGCCTCTAAACTCCGTGCTAGGGGCACCAAGGGGACGAGTTTTTTGGACGTACCCGGCAGGGCTTCCACCTCCTTACCACGTCTTACCACCTCTGGAGCTAACGTCTTGGGCTCTGGGTGCATTGTCTCAGGAGTGCCTGGGAGCCTTCCGGGTCCTCGAGGGGGTCCATGAGACAGGGGGTGTGCGCTTCCCGCGGTTTGCTGGGGCTGAGAGCTTGGCCCGGGTTGAGGCGGAGCAGGAGCTTGTCTTCTGGCCGCGGGAGGACGCCCTCGGCGAGCAGACGGGGCATGGGCCGTGGCGGCAGGCTTGCGGCGATGCATGATGTGAGAGATGGCCTCCGTCTGCTTCTTTACCGTGGAGAACTGCTGGGAAAAGTCCTCGACGGTGTCGCCGAAGAGGCTGAACTGGGAGACAGGCGCGTTGAGGAAGCCACAGTTGACGTTCCTGGACCACTAGTGTGGCCATCGCCTGCCCGAGCGCTTGTGCTGTGACCTTCGTCGCTCTCAGGGTGAGGTCAGTCGCTGAGCGCAGTTCCTGCAGCGTGTCGGGATCAGGGCCACCCCTGTACATGTCGCGTAGTGCCTTGGCTTGGTGGACCTGCAGGAGAGCCATGGCATGCAGGGCGTAAGCGGCACGTCCGGTGGTGCTGTAGGCCTTCGCTTTCAGCGAGGAGGTTGCTCTACAGGTCCGGGAAGGGAGTACGGGGCGACCTCGTCAGGTGGTAGGGGTTCCGGGGCATAGATGGATCGCAACCGCCCTATCCACCTGGGGAATCGCCTCGTACCCGTGGCGCGCTCCGCTGTCGAGGATGGCGAGGGCAGACGAGCCTGTGGCGGTGTGACGAGTGGAGAGGGGTGCACTCCACGAAGACGTCAGCTCGTCATGCACTTCTGGGAAAAACGGAATCGGGGGGGCGAGGCTGTGAGCGGCGCCCAGACCCCAGGAACCAGTCATCCAGCTGTGATGGTTGTGGGGAGGATGGAGGGTTCCAATCCAAGCCCACGCTGTTGGCTGCCCGGGAAAGCATGTCAGTCATCTGTGCGTCAGCCTCAGCCTGGGCGTGCAGGCTCGAAAGCGGCAGCCCAGGGGAGTCCTCAGCATCAGATACCACGCCCTCCGATGCCGCGGCGAGCTCATCTGCTTCCATCGCAAGAGGGTCGGCAGACTGGCTGTGAGGCGAGTCACCACCGCCTCGAGCACGGACGGGAATCAACGAGCATGCTGGGGTGTGGGTGGTCCGAGGGGGCGTACCCGACGGCGCTGCACCCGCTGCCATCCCAAAATCGCCTCCATCGCCAGCCGCATCGTCCTCAATCCCGTGGGAAGAAGGAGCAACACGGGGGGCGGCTGGAGTGGCTTGCTCACGGTTGTAAGCAAGCCGCGACCGCAACGTTGTCATGGTCATGTTCTCGCAGTGACACACATGAACCATCTACAAACGCAGCCTCGGTGTGATCGCTACCCAGACACACGAGACAACGACTGTGGCTGTCGGAAGCGGAGAGCACTCTACCGCATCCAGAAACAACACAGGGGCGGAAAGAGAAAATTACTCTTTTAAATAAAATCACTCTTTTATGAAAAAAAATCGTGAGAGTTCTTTAATCTGCACTGTCGAAGCGCCCAGAGGCAGGAAGTGCACAGCCGTGCAACAGGAGAAAGTCGCTGTTGTGCGCCGTAGAATCCAACACCATGCAGCAGAGGGAAAGCAGGAACTTGGTGTGTATACGCAGCAGTTGCAGACACGACCATCGCTCCGAAGAAATTTTCTGAATGAACTCCCGTATTTGCGCCGCTTAAATACCCGTATGTCCGGGGGCGGGACATGCAAATACTGGTTGCCAAATCTCATTGGCCTTTTTTCATAGTTCAGAGGTGAATATCAGCGCTCAAGAGAGACCCCTAGTGTCGCTTCTCTGACACAACGTGGAGAGAGCGACAGAAGGGGAACAAATGTTTAGGAAGCCAGAATGAGACCAAAAGATCAACTTACAGTAAAAAAAGAAAAAAGAAAACTGCCCTGATTACATGAAAAAAAAAAAACTTTCAATATTCCTACAAAGTGCACATACTTGTCTGTTATATGCAGTTGAAGTCAGAAGTTTACATACACCTTAGCCAAATACATTTAAACTCAGTTGTTCACAATTCCTGACATTCCATGTCTTAGGTCAGTTAGGATCACTACTTTATTTTAAGTATGTGAAATGTCAGAATAATAGAAGAGATAATTATTTATTTTAGTTTTTATTTCTTTCATCACATTCCCAGTGGGTCAGAAGTTTACATACACTTTGTTAGTATTTGGTAGAATTACCTTTAAATTGTTTAAATCGGGTCAAACATTTTTTCACAATAAGTTGCTGGAATTTTGTCCCATTCCTCCAGACAGAACTGGTGTAACTGAGTCAGGTTTGTAGGTCTCCTTGCTCACACATGCTTTTTCAGTTCAGCCCACAAATTTTCTCTCGGATTTTGTAATGGCCACTCCAATACCTTGAATTTGTTGGCCATTTTGCCACAACTTTGAAGGTATGCTTGGGGTCATTGTCCATTAGGAAGACCCATTTGCATCCGAGCTTTAACTTCATGGCTGATGTCTTGAGACTTTGCTGCAATTTATCCACATCATTTTCCTTCCTCATGATGCCATCTATTTTGAAAAGTGCACCAGCACCTCCCACAGCAAAGCTCCCCCACAACATGATGATGCAAGCCCCATGCTTCACAGTTGGGATGGTGATCTTCGGCTTGTAAGCCTCACACTATTTCCTCCAAACACAACGATGGTCATTTTGGCAAAAAAGTTCCATTTTTGTTTCATCAGAAGAGAGGAAATTTCTCCAAAAAGTATTATCTTTGTCACCATGTGCACTTGCAAACTTTAGTCTGGCTTTTTTATGGTGGTTTTGGAGCAGTGGCTTCTTGCTTGCTGAGCAGCCTTTCAGGTTATGTCAATATAGGACTCGTTTTACTGTGGATATAGATACTTGTCTACCTGTTTCCTCCAGCCTGTTCACAAGGTCCTTTGCTGTTGTTCTGGGATTGATTTGCACTTTTAGCACCAAACTACGTTCATCTCTTGTAGACAGAATGCATCTCCTTCCTGAGTGGTATGATGGCTGTGTGGTGCCATGGTGTTTATACTTGCATACTATTGTTTGTACAGATGAACGTGGTATCTTCAGGCATTTGGAAATTGCTCCCAAGGATGAACCAGACTTGTTTTTTTCTGAGGTCTTGGTTGAATTCTTTTTATTTTCTCCTCATGTCAAGCAAAGAGGCACTGAGTTTGAAGATAGGCCTTAAAATACATCCAAAAGTACACCTCCAATTCAATACACCTCCAAAGCTAATTGTTTAATTGCCTAAAGGCTTGACATAATTTTCTAGAATTTTCCAAGCTGGTTAAAAGCACAGTTTACCTAGTGTATGTAAAATTCTGACCCACTGGAATTGTGATATAATCAATTAAAAGTGAAACAATCAGTCTGTAAACAATTGTTGGAAAAATTACTTGTGTCATACACAAAGTAGATGTCCTAAATGACTAATGTTACAATAAAAAAATGCTAATATTAAATCTGTCGAGTGGTTAAAAAATCTGTTTGTAATCCGTATGTAAACTATTGACTTCAGCTGTAAATGCCGTATGAATATCCTTTTAGTTTTTAAAGCATTTTATAATATATAAATTCATACATAACTTACCAGGGTGGTAAATATGTAGTGGTAATACTCAGTCATCATTCCCATTGCCAGAGCCTGAGAAAAGAAATTGAGTGCCATATGAAAACATTTTCAGATGAGAGAACAGTAACTGTGTAACTGAAAATGTGCCATTTATCATTGAATGAAGGAAAGGCAGGTTTTGATAATGCCGTGTCTTGTTTATGATATTCTGCGGGTCATAATTTTATATGCTGAAGAATTGTGAGCTGAACTCATATGAAGCTTTCAATCTTTCTTACCTTTAAACCCCTGAAATACATCCTAATCTGTCTCTCTATTGCCCATAAAAACATCAAGAGCTCTTTCACTACTTTGATATACACATTTACACACACACACACTTATATATACATATATATACACATATATATATATATATATATATATATATATATATATATATATATATATATATATACATATACTCTTGCAAAACACTACACCACACCACTACTACTTTTTATACCCAGAACAAAAAGCTACTTTGTAAAAAATAAAAGAAAAATCAAAAAAGCCGATATATTTGTTTTAAAGCACTGTATAAATAGCACAACGTTGGTCTACTGTGTAGAGCAGCAGAGAGAAGGTGAAGTATTTGAAAGAAGAGCAGATGGGATTTGATTTTCTCATTGCTTGTTCGTCTCTATAACAGTAATGAGCTCTCGGGTTCCCACGCCAACCAAACAATACATTCACAGGGCATTTCTCACAGACTGACAGACAACTCAATCCATAACAATAATTAATTTATGAGCCAAGCTGTTGTGTTGTTAACGTTGGAACAACAATCATCTGAGCCCAAGTGTCAGCCTGTTGCATGTGCTCTATTTAGTGTGCACTGCAGGGCAATGTGAAACACGAGGCGGCTCCATGCCTGCTACATCACATAAGTAATCCTGTATTAGCCCTGTTATTATAATTGTGCCCTGTGCTCAGAGATTAATGGAAATAAACAAATTTAATTGAAAAGTGAGCATGACTGTGGCCTACTCACTTGTACTCAGAAGGATGTAACCTGGTCTCAAAGAATCATGTTACTTTACCTACATTTTTGAAAAATGATAATGTTGCTTGTTCAGCATATTGTGTTGCATGGGTGAACACTGGAGGCACTACAACAATTACTTTTATTCATTTTTACACATCTCAAGAAAAATAGCAGATTATCAGTTCATCAAATCAGAGACACGTGGTTAGAAAAATCAGGGTGTGTACGTTCGGTGCGCGAACACTCTGCTGATGACCACATTTGCGTCACGCTTCCTGTACGCAGACGCTCAGCATTCCTGTCTGATCGAAGTATACTTTGGGCTTTATGTTTAAGGTTTAGGGTTGGGAGGTTGATTTTGTTGATTTAAAACCAGATATAGCATTAACCTTTAAAACTTTAACTCACTTTTTGCACTATCCAATGGACATTTCACCTTGAAACTGACCCGATGCGTGTGCTAAACCATGTAATGTCATTTTGCAAAAATATTTCATGAGATCGGGATGGTATTTTTAGTCAGAAATGTACTTAAATATTGTAGATTACAATGTATGTTTAGAGCTGCTTTTGTATCAAATAATTGTCTCTGGTAAAGTGTCTCTGGTGTGGCGTTTGGTAAAAACAAACAAAGAAATGTGAAAATATGTAAATAAGTATCTAAGGAATATTGAACCCACATTATATTAAGTGTCTTTAACTACTATGTACTATGTAAGTTTTCAAAACAGATTTCCGAGAACACCCCTCGTCTACTGTTGTTTGAGCTGTCAGATAATCCCACCCCCAACTCACGGCATTGGTTGAGCAGTGTTATTGGGGCAGGTCTATGCGGGTCGCTCTAAGCAAACACAAGTATTTTATACTGTCACAGAGACAAAATTTGTACAGTTTTTGAAACATGAACCTCTGAATGACTTGCTTGTGGTTGTCTCTGAATATTAAGCTGGGACAGAAGGAAGCATTTTAACAATTAAAAAGTTGCATTCAGCTTTAAAAATTTGGTAATATGTACTTAAAGAAACAGTTAACCCAAAAATGAAAATTCTCTCATCATTTCCTCACCCTCATGCCATCCCAGATGTGAATGAGTTTCTTTCTTCTGCAGAACACAAACAAAGATTTTTAGAAGAATATTTCAGCTCTGTAGGTCCATACAATACAAGTGAGTGGGTGTAAAAATTGTGTAGCTCCAAAATCCATAAGACTACAGTGGTTAAATTTGTGTGTTCAGACACGATATGATAGGTGTGGGTGAGAAATGGATCAATATTTAAGTCATTTTTATAATAAATTCTCCTCCCTGCTCAGTAGTGGGCAATATGCATTAAGAACAGACGATGAAGAATGGGAAAGTGAAACTGAAGTGGAGATTGACTGAGCAGGGAGGAGAATTTATAATAAAAAAGGACCTAAATATTGATCTGTTTCTAACCCACACCTATCAAATCGCTTCTGAAAATATAGATTTAACCACAGTAGAGTTTATCTTGCCCTTATGTGGAATTTGGAGATTCAATATTTTGGCACTCATTCACTTGTATTGTGAGGACAAAAAGAGCTGAGAAATTCTTCCCAAAAAAAAATAAAAAACTGTTCAGAATAATAAAGAAAGTCATACACATCAAGGATGGCATGAGGGTGAGGAAATGGGAGATAATTTGAATTTTGGGGTGAACTACCCCTTTAATATGTATAAATGTGTTGTTGGATTGTACTAAACTTAAAGTACCTGCATTTAATTACATCTCTAGTTACACTAGTAACCTAACCCTAACCTAACATTTACCAAAAACTCTAACCCTACCCCTTAACCATAATCCTACTCCTAAATCTACCCGTACCTCAATTTAAGTAACAGCAAATATGAATCATGTGAGAATTACGCAGAACAACATGTAGTTACACAATAAAAACATTGTATTGTATGTATTTTATGTACATATTAGTAGTTAAAGACATCTAAAATAAAGTGAGACCAGAATATATTCATTCTAGCAAAACTGGCGTACAATATTTGTTGGACATGTTTACGAATGCCTTGGGTTGTTGGTGATAAATGAGCAGCATCCCTGTTAGTGACAATAGCTTGAAATGTGTAAACAGGGATGTCAAACTTTCGTCACATTAACATCACAATGATCACATTAAAACATCTAACCATATGAGAAAGTCAAGTGTTTCAGAGTTTTATGAACTTTTAACTTTGTGTGTCACTTATTATTATAAGATTCCTATGGTTGGTGATTTTAATATTCATGTTGATGACAGCACTGACCACAAAGCAGCAGAATATTTACAACTTTTAAACTCGACTGATTTTATTCAACATTCCAGAGGAGCAACACACAATCTAAGGCATTGATTCCTAACCCTGTTCCTGGAGGCACCCAAACATGCGTATCTCTTTTATCTGACACACCCAGTTCAGGTCTTGGAGTCTTTACTAACAAGCTGATAAGTTGAATCAGGTGTGTTTGATTAGGAACACCCCAGAGAGGACAATTAAGAAATATTATATATATATATATATATATATATATATATATATATATATATATATATACATCGACTTCAGCCATGATTGTGAACATCAGTCAATATACAATGAAATGCTTACAGTAAATGAAAAGGTTAATAAATTCAGTGTTATGATTAAATCAACACTAGATGCTATAGCTCCAGTAAAAATACAAAATAAATGTTTAACTAAAGAAATGCCTTGGAGAAATGTGTGCACTTGTCACTTTAAGAGACAATGCCGAAGAGCAGAGCGTCGTTGGAAGACAACTAACTGTTCAAAGCAAAATTTTCCTGAAACATATTTGGGACTACAACAGTATGTACATTCTGAAAGGCAGTCATATTATTCCAAGATTATTAATGAGAAGAGTAACAACCCCAGAGTGCTTTTTTCTACTATAGATCACCTTTAAATCATCACACCTGAACCAATCCAAGATGGCGGCGCGGTAGCACGCAGCGGCCACTCCGGATCCACAATGGTGCTATTTTTGTTAAAAAAGCCAGACTTTTGCAACACATGGACATCGGAGCAACCAGTGTTCGTGTCTACCATCGCCAGACACTACTCAAATATAAGACTCATGCAAAAACCAAGCTGCATGATGACCTGCAGGAGGCGCTACGCATACTCGGCTTGCTGCGGAGACCAGGCCTCCAGCCCTCGGCGTCGCCTGATGCCGGTGGCGGGGAGAGGGCGTCGTAGCGGTGTGCGCGAGCGGAAGCGGAAAGAGGCGAGGGTCCATGCTAGGCTAAAAACAAACCCTAGCCGGCCGGCTCTCCCGTCTATCCTGCTCTCAAATGTTTGCTCCCTGGACAATAAACTGGACTATATCCGACTCCAGCAGGCTACGTAGCGTGAGTTTAGAGACTGCTGCGTCTTTGTTTTCACGGAGACGTGGCTCAGCGACAGAGTTCCGGATGCCGCCATTCAGCTAGACGGGCTCGCCTCGTTTCGTGCCGACAGAAATACAGCTCTCTGCGGTAAGACTCGCGGTGGTGGCTTGTGTGTTTACATCAACACGAATGGTGCAAGAACGCTATGCTAGTCTCTAGTTACTGTTCATCGCTGTTGGAGCTTGTGACTGTTAGATGCAGACCTTTTTATCTACCACGGGAATTCACCACTGTTTGCATAACCGGGTTTACATTCCCCAAGCTAACGCTAAGGAAGCTCTGTGAACTGTATGGGGCTATGAGCGAACTGCAGAGCGCTCACCCCGACGGACTGTTTATTGTCGCCGGAGATTTCAACCATGCAAATCTCAAGACAGTGCTCCCTAAATTCCATCAGTATGTGGACTTTGCAACGAGAGGGCTGAGCAGCTGATCTTGTTTACACAAACATCCCAGGCGCGTGCGGGCGGAGCCCCAGCCCCCACCTCGGCTACTCAGACCACATCTCTGTTATGTTAATTCCAGCATACAGACCGCTCGTCAGGCGCACAAAACCGCTTCAGAAGCAGGTGAAAACCTGGCCAGCAGGAGCCATCTCTGCTCTTCAGGACTGTTTTGAGTGTACTGACTGGCACATGTTCAGGGAGGCTGCAACATATGGCGATTCTACCAACTTGGAGGAATACACAGCATCAGTGACCAGCTACATCAGCAAGTGCATTGATGATGTCACTTTCTCCAAGACCATCACCACACGCTCCAACCAGAAGCCGTGGATGACTGCGGAGGTGCGCACGCTGCTGAGGTCCGAGACTCCGCCTTCAGAGCAGGCGATAAGGCAGCCCTAAGAACAGCTAGGGCCAAACTGTCACGGGCAATCAGAGAGGCAAAGCGCGCTACGCCCAGAGAATCCACAGTCACTTCCAGGATAGCGGTGACACGCGGCGCATGTGGCAGGGCATCCAGGCCATCACCAACTACAGGACAACATCAGTTGCCTGTGACAAAGATGCCTCCCTTCCAGATGCGCTGAGCGACTTCTACGCTCGGTTTGAAGTGCAGAACGGCGTGATGGCGAGGAAGTCCACCCCTCCTCCCAACGACCAGGTGCTCTGTCTTACCACGGCAGATGTGAGGAAAACTCTACGTAGAGTCAACCCACGGAAGGCTGCTGGACCAGACAACATTCCTGGCAGAGTGCTCAGAGGATGTGCAGACCAGCTAGCAGATGTTCTTACCGACATCTTCAACATCTCTCTGAGCAGCGCCGTCGTTCCAACGTGCTTCAAGGCCACCACCATCATCCCCATGCCAAAGAAGTCTTCAGTGTCCTGCCTCAACGACTACCGTCCCGTCGCACTTACACCCATCATCATGAAGTGCTTCGAGAGGCTCGTCATGAGGCAGATTAAGACCCAGCTGCCCCCTCACTAGACCCACTGCAGTTTGCGTATCGTTCAAACCGTTCAACGGACGATGCCATCACCACAACCCTCCATCTGGCCCTCACCCACCTAGACAATAAGGACTCATACGTTCGAATGCTGTTCATAGATTTCAGCTCAGCATTCAACACAATCATTCCCCAGCACCTGATTGGAAAGCTGAACCTGCTGGGCCTGGACACCTCCCTCTGCAACTGGATCCTGGATTTCCTGACTGGGAGACCTCAGTCAGTCCGGATCGGGAACAGCATCTCCACCACCACCACACTGAGCACTGGGGCCCCCAGGGCTGTGTGCTCAGTCCAATGCTGTTCACTCTGCTGACTCACGACTGTGCAGCAATGCACAGCTCGAATCACATCATCAAGTTCAGCCGATGACACGACCGTGGTGGGTCTCATCAGCAAGAACAACGAGTCAGCATACAGAGAGGAGGTGCAGCGGCTGACGAACTGGTGTAGAGCCAACAACCTGTCCCTGAATGTCGACAAAACAAAAGAGATGGTTGTTGACTTTAGGAGAGCACAAGGTGAACACACTCCGCTGAACATCGACGGCTCCTCTGTGGAGATCGTCAAGAGCACCAAATTTCTTGGTGTTCACCTGGCGGAGAACCTCACCTGGTCCCTCAACACCAGCTCTATCACCAAGAAAGCCCAGCAGCGTCTCTACTTTCTTCGAAGGCTGAGGAAAGCACATCTCCCAACCCCCATCCTCACTACATTCTATAGAGGGACTATTGAGAGCATCCTGAGCAGCTGCATCACTGCCTGGTTTGGGACTTGCACCGTTTCGGACCGCAAAGCCCTGCAGAGGATAGTGAGGACAGCTGAGAAGATCACTGGGGTCTCTCTTCCCTCCATCAAAGACATTTACAAAAAACACTGTATCCATAAAGCAACCAGCATTGTGGACGACCCCACACACCCCTCACACAAACTCTTTACCCTCCTCCCGTCTGGCAAGAGGTACCGAAGCATTCGGGCCCTCACGGCCAGACTGTGTAACAGCTTCTTCCCCAAGCCATCAGACTTCTCAATACTCAGAGACTGGTTTGACACACACGTGTCCTGAGTTGCACTTTAATAACTGTCACTTTATAACTGTCTGCTACCTCAATAACTGCTATGTGCATAGAACATTATCTCATAGTATGTTATGTTTACATTTTTAGAAACTGTCATCATTTTGCACTACTGAGTACTGGTCGGCGCTGCACTGTCTATTGTCCTGTTCATTGTCAGTAATTTGTTGTACTGTCCTGTACTTTTTGCACATGTTTGCACGTGCACTTTATATAGGTATATATAGGTATTTTATTTTGTTGTGTTGTCTCATGTGGTCCTATGTTGGTCCTTTGTTGTTTTTATGTAGCACCATGGTCCTGGAGGAACGTTGTCTCGTTTTGCTGTGTACTGTACTAACTGTATATGGTTGAAACGACAATAAAAACCACTTGACTTGACTTGACTTGACCTCGGATAGTTTACTTCAGGCCTCTGTATCAACGTGTGATGAATTTGCATAATTTTTTTTTATCAGAAAATAGCTCATATCAGATCCAATATTACGCACTATAGTAAAATTGCACCCGAAGAAAAAGTAAATCCACTGCAACTTACAATGAACATCTTTGCAAATAATATCTCAGTTAAAGTGCTCTACGTGCTCTCTGACCCTATTCCCACCACATAAGAAGTCGCAGAATGCCTGATTGAAGATTTTCTTAATATTGTTAATTGCTCCCTAGAAACGTCTAGGTTACGTATGTAACCTCCGTTCCCCGATGGAGGGAACGAGACGTTGTGTCAGAGAAGCGACACTAGGGGTCTCTCTTGAGCACTGATATTCACCTCTGATCTATGAAAAAAGGCCAATGAGAAGTTGGCAGCCAGTATTTGCATATCCCGCCCCAGGACATACGGGTATTTAAGCGGCACAAATACGGGAGTTCATTCAGGATTTTTCTGAGGAGCCGGAAATGGTCCAGCCACAACAGTGGCTCGGCTCAGCGACGTGGCGGGGAAGACACAACATCTCGTTCCCTCCATCGGGGAACGGAGGTTACATACGTAACCTAGACGTTCCCCTTCTGTCGCTCTCTCTACGTTGTGTCAGAGAAGCGACAATAGCGCTCCACTTATAAACGTGCCATGCGCTGAGCCGTGTACGTGAACTGCTGATACAGGAGCGAGCAGGTATTCTTATGTGCAGGACAACAACTGTATCAGCTGCACGTACCCTTCCCCAATGCCCCATTCAAGCCATCAGAATCCTTCTCGTTACCCTGGAGGGGGGAACAAGGTGATGGCCGCCAACCTGGGAACGGGCCAGCCTGGCTGGGCCTCTTTTCTCTCTATGTTTCTCGCATAGAGCAACTACGGCCGGGCTCTTACACGCATTGAGGGAAGGGGGTCTTAGGTGGCAGATACCTCACATGGCCTGTCAGGACCTATGTGGAAAAGTTGGTGCGGTGGTAGATCCAACCTCGTAGAGGGGGGATAGCGTAAAGCACGGTGACCGAGGCAGCTGTAACTGCCTAAGGGAGACACGGGAGTCCGCTCGTGAGGGGACAGTACCGCGGAATTACACACAGGGGGAGTCCGAACAGGAGGCCTTACCTGTGGAGAACCTATTCCAGTACAGGGTAGATTGGGTACCCGTAGTGGCTTGGGTCGGCGAGTTCCTCCGCTGAACTGCGGACCCAAAAGGGCTAGGGAGGATTCAACCAGCGATCCGAAGATGGGGTCTCCTGGGAACGGAGGCGCACTATTTTACCTAGGTTGAGGGAAAGGGCGCTAGGCGCAAACGATTCACCCGGTCAGATCGTCAGCGTGTTACCGAGTTCTACGGGCTCGGACCTGAGAAAACACGGGATGATACTGACTCAACTCGGAGATTGTAGAATCTCGAAAAAGTGTTAGGTGTTGCCCAGCCCGCTGCTCTGCAGATGTCTGCTAGGGAGGTTCCCCTGGCCAGTGCCCACGAGGACGCAACACCCCTGGTGGAGTGAGCTCGGACCCGCAAGGGGGGGGCACGGCCTGGGTGTGATAAGCCAATGAAATGGCGTTGACAACCCAGTGGGCAAGCCTCTGTTTGGAGACAGCATTCCCTTTCCGCTGTCCCCCGAAGCACACAAAGAGCTGCTCAGAGCATCTAGTGCTCTGTGTGTGGTCCAGATAGATACGCAAAGCACGTACTGGACACAGCAACGAAAGGGCTGGGTCTGCCTCCTCCCAGGGCAGCGCTTGCAGGTTCACTACCTGATCTCTGAAGGGTGTGGTAGGAACCTTGGGCACATAGCCCGGTCTTAGGATCACGTATGTGTCTGCCGGACCGAACTCCAGGCAAGTGTCGCTAACAGAGAACGCTTGCAGGTCCCCGACCCTCTTGATGGAGGCGAGCGCGATCAGAAGGGCGGTCTTGAGAGAGAGGGCCCTGAGTCCAGCTGAGTCTAGCGCCTCGAAGGGGCGTCTCTGGAGGCCCTAGAGGACGACCGAGAGATCCCAGGAGGGAAACAGGTTAGGCCGGGAGGGAGTCAGCCTCCGGGCACCTTTTAGGAAACTGACAATTAAGTTGTGCTTACCAAGAGACTTGCCGTCTACCGTGTCGTGGTGAGCCGCGATGGCGGCGACATACACCTTAAGGGTGGAGGGGGACAGCCTCCTCTCCAGCCTCTCCTGTAGAAACACGAGCACTGACCTAACCACGCACTTCTGTGGGTCTTCAGCTCGGGAGGAACACCAGTCTGCGAACAGACGCCAGATGCCTGGTAGAGGGGGCTCTGGCTTGGTTGATCGTATCTATGACGGCCGATGGTAGGCCGGCTAGATCTTCCGCATCCCGTCCAGGGGCCAGACGTGGAGGTTCCAGAGGTCTGGGTGCGGGTGCCAGAGCGTACCCCGTCCCTGAGAAAGAAGGTCCTTCCTCAGGTTAATTCGCCAGGGAGGGGCTGTCGTGAGGAGCGTGAGGTCCGAGAACCAAGTTCGGGTGGGCCAGTAGGGGGCCACCAGAATGACTTGCTCTTCGTCCTCCCTGACCTTGCATAGCACCTGTGCAAGAAGGCTCACTGGGGGAAATGCGTACTTGCGCTGCCCCGCGGGCCAGCTGTGTGCCAAAGCATCTGCCCCGAGGGGAGCCTCTGTCCGGGCATACCAGAGCGGGCAGTGGGAGGTTTCTTGGGAGGCAAACAGGTCTACCTGGGCCTTGCCGAACCGGTCCCAAATCAGCTGGACCGACTGGGGTGGAACCTCCACTCTCCGCCGGGCAAGCTTTGTCTTGACAGCACGTCCGCTATCACATTGACGATTTGGCGATTTATGTAGGCTACGACCGTGGTGCTGTCTGTCCTGACTAGGACATGCTTGCCCCGAATTAATGGGAGAAACTTCCTCAGGGCAAGGAAAACAGTCAGCAGCTCTAGGCAGTTGATGTGCCAACGCAGCGGGCCTCGGTTCCACCGGCCTGCGGCTGCGCGCCCATTGCACATTGCGCTCCAACCCAATTTGGAGGCATCGGTTGTAACCAGAACGCGTCGGGACACCTGCTGCAAGGGTACTACTGCCCGTAGAAAGCAGAGGTCTGTCCAGGGTTTGAAGGTTTGGCGGCAGGCAGTGGTAACTTTCCTCATCTGCTTCAATCGTAGGAGGGTAGGCAGACTGCCTGTAAGGCGAGTCGCTGCTGCCTCGAGCACGGACGGGAGTCAGCGAGCGTGCCGGGGTGCGGGTGGTCCGAGGGGGCGTACCCGGCGGAGCTGCACCCGCTGCCATCCCCAAATCGCCTCCATCCTTAAAAGGACGTTCAACGGCGCTGTGTTTTGCTCTTTTAGAGGAAATTACTCTTTTAAATAAAATCACTCTTTTATGATAAAAGGACTCGTGAGAGTTCTTTTTATGATCTGCACTGTCGAAGCGCCCAGGGGCAGGAATGCACAGCCGTGCAAACAGGAGAAAGCCGCTGTTGTGCGCCGTAGAATCCAACAGCATGCAGCAGAGGAAAGACAGGAACTCGGTGTGTAACACGCAGCAATTGCAGACACGACCGTCGGTTCCGAAGAAATTTCCTGAATGAACTCCCGTATTTGCGCCGCTTAAATACCTGTATGTCCGGGGGCGGAATATGCAAATACTGGCTGCCAACTTCTCATTGGCCTTTTTTCATAGATCAGAGGTGAATATCGGCGCTCAAAAGAGACCCCTTGTGTCGCTTCTCTGACACAACGTGGAGAGAGCGACAGAAGGGGAACTGATCATTTCAAAATATAGCTTTTAAGTAAGTTTTTATTTATTTTTAAACAGTTCAATAAATTTTTAGATGAGCACAATTTGCATGAGAAATATCAGTCAGGTTTCAGAAACAGTCATTGCACTGATTGGCATTTCATTTTTTACTTTCACCCAATTTGGAATGCCCAATTCCCAATGCACTCTATGTAATCATGGTGGCGTAGTACGTCTGAGATGTCAACCCAAGCATCTTATAACGTGTCTCATTGAGCACGTTACCCCAGAGACGCCATCCACCGCAGCATCTATGCACAACTCACCACACACCACACCGAGAGCAAACCACATTATAGCGATCACGAGGAGGTTACCCCGTGTGACTCTACCTTCCCTAACAAATGGGCCAATTTGGTTGCTTAGGTTGCTTAACCTGGCTGGAGTCACTCAGCACACCCTGGGATTTGAACTCACAAACTGCAGGGGTGTTAGCCAGCATCTTTACCACTGAACTACTGAGACTAGACTGAATACTGATAAGAGGATTGCAACAGTCCTAGTCCTTTTGGACCTAAATGCAGCCTTGAACATTGTAGATCACAGTACTCTGCTTAACAGATTGAGAACCCCATAGGCATCTCAGTCTTAAATTGGATCATACATTACTGAAAGGCACCTAATTTTATTTATTTGATGACTGTACCGCTACAAAACATGACATACTATATGGTGTTCCACAAGGGTAAGTTATTGGACCACTTTTATTTTCATTGTATATGCTGCTGTTGGGTAACATAATTCATGATCATAAGGTAAACTACAATTTCTATGCTGATGACACTAAATGATATATCTCTGTAGAGCCAAATGACACAGAAACATTGCAGATATTGTCTGAATGTTTGTCCAACATCCTATTATGGATGATCAAAAACTTTTTGAATTTAAATGAACATAAAACAGAAATACTTATTGTTGGCTCAAAACATGAGAGGCAAAGCATTGAAACTGCACTAGGTACTCTGGCTTTGCAGACAAAGACAGGTGAAGATGTGATCTGAATTAATTCTTATGTAAATTATGTTACTAAGACCTGTTTTTATCATCTTAGAAATATCGCAAAAAGTCAAACCTTTGTTTCACTTGATGATGCAAAACAATATATTTGTCAGGATTGTAGGTGAAGGCAGACACGGGACGAGGATCTACTTGCAGCGGAGCTTTATTGAAAAAAAGGGCAACACGAAAAGAAAGCACGAACAAAGGAAACATCCACGATGGGAGAAAGTAAAACAAAACATGGATGGCATGCAAAGGGTTAACCGGGGGATAAACAAAGACAGAGAGCACGGATAACAGGTGTCCACATACATCAAAGACCGAAAGGTGAATGGAGAAACAAGCGGAGTTAAATACAGCGACACAGGAAGATAACAAACGACATTCAGGTGTGGACAATAACGCTGTGGCAGTGGTGATGAGGGCTGGGAACCATGGGAAATGTAGTTTTATACACAGACAGTGAAACACGGGGCGGACAACAAGGAAAACGTGACATGGAACGTGATAGGTGACATGTGAAACAGAAAACACGGGGCAGACAACACAGGAACATGACATAATCCCCCCTCAAAAGAACCAGATTCCAGACGGTCCTATACAATGAAAAAATAGAAAAAACAAACAAAAGTTCAAGGAGAGGGGGGCTAGACGAGGCGGCCACAGGACAGGGACAGGTCCCGGAGGCGGAGCTGAGGGAGGCTCTGGAGAAGAAGCTGAGGGAGGCTCTGGAGGCGGAGCTGCGGGAGGCTCAGGAGGCGGAGCCGTGGGAGGCTCAGGAGGCGGAGCCGAGGATGGCTCGGGAGGCCCAGGAGGCGGAGCCAAGGGAGGCAGAACCATGGAAAGCTCTGGGGGCTCAGGAGGCGGAGTTGAGGAAAGCTCAGGAGGTGGAGCTGAGGGCGGTGGCGCCGTAGGCAGCTCTAGAGGCGGAGGCCTGGAAGGCTCTGGAGATGGAGCCGAGGGAGGCCCCGGAGGCCGGGCCGAGGAAGGCCCAGGAGGCGGAGCTGAGGAAGGTGGCGCCATAGGAGGCTTTAGGGGCGGAGACCTGGAAGGCTCTGGAGGTGGAGTTGAGGGAGGTGGCGCCATGGGAGGTTTCAGAGGTGAAGACCTGGTGGGCTCTGGAGTCTCTGGGGACAGAGCTTTAGGAGGCTCGGGAGGCTCTGGGGCAGAGCCGTAGGAGGCTCTGGAGACGGAGCCGTAGGAGACTCGAGAGGCTATGGGGCGGAGCCGTAGGAGGCTCGGGAGGCGGAGCCGTAGGAGGCTCGGGGGCAGAGCCCTGGAAGGCTCGAGAGGCAGAGCCCTGGGTGGCTCGAGGGGCTCGAGAGGCGGAGCACTGGAAGGCTCAGGAGGCGGAGCCCTGGAAGGCTCGGGAGGCTCAAGAGGTGGAGCCCAGGGAGGCTTGAGGGGCTCGAGAGGCGGAGCCCTGGAAGGCTCGAAAGGAGGAGCCCTGGAAGGCTCAGGAGGCTCAAGAGAGGGAGCCCTGGAAGGCTCGGGAGGCGGAGCCCTGGAAGGCTCGAGAGGCTTGAGAGGCGGAGCCCTGAAAGGCTCGAGAGGCTTGAGAGGCGGAGCCCTGGAAGACTCGAGCGACTTGAGGGGTGGCGCCCTGGGAGGCTCGAGCGACTTGAGAGGCGGAGCCCTGGAAGGCTCGGGAGGAGGAGCCATGGAAGACTCGAGAGACTTGAGAGGCGGAGCCCTGGGAGGCTCGGGAGGAGGAGCCCTGGAAGACTCGAGAGACTTGGGAGGCGGAGCCCTGGGAGGCTCGGGAGGAGGAGCCCTAGAAGGCGCTGGCTCTGGGACGGTCGAGACTACAGGTGCTGACTCTGAGACGGTCGAGGCTGGCAACGCTGGATCGCTGACCGTGGCTGGCGTGGGCTCAGGCTCGCTGACCGTGGCAGGCGTGGGCGCTGGCTCGCTGACTGTGGCAGGCGTGGGCGCTGGCTCGCTGACCGTGGCCGGCGTGAGCTGGAGAGCGGAAGCTTTTCTTCTCCTCCTCCTCCGGGCGGACGAAGTTGGCAGTGCTGGCTCGTCGATCAGGGTAGGCATGGGCTCAGGCTCGAAAGCCGGAATCAAGAGGGGTGGTTCCTCGGCCGCAAGTTTCTTCAGCACGAGACTCACGTACTCCCTCCACGTGTGCTCTCCGGATTCCGGCGCTTCCCGCCGCCGGCGTGATGGTAACCCGATGGAGACAGAGAGCACGGATAACAGGCGTCCACATACATCAAAGACCGACAGGGGAATGGAGAAACAAGCGGGGTTAAATACAGCGACACAGGATGATAACAAACGACATTCAGGTGCGGACAATAACGCTGTGGCAGTGGTGATGAGGGCCGGGAACCATGGGAAATGCAGTTTTATACACAGACAGTGAAACACGGGGCGGACAACAAGGAACACGTGACATGGAACGTGATATGTGACATGTGAAACAGAAAACACGAGGCAGACAACACAGGAACGTGACAATATTCATGCTTTTATTGTTTCTTGCATCGGTAATTGTAATGCACTTTATACAGACTTACCTAAGAGTTGTATAGATAGACTTCAACTGGTGCAGAATGCTGCATACAGAGTGCTTAAAAGATCAAGGAGGAGCGACCACATTACACCAGTTTTAGATGATTTGCATTGGTAACCCATTAAATACAGGATTGATTATAATGTTATTTTAATGGTTTTTAATGTTACTTAATGCTTTAGCACCATCATACATTTCTGAGTGTTTATCAAATTATGTTCCAACTTACAGTATGTGGTCTTCAAATGCAGAATTTCTTACAAACTGTAATGTAAGTCTTAAGAGATATGGTGAAGCTGCTTTTAGCCATTATGTGCCAAAAATCTGGAATATTTTACCAATTGAAGTTTTAGACAATATCATTTTAAAATAGATTTTGATTCAATTTGTTTTAAAATGTAAAATTAAAATATTTTTTATTGATTATCATTATATTACATTTGTCAATTCAAAAATGTTGTTAATTTCCCTATATTTGTTTTATTTCATTTTAATGAATTTTTTTTTTTTTATCTTTGTATTGTTTCATTTTTAATGCATTGATTTGTTTTACTTTCTCTGAAATATTGAATTCTGTTTTTATACATCCAACTGTGAAGCACTTTGAGCTGCATTTTATGTATGTAAGGTGCTATACAAATACAATTTATTATTAGTATTATTATTATGTACTCTAAATACTAAAAAGCAGTTTAACACATTACATTTAAAATGATTGTAATCATATTAAGGTTTATTGGAATTATTCAGTCCTTTGTAGCTGATTATTTTTTGAGTAACACTGATCATAACTTGCTGACTTATTTCCTTATGGTGACAATCATGTGTACACTTTGCTAATCACCTTTTCGAAGGGCCCTTAATGAAGGGATTCGGCAGCTTACTTTCCATAAAAACACCATTTGGAATTGGTCTTGTGATATCCTCTGCTCCTCTTGCATGCAGAAAGCGCTGCGCACACAGGTGAGTGCTATACATATTTAAACCCGCTACAAAGCTTATAAATCACAGATTATTACCGGCATCCCACAGAAGAGGGCGATTAGAAGGGGTAGAGTTCAGGTCTGTAATTACATATGTTGTTGCGTGGTCTTGCAGTGTTAATAACAGATGCTGTTGTGTCCAGCTGGAGTGGAAAATCTCAAGGAGAGATCTGAAGTCTGCTGCTGGAAACTCATAACAGCTCTCATGAGCCACAAGCACTCACACTATTACTGAGCAAATCCATCTGTAATCTAACCAATGGGACAGCATGAGCTAAAACATAGTGATAGGATTTAGATCTAAATGGCTCTCATCTTAAACCATTTCTTATTCTTTAAAATTAATTCTGGTATACTTATTGAAAATGTATCACATGCAAATGCTGCTGAGAGATGAGACAATTGTTTTCAGAGGTAATTGGCATCATGTCACAGATGCTGTTGATAAAGCTTACAGTGCATTGCATTTAAAATGGAGCATAACTTAGAATTACACAACATGCATTCAGTTGTTATAAACTTTTTCATTTCTGTCAACATCTTAATTAAAAAATAAATATTCGAAAATATGAAATATGATACCATTTTAATTAAATTCAATATTTTATTGCTATGCCAACATAGTTGCCTGGAATTTTTCTTGGTGAGCTCATAACAAAGACAATAGGGTATACATAATTACAACAGACATTTTATCAGCAACATTGATAACAACAATAGACACAACAGCATCAACATAAGTGCAACATAAGGGCCAGCATCATCATAAAATATCAAGATACTAAGATCTAGATCCAGTTCTCACTTCCATCATCACCCCCACAGTGAAATTAATTATTGAATTCAGCCTTGTATGAAACATATGGCCAAGAAATAATGGCTTTGTATGCTAAGCAGATTTGACTAAGTTCAAAAGTGTGGGAAGACTTCACAAAGCAGAAAGTTTTAAGTATGAATATCACACAAACGCTCTCCAAGCTGCCCATCATAGAAGCATATATCCACTGCCAGTAACAATGACCATTTACAGCTTCATTATCACTGCAATGCTCGGAAACTGATTAAGCAGGTCTGTGCTGAATAATATCTCCTTTAATATTTGATTATTCCTGAAATTGGGGGAATTTCTTTCAGTTATGACACACAATGAAATGTCAGTTCTCTCTTTGAGTGCATATCCTTTAACATATTAACACATTTAAATTTATTATTTAAAACAAAAAAAGGTATTTATTTACCTCTCAATTTCTTTCAAGGAATTAGGATTAGATTACATTATGAGAGCAGCTGTTAGGTACAGAAGTACTTAACCTGGTTAAAACCAGTGTTCTTGTAGGGCACTTCACATCATGATTATCCTATTGACTAACTAAATGCAAACATACTGATAACAGAGCCTGATCAGTAATCAATGGAAGCTGTACACTTCACTGAGTGTGCAGAAATCAATCTAGCACAAAAAGATCAAAAGAGACATCAAGTTCGCCCAGGTCAAACACAATGCATGCTCTTTTCTCCATCACCATATATTCATCACCATATATTAGCAGAGCTAGTGGTTATGCAAAGAAACTCTGGAAAAAGATCAGGGCATGGTTGTTTGTCCATCTCTTAACAAATGTAAGATAAAGTGTCGTGTGGCAGATCATCTTGCTGTCTGATTCAATTGCACTATAGAATTTCTTTTGAATAGCAGAAATTAGTTGTATTTATTGGAAAGAGCATGCATGTCTCAAACCATGAGTGAACATCGAGTTCCCTTCTTGCATTGAATATTCTATGCATCTTGCAATTCCTATCATGCACTTTCTTATATGATGCATATATTTTGGGTTGAAAACTGATGTAGCCATCTTTTAACTGCGGGCTTACTAGTACTTTCAAACAGAACACTCCCACTTGGTCGAACTAGGACTTCCCTAGAACTGCCTACAGGTTTAAAACAACATGAAGGTAAGTAAATAATGACAGAATGTTTTGGGTCAAATATCCCTTTAAGAATGGAACCTGAGTGAACTGAAGTCCCCCCTCCCCATTTTTGGGTAATTGCTTTTGCAGCTCTACCTGAAGAGAGTTTAATCCTCCAGGTACATAAGAATCTTAAAAGTGATGTCATTCAATTTGCATGGTTTGGAAATGCTACTGCTCTGCATTGAATCAGTTCTTCACTCACTTTACTGAAGTTTATGATTAAGCACTCTTCCTCTTTAAATTGTGTTTTACATTCAATCTCCAATGTAGCCCATGTCTGTGTCTCTTTCTATTTCTCAATTAAACGATGAAGGCAATTGAGATTCATCAGTGGTAAACGGTAACGGTGTATTGAGAGTTGTAAGAGAAATTAATTGCAATAATCTGACAATCTTGACCAAAGCATGTTCAAAACTAAAACAGAATCACAAAAATTCACAGAATCAAGTTTGTTGTATAAAACCAGTGTAGGGGAAGTTACTCTGAAACTGCAGCTTGCCAAGCTACAAGCTACTCAAACTGCGATATATATAAAAAAAAAGAAAAACAAATTTAAATAATTATTTTAAGATTTACAAATTAAAATTTCACAACAGAATTCCAGAGTAAACTATACATGAAATAACCTAAATATTTTATGCTTTATTAAGTACATTTTGTTAAACATTACTAAATGTATTTTGATCTGAAATGTGTAAAACTTAAAAATAGGCCAAAATATATTTTAAGTGTATTAGAAGGAATTCTAATCATTTTTAATTAAACAGAAAATTCAATATAAGTCAATATTAACATCAACTTGATATTATCATTAATACTACAGTACGTGGACGGATTAAGTCAGTTGTTAAGATTAACATTTGTATATGTACAGTACGCATGTATGTAGGTATGCTTATTTGTTTAAACATATGCCAGCCCCAGGAGAAGGGCTTCCCTGGCTGAATTGTGGTTCCTCCCTAGGTTTCTTCCTCCTCTTCTTAATCCTTGTACGTCAATAAAAAATGTTGAGGACAAAAATGTCCACATCAAAAAACTGCCATAATAATATTATATATTAATATTATATTCAACTTTCAATTAGTACATTTTTTTAACCAGCATCGGTCCTGATCATAATCACCAAATATTAAATGCAAGTTTGTATACATAATGCTACTGTTGTTTTTTACACAGACAAACACACACACACACACACACACACACACACACACACACACACACACACACACACACAACATTTCTCAATACACACATACAGAACACACGCACTGATATCCATACCAACACATACACACAATTTTAGCTGCATCATTTATTCAATTGGCCTGCAGTTCTCTTTAATACAGCAAACAGAAAATAGGAAAAAAGCATGTATTTGCTCCATAGGCTAAATATGAGGAAAATAGCGTCATCTGGTGGAAAATATAAAACATTTACATTTTGAAGCCAGGGCTCATGAAAACGTCTCGGGTTACGTATGTAACCCTTGTTCCCTGAAAAAAGCGGAACGAGATGCTGCGCTGAAGAGCGCTTTGGGAACAATCCTAGTTGTGACCGAGCTGTGAATATGTGTGTAACACGTCAATGAACATTGACCGGAATTTATAGCCTCGGCTGATGAAATCATTAGATGCACCTGTAGCCAGGCTATAAATGGATGCTTCACCAGAGTGTCATCAGATACTTCTTTTTGAAGAGCAGTCCTGGGGCATCCCAGTGCGGCAAAGAAGTGCAGCATCTCGTTCCGCTTTTTTCAGGGAACCCGAGATGTTCCCTTTACAAAAAGCTACACTAGGATGCTGTGTTGAAGAGCGCTTTGGGAACGAGAATATCCACACCGCCACACTGTGGTTGTCTGGACCCCCCATGAGCTTGAGATGTTGACTCAAGGACATATGAGCCCGGAGTGGCAAGAACATCCAAACTTATAAGAATCTAATGAATGTGTGCAGAGAGGACCAACCTGCCGCATCACAAACTAGCTGCAGAGGGAGACCTCTAGCCAAGGCTTTAGAGGAGGAGAGACCTCTGGTAGAGTGCGCCCTAAAACTTAACTGGCGAAGCTTGACCGCGCGCCTCGTAGGCCCGGGCAGTAAAGTCCCTCACCCAAAGTGACATAGTCTGCCAGGAGGTGACCGCCACCCGGTCATGGCTTCCAAAGGAAGAATTGCTGCCCTGATTTACGCCACTGGCAAATGCGGTGGACATAAGTCTGAAGGGTACAGACTGGACAAAGCCTGAGAAGTCTTAGCTGCTCCGGTGTTACAAACGGCAGGGAGCAGAAGGCTTAGAGAGGAACCGATTTGTTCCACTACCTAGGGGGGGAGTTTCCACTCCCCCGTCTGCATTTTTTGCCTGGACAGTAAATCTACTCCCACATACGGGCATCCAGGGATATAAGCTTCCCTGAGAAACAGGAGCTGCCCTGGACCCCAAGGAGAATCTAAGAAAGAAGAGAAAGGAGAAAAGGTTCGCTGCGCACTGCCTAACCAAATTCTAACTCTTAGAAGAGGAAAGAAAGTTTTGACAGGCTTGTGAAACACACACACAGAATCGCTCGGAAAAAAGAGGTTCTGACGACACTCTGGTGACGCATCCATTTATAGCCTGGCTACAGGTGCATCTAATGATTTTTTATAAATTCCGGTCAATGTTCATTGATGTGTTACACACATATTCACAGCTCTGTCACAACTAGGATTGTTCCCAAAGCGCTCTTCAGCGCAGCATCCTAGTGTAGCTTTTTGTAAAGGGAACATAATATAATAGAATTCATGATTTTATGCTTTAATGGCACTGGGATCAAATATTGCAGTTTTATGGGTTTCAACGGGGACATTTTTGTCCTGAACTTTTTGTCCTTGTCCTGTAACTATTTTGTGTACACAGTGTATAGATGTATAAGCAGAACAGAGGTTTAAATATCAAAATTCCCCAAAAATACACACCTTTTGCTAAATGTATGCTGTTGGAATTAACACAGCCAAAATGATTGAAAAAACAAAAATGAAAAAGACAAAAATGCCCCAAAGGTCATACAAGGGTTAAACATTCAAGGAGGTTTTACTTGTCACTTTTGCCTGATTTTCTAAGGCAGTATTCTTTGCAAAGCTGCTTTGGAACAGTATGTATTTTGAAAAGCTCTCTAAATTGAGTCTCTAAAGTGAATCACACATTCTAATGGTCTTTAAGACATTCTTGGAGAATATGTTTTATCATTATATTGTTGATAGGGTTGTCTCTAACCATATAATTGTGCCAAGTGAGGATAGCAAAATAAATAGGCATATCATCCCTAAAAAGAAGGAAGAAATACATATTTGGTTGTTGACATCAAAGGCCAACATCAGTCCAGTGTACAATGTTACAGTTAAGGTTTGGTTGAGGGTTAGCTGAAGTAATACATGATAAATGGCACATTCTTGATATGATATTGCGTGCTCGCATCACCTAACTCTACATATAAACAATGTTGCATCTTTCTATCTGTATATTTCTGTGCAATGTATATCTGCAATTTTGTACACATACTGTCTGTATGAAGGAGAAATGCTGTTACATTAGTTAGAAAGCATATAATAAGAATGCATATTTTGAATATGGTAGCATATAATAAATCTTTTTATGAAATTTGAGCCGCTCACCTGTTTAAGGATTCCAGCAGCCATCTCATGACCACAGTCAAAGATCACATGAAACTCTTTCCCTCTCTTCATCTCCTTAAGAAGCGGCTTGGCATCTTTTGTGTCTGCTGGTAGCTGACGGATTTTTAAGCGAATGTTGTAACGGGATGGAGCTTTGATGAGCTCCTGTAATCGAATCAAACCTGAGAGAGAGAAAGAGAGAGAATATCAATAAGGCTATTACAGTATTAAAGAAACAGTTTGTCCAAAAATGACAATTCTGCCATCATGCTCAACATCAAATTAATTCAAACCAATATGACTTTTATGTGTAACACAAATGGAGATGTTTGGAAGAATGTCCAAGCAGCTCTTTATTATGCAATAAAAGCATAATAAAAGCATAACAAACATAGCTAGTCCAAACACTACATTTCAAGTCTTCTGAAGTTATACAATAGTTTTTTGTGAGCTATACAACAACATCATTGTTTAATTATCCAAGAACCAATGGAGTTTGGTGTCATTACCAAACAAATGAGATTGTTTTGTTCCATACTACCATTGTTGTGTGGAAAGATCAGTTTGGACATTCAGCTAAATGTAGCTTTTGTGTTACACACAACATTTGACCGGATTGGAATGATATGACGGTGAGCAAATGATGACAAAACATTCATATTATGCTGATTTAGTTTTTTTCAAGTACAACAAAATATCTGCATCATTTGCAGTAATCTGCTACGCAAGTTATATTTCCGGTATGTATTTACTTTTTTTAATGAAAAGGACATAATGAAGGTGTCTAAAATAATAATCTTTCCGAGTTCCTACATTGGTACTGTCCCAAATAGTGCATGGTCTTGAGACTTTCTGTCATGCAAAGACCGTGAAGTCCATATGACTGTTGGGGGTTCCATTTTATGATTCAGAAAGTGCTCACACCACTTTGACTGATGACTGAGGCTAGCCTAACATCTCATTTTTTTCTCTCACTATCAGAGGCAGGTTTGTTCTTCTGCTGTGTCCTTTGCAACATACAAAGAGAAAAACATAGGTGATCTGTACTGATTTTTAAATATTAATTGACAAGGTATTAGACACAAAGCATTTATACAGTATATATTTCATCAGCTACAATACGTAAGAAACCCTGTCTTTACTGTAGACCCCCTATGCACGAACCATTACAGCCTGTAATAAATATATGTGGAGATGCTCTCCAAACATTTTCATATGTGACTTGTAATTGTTGCCGGTTCTCTGGGCATTCTCCAGCACACTGCTACCATGAGTCAGTGATGTGAGATGAATGCAGCTTCCCTTTGGCATTAATTGCAGAGAAAAGTGAGCGCTGACTCGTGACGTGAAGCTCTGAGCACTCCAAACATGAGGTTCAAGGTTAATGCAGCCTTTACCATAAGGCCTTATTTATGTGCTATTAAATGTGTAGAACAAATTGAATAAGATGAAAACCAGGTCACAGATTTTAATAGATATGACTAAATGCAAAAGCATTTCAGTTGCTAGTTAGAAAACCTACAGCCTTGTATATTTATTAATATAAGAGGCAGTCTGAGATCTGGAAGGTTTTTTGAGAACTTTATCTTTTGAAGATAAGAGCTGCTTCCATTGTAAGTTAAACCACACATAAATATCTAGGACTGAAGGTCCAGCGTGTTGTTTTTGTTTTTATTTTTTATCCCCTTTTCTCCCCATTTGGAATGCCCAATTCCCACTACTTAGTGTAACGTTAGTAGGAGGAGGCAGACGAGGAGTGCGGATCTAAATGCGGGTTTT
Organism: Xyrauchen texanus; assembly: GCF_025860055.1. Lineage (NCBI taxonomy): Eukaryota > Metazoa > Chordata > Actinopteri > Cypriniformes > Catostomidae > Xyrauchen > Xyrauchen texanus. The sequence goes on along the minus strand of NC_068292.1, from coordinate 7,006,909 downwards.
ATTGATCAAAAGTGGAAACAAACAAAACTGGAACAAAGGAAACTGAAACTGTAACCAAAACATGAAAACATAGAGGGAACACGAACAGAGTGAGCAGGCCAAAACATCAACATCCAGACATCTACAAACAACGATTGACAGAGGAATGGAGGAACATCAGGGTTTAAATACACAGACATGATAATGACAAAATGACATGCAGGTGAGAACAATAACAAAGTGCTGGCAGTGATGAGGGCCGGGAATTATGGGAGTTGTAGTTTATGACGGTGACAAGAGAGACACGGGGCAGACAACAGGGGATCGTGACACTTAGTAGGTCCTCGTGGTGATGCAGTTACTCACCTCAATCTGGGTGGTGGAGGTCAAGTCTCAGTTGCCTCAGCTTCTGAGATAGTCAATCCGTGCATCTCATCACGTGGCTTGTTGTGCATGACACCGCAGAGACTCACAGCATGTGGAGACTCATGCTACTCTCTGCAATCCATGCACAATTTACCACATGTCCCATTGAGAGCTAGAACAACTAATTGCGACCACGAGCAGGTCACCCCATGTGACTCTACCTTCCCTAGCAACCGGGCCAAATTGTTTGCTTAAGAGACCTGACTGGAGTCACTCAGCACACCCTGGATTTGAACTAGCGACTCCAGGGGTGGTAGTCTGCGTCAATACTTGCTGAGCTATCCAGGTCCCCTTGTCCAGCTTATTGTTAAACATTGTCAAATTTAAGTATCAAAAGTTGCAATTTTTTTCTTCAGTCAACATTAAACGGCATTCACAAGACATTTTACTTCTTTAACCAGACATATTTTTGAGACAAACTGAAAACTGAACAAGAGGAAAATGTAGGATGGAACTTGATGTTTTACATAGGGATGACTGTGAAATGTGGAAAAAAGGTGTTGATGCCGAAGTGTACTTGGGCAAGACACTGAACCCCAAGTTGCTCCCAATGGCAGGCTAGCACCTTGCATGGCAGCTCTGCCGCCATTGGTGTGTGAATGTGAGTGTGGATGTGTGACTGGGACACAGTGTAAAGCGCTTTGGTAACCTCTAAGGTTAAAAAAACTGTTTGCTCCAGTCACGTAATGTTCATGGGATCAGGCTGAATAAAACGGTTATCTTTTTAACACATACATAATCATCCACTAATGTAAAAATGCATCATGTGCTTGTACTGTATATATTTTTTTTCTTCTATAAAAATGGCAGTTTCCAAAGTTATGAACGCAATTAATAGGACATTACAGAAAAGCCCTGAAATATGATGGTTGTTTGGAAACATGGCACTGCAGCTGTCGAAATTATCTTGTGGGTACTGTTAGAACGTGTGATTTGCTGTAATAGCTCGGCTACATCAGTGAGCTCACACGGACTAAATTGAGACTGATTACTAAAGAGTTCTGGGTTCTGGGCCACTCGCTTAAACTCAAGATCTGGACTCATTTGAGAGTGAATTGTTGAGTATATTTTAAAGAGCTCATGATGGGTTGAGCTCACAGTAAATTTGGAAACAGTAGGTTGACTTTCCTTGAGTTATAGTCAGTCTGTGCTTTCTCATGGTGGCTCGGTTACTCACCTCAATCCAAGTGGCCGAGGACAAGTCGCACTTGCCTCTGCTTCTGAGACCTTCAATCCACACATCTTATCACGTTGCTCGTTGTGCATGACATCACGGCAATTCACAGCATGTGGAGACTCATACTACTCTCTGCGATCCATGCACAACTTAACACAGAGAGCGAAAACCACTTGTCGCGACCACAAGGAGTGGTCCCCATGTGACTCTACCCTCCCTAGCAACCCAGCCAATTTGGTTGCTTAGGAGACCTGGCTGGAATCACTCACTACACCCTGGATTCGAACTCGCGACTCCAGGGTTGGTAGTCAGCGTCAATTCTCTCTGAGCTACCCATGCCCTGTGTGTGTGATCTTTTGTGATTTTTATGAAAAGAGAAGCAAGATCATTCTGCCTAACATCTCATTTTGTGATTTACTGAATAAATTAATATGGGTTTTATAATGACATGGAAGTAATGTTTAATTTTGGTTGAACTTTTCATTTAAGACAACGTCACATTGGTCATTCTGAGTCATCTTTTGAGGCATATCAACTATTGTTTAAGGAGTACATCCATGCCTTTCAATTTGTGATGGTTTGTCATCGCTGTTTCTGCTGATGCAATTTGTGCATGAATGGCATATGCATAACCCATTAATGCATTCCTCTTGACACATTAAATAATTTACCAGAATTTGTTTTCTGCAATGTGGGCACAATCTGTTTGGCCTCTTTTGAACTTTAAGTGCTTTCCGTCACTTTGAAAACTCACAGATAAAATTTTCCTTTCATAGTTTACACATCCTGCTAACATACATAATATTACTAGCCATTAGAAGTTTCCAGCACTACTGTCTGGTCGACACTTGTGCACATTTAAAGACTTACAGTTTCTTGTTTTCAGTGATGTTAGTGTGCACTTGTGTAGTGTGTACTTGTTTCATGTGTCTAATATACTTTCTGCTCTAGGATTAATTTCGAACACAATATTGTGGTCCATAGCTGAGCGGTGATGACAGGGCTTGTGTAGGTAGACCTATAATAGTCCACTCATGCCATTACAGAGAATGCCATTGTGACTATTGATTTGCTTGTTTGCATTCATTTATGAAATTGTTGTGCAGCGTGTGGTGAAAGACTTGTGTTCTGCTCCATTCTGTCTATTTATATTTAGCTCTAGCTCAATCTGAGCCTATTTCTGAAGTCAAACGTTGATTTGGCATCAGTTGTTTGGAATCCCCTAAATTACAACCTTATGATGTATGCTGTAATGGTCAGTTGGCAGCATTTCAGTTTGTGCTTTACACTCACAAATCTGTCAGTGAAGAGCATGCTTGAGATCAAGGGCGCAAATTGCAACGCTACGCACAACAACCGTGCATAGCATCTTACCTAATTTTTGTGAGAGCTCTAATTCGAAGTGCAATTTTCATGCCAGCACAAAGCGCATGTGACCATGGGTGGTAGTGTTGGAAACTGTTGGTGTATAGTATGTTAATGAAATGGCGCAAAGCGCAATTTTCTATTTTCCTGAGAAATAGGTAATTGCAATAAGGCGTTCAGGAAGCACATCTGTTTACAGCGCAAAGTCTAAATTCAGTTCCTACATTTGCAGTTTGGAGATTCCACCAGAAGGTGTTAATAAAGTTCATGTCCAAACTCCATAATCACTGCTGTAGCCATTTTAAATTTGAGATTTGTGTTAACTATCTTTAGATCATGGTTTATCAAAGGTATATCGGTATTTTCCCCCTGTTTTTGTAGAGGGATTTTTAAGTCACCAAAAAAGGTGCCGGTGGAAAAAGTTATATAGAGTCAAATGTTTGGATTTGATATGATTTTTTTTTAACACTTTAACACGTTTTCGTTTTTGTTTGATGCGCAATTTGAATTTATATCAGAATCAGAATCAGAATCAGCTTTATTGCCAAGTATGCTTACACATACAAGAAATTTGTCTTGGTGACAGGAGCTTCCAGTCTACAACAATACAAACAATACAAAAAACAGCAGCAAGACATAGGTAATTAAAAACAAAAAAGAACACAAAATAAATAATTATACATATACGTACATACACTCACCTTCATACATACCCACATACACACACGTAGTGCAAATCTAATACAATCTGTATATAAAGAACAAAAACCTGTATATTATGTACAGAGCAATGTAAGTAATGGCAGAAGTGGATATGTTGGATAATATAAATTAAAATTAAAATTGAACTGTGTATTGCACATCATTATTGCTCAATGGGGCAATTTAATTGTTCATTAGATGGATGGCCTGAGGGAAAAAACTGTTCCTGTGTCTGACGGTTCTGGTGTTCAGAGCTCTGAAGCGCCGGCCAGAAGGCAACAGTTCAAAAAGGTAGTGGGCAGGGTGAGTGGTGTCCAGAGTGATTTTACCAGCCTTTTTCCTCACTCTGGAAGTGTATAGTTCTTGAAGGGGGGGCAGGGGGCAACCAATAATCCTCTCAGCAGACCGAACTGTCCTTTGTAGTCTTCTGATGTCTGATTTCGTAGCTGCACCAAACCAGACAGTTATTGAAGTGCAGAGGACAGACTCAATGACTGCTGAGTAGAACTGTTTCAGCAGAACTGGTGGCAGGTTGAACTTCCTCAGCTGGCGAAGGAAGTACAACCTCTGCTGGGCCTTTTTCACAATGGAGTCGATGTGTATCTCCCACTTCAGGTCCTGTGAGATGGTAGTGCCCAGGAACCTGAATGACTCCACTGCTGCCACAGTGCTGTTTAGAATGGTGAGGGGGACAATGATGGGGTGTTCCTCCTAAAGTCCACAATCATCTCCACTGTTTTGAGCGTGTTCAGCTCCAGGTTGTTTTGACTGCACCAGAAAGCCAGCCGTTCAACCTCCTTTCTATATGCAGACTCATCATCATCTCGGATAAGGCCGATGACAGTGGTGTCGTCTGCAAACTTCAGGAGCTTGACAGAGGGGTCCTTGGTGGTGCAGTCATTGGTGTACAGGGAGAAGAGTAGTGGGGAGAGCACACTTCCCTGGGGGGCACCAGTGCTGATGGTACAGGTGGTAGTAAACCAATATATATATATATATATATATATATATACAGTGAGGAAAATAAGTATTTGAACACCCTGCTATTTTGCAAGTTCTCCCATTTAGAAATCATGGAGGGGTCTGAAATTGTCATCGTAGGTGCATGTCCACTGTGAGAGACATAATCTAAAAAAAAAATCCAGAAATCACAATGTATGATTTTTTAACTATTTATTTGTATGATACAGCTGCAAATAAGTATTTGAACACCTGAGAAAATCAATGTTAATATTTGGTACAGTAGCCTTTGTTTGCAATTACAGAGGTCAAACGTTTCCTGTAGTTTTTCACCAGGTTTGCACACACTGCAGGAGGGATTTTGGCCCACTCCTCCACACAGATCTTCTATAGATCAGTCAGGTTTCTGGGCTGTCGCTGAGAAACACGGAGTTTGAGCTCCCTCCAAAGATTCTCTATTGGGTTTAGGTCTGGAGACTGGCTAGGCCACGCCAGAACCTTGATATGCTTCTTACAGAGCCACTCCTTGGTTATCCTGGCTGTGTGCTTCGGGTCATTGTCATGTTGGAAGACCCAGCCTCGACCCATCTTCAATGCTCTAACTGAGGGAAGGAGGTTGTTCCCCAAAATCTCGCAATACATGGCCCCGGTCATCCTCTCCTTAATACAGTGCAGTCGCCCTGTCCCATGTGCAGAAAAACACCCCCAAAGCATGATGCTTCCACCCCATGCTTCACAGTAGGGGTGGTGTTCTTGGGATGGTACTCATCATTCTTCTTCCTCCAAACACGGTTAGTGGAATTATGACCAAAAAGTTATATTTTGGTCTCATCTGACCACATGACTTTCTCCCATGACTCCTCTGGATCATCCAAATGGTCATTGGCAAACTTAAGATGGGCCTTGACGTGCTGGTTTAAGCTGGGGAACCTTCCATGCCATGCATGATTTCAAACCGTGACGTCTTAGTGTATTACCAACAGTAACCTTGGAAACGGTGGTCCCAGCTCTTTTCAGGTCATTGACCAGCTCCTCCTGTGTAGTTCTGGGCTGATTTCTCACGTTTCTTAGGATCATTGAGACCCCACGAGGTGAGATCTTGCATGGAGCCCCAGTCCGAGGGAGATTGACAGTCATGTTTAGCTTCTTCCATTTTCTAATGATTGCTCCAACAGTGGACCTTTTTTCACCAAGCTGCTTGGCAATTTCCCCGTAGCCCTTTCCAGCCTTGTGGAGGTGTACAATTTTGTCTCTAGTGTCTTTGGACAGCTCTTTGGTCTTGGCCATGTTAGTAGTTGGATTCTTACTGATTGTATGGGGTGGACAGGTGTCTTTATGCAGCTAACGACCTCAAACAGGTGCATCTAATTTAGGATAATAAATGGAGTGGAGGTGGACATTTTAAAGGCAGACTAACAGGTCTTTGAGGGTCAGAATTCTAGCTGATAGACAGGTGTTCAAATACTTATTTGCAGCTGTATCATACAAATAAATAGTAAAAAAATCATACATTGTGATTTCTGGATTTTTTTTTTTAGATTATGTCTCTCACAGTGGACATGCACCTACGATGACAATTTCAGACCCCTCCATGATTTCCAAGTGGGAGAACTTGCAAAATAGCAGGGTGTTCAAATACTTATTTTCCTCACTGTATATATATATATTGGTTTTTTAGTGTTTCAATACATTAATTATAATTTTTTTTATAAAAACCGACCGGTAGAAGTGAAGTGTATGCCGATACAATCACTGTTAATACTAGCCATGATGTGTTTGAATAAATTAAAATAATTAATAATAATAATAATAATCATAAATTGCCAACTAACTCTTAAACTTTACTAACGTGTAATTGCCTGTATTGCTGAACAGTTTCTACTTCACCTAAGCAATGTGCTTTAGTCTTTGTTTGTCTTAGTCTTTATCTATTTTTACAGTTAGTCACAGTATAGTAGTGTATCATTTCTGTACAGAACTCTGAATAAGGCTGAGTGAAAGCTCTGGGAAATCTGGCAGTGAACCCATAGTTGGCATGTCTGCTCCTGTGGTGACCTCTGGCATATGGCATATGTACCCCTCACTGTGCTAGCACTTGCTGCTGACTGTTCTAACAGAGCTTGTCAAGCTGGGGTGGCCATACTGTAGACCAGACGGAGACCAGGAAATGGTGCATGGTCCAGGCCAAAGGGTCAGTCTGCCCACGGACTGCTGGAGAGAAATCATTCATAAACATGCAAGCGCTCACCTGTACTGTCATCGTAAACCACAGTGACCGTTTTCCACTTGAAGAAGTGCACCAGGTCGAGAATAGCTCTGCTGATGGAGGAGAAGTCCGGATACAGACTGACGTAGAATGAATCGCGGTTGTCTGACACCTGGTGCTTCCACTTGGTCTGGATGTGTGGAACCCCCAAAGCATTACAGATGGACTGCACCGCATTCGCAGAGGAGCTGTGGGAGGGGCCAAAGATGGCAGCCACACCAAGAGAGAGCTGGTCACACGCTGCAGGCAGAAACATAATGAAATAAATATTAAATTAGGATTTATATATGAGTTGTTGTGTTTAAAGTAAAAATCTATAGAAAATTGAAGACATAACATGCTATTAAGTAGTGTTATTGTTCAAAATAATATATTAATATGAAATTTCATTAAATAAGAGACATTCAATTATTATTTAATATTTAGCATGTTTGTGTTTTAAGAAAAAAACTATAAAATAATTAGAATAAACATAAATAGATCTGTATGATCTATTTGTGCAAAATCTGAAAAAATAGTTGAACATCAAATAATTTCCATGACAATCACTGTTGTAGCCATTTTATGAAAAACATTTATGAGATTTGTTTAAAAAATTCATGGGGTAATGTTTTTTTTTTATAATTATTATTATTATTATGTATTTACTATCGTATTTGTGATCTAATTTGAATTGGTATTTTTTTCTAGTGATTTTTAAGTCACTGCAAAATGGGCTGTGGAAGAAGTTGCAAAGGGTCAAATGTTTAGAACTTTAGAATTTTTTTTGACAACTTTGTTATTTTGATTATTGTAGCATCTGGACCAATCAGACACACAATTATTTATTATTTAATGAATAAGCCAACAGATGTCTCAAGACTGTAACAAGCAAAGGTCCAAGTAGGCCCAAGCTGACTCCATTATGTCTGCTCCCCCACTGATCATTATCAAGCCTTTAAACTGTCTTTACAAGGTCCAGCAACTTGTGGACCTCAGTGACATTCCAAGCAGGGGAGGTTAGCTGCATACCAGAGCAATCTTTACCCCATAAGAAAGTGACTCAAAGCCCAGAACAACAGACTTTTCTTCATTAAATTATAGACAAACTGTCTATAAATTCACATGTATATCCCCAGGACATTGTGTATAGGATCATTACTGTCTTCATTACATGTATCTATGATTGGGAAGGTTAATGTTATTAAAATGAATTGTATTTCAAAATTCAACTACCTGCTATAGTCTCTCCCTATAGATGTTCCCCTCTCTTATTTCAAGCAATTTGATAGCGTAGCGAATTTCTTCATTTGGAATGGTAAATGTCCCAGATTACATTTCAGTAAAATGCATTGGCATGTGAATGACAAAGGTGGGCTAGCCCTATCCACGACTGTGTTTTATTATTATGCATTCTGTCTCAGATATTTGGCTCATTGGTCATTTCCACCTGAGAGCGCCCCTCCCTGGTTTTGTATTGAACAGAAAGTTCTTGCCCCTATTTCGCCATTGCAAAGCCTTTCTATCAAACTAACCAGAGAAGTTAAGTTACACCCCGTTATCTTGTATTTGCACAGGGTATGGACAAATGTGTTTAATTCTGTATTTATTCAAATGTTGCCTCGAGCATATTGCTGAACCCAAATTAATGTATTAATAAGTCCCCGTTCTGCTGGTCAGAGTGGATTGTGAAGATCCTTAAAAATTTGGTTCAACATTTTGGGATTCCCAAATCGCTGATTTTTTTAACTATTTTTATAGCTGCATGACCCATGTTTTTTGGTGGTGTGTTAAGATCCAAGAATTTTGGTTGAAAGTTCAGAGTTGTATGTGTGATGAATTGGGTAGTTAAATTTTGTTTTGGGGCAATCATCAGTATAGGGAATAAGCACATAAAAAATTGGGTCCTAACCAGTGTCATGATTACCAGACAAATAGATTTAAGGGGAGAGAATTTGGCTGGAGCGCCCCCCATTTCAGGAGTGGTGCTCGGAGATTGGGAGGCTGACAGCTTTTGAAGAAGGGTCATCTAGAACTCATGGGAGTTTGGACTTGTTTGTGGGGAAATAGGGCAAATATCTGGCATTTTTGGAGGGCTCTCGGGAAGGGGCAGTGTAGAGAGAGGTGTAGTGGTTAATGGGTGTGATTATTAAATTTTTTTTGTCTATAATCATGTGTGACCACTGGGGTGTTGTTAGGGGTCTGGGATTGGGGGTGGGGTTACCCCAGTGTGTAAATGACAGACGACTGTAGTTTGTGAATGTGTCTCAGCGGTATCACCAGTTTACTGAATCACCCATCTGACTCATCACCTGAAACAAATAAATGATCTGTATCTATGCACCAGACAGGTGTACTGATGTTTTCTTTTGGTTAAATAAATTAAATGTAAAGCCCACATACTACATTATTTCTCACAGCACATTCACTCTCTGATCTGATCACTCTCTACCTCTCTAAAGACAGCAGACTGCTGGAGATAGCTTTACCTTTTCTGGAGGCCTCAAAACTGTCATGGATGTTTATCCTTTGGATGTCATATGTTAGTGTAGTGTTTGGCAGTAAAGTTCTGTTCCTGTTGATTGTATTTAAAGCAAACTTAAAGGCAAGTTCTTCAGCACCTGATGGACCACTTTCGATCGATTCAAATATCCCACCTAAAAGAAATAGTGAAAATGAGAGAAACAGTCAGTTTTACCAATCACTACTATTATTTACATTTGCATAATTAATATATATATATATGTGTGTGTGTGTGTATACACAGTATATATAAAATGTATATTTCAAATATTTCTCAAAGTATTTTTATATATTGTATGTAATATACTTTATCTCATTTATTATTGAAATTAACACATGATTTTAAAATACTATGAATGTCATTTCTAAACACTTGTACATTGCTAAAGTTGTACATACTTATTATGTTGATATTGTAAGTTTCAGTTAATATCCAAATGCACAAAAATGCATGTGTGCTAGAACCACACTTTATGTATAATTACCTATGAATAGTAATTAAATCATTTTGAAATTAGTCAAAGTGAATGTTTTGTGACTGGCGTGCAAAACATATAACAAACATATTTTCGAAAACGGTATTCAAGTGCAATGTTAAAATGAGCTAGATATATTTAATATAGTGTGGGTATATGAACAAATCATACAAATATAGGCAATAAGACATCAAAGTATGTAGGTTACTGAAGTGCAATGAATGTCAAAGATCAGTGCAAAATAATTTAAGAAGTTGAAAGGGGAAAATAAAATGACAACTTTCTTTGGCTGAACTCTTTCAAGCATTTAATAAATATAAATTTCAGTTATTTGCAGAAGGTTTTTTTTAGAGCACTAAGCAACATAACAGCTTTCCATTTGTGAGTGTGCTTGACAGGTTGTAGATAAATGGATGCCTTTAGTGTTGCGGAGTGATGTGTTCTGATTGGCTGGCGAATCAATCAATCAAGCCCCAGGGAGCAGTGAAGCATAGAATAGAGAGATTGAAGTGTTTTGCTTGGGTCACTCAGCAGTTTGCCCCATTGACTCACCATATGTCAGAGTAAAGCTCTGCTCAATGTTTTACTTACACTCACTGGAGGCTCCATCATTTAAATCATCCCTCAAGACAGCACAAATAAGAGCAGTTCACTGCCACAAACACTCAAGACATCTCTGTCTACTGTTGAAATAATTCTCAACTATTTATTATTAAAATAATAATATTATAGTTGTTGTATAATGCCTACCTTTGTGCATGTTTCTTGTTCTTACTGACATTCTGTTTTGTTGGAAGTAATAGAAAACAATACTGTGGAAGTTTTCCCTCATTACCAGTCCTATGTTGTTTCACTTAATACATTTGAAAAAAAAAATATATATATATATATATATATAAATTAACTAGGAGGTAAGCAGTTAAGTACTATAATTTGGTGCCTGAACATCCTTACAGAGGAAACATCCAATCCAAAAGTTTCAAAAAGTGGAATCATGAAGAGAGAATACAAGATAAAATAACAAACACCCTTCCCTTTATGCAACAAAATCTCTCTTTTCTATTTTCTATTCTGAAATTTACCATTGAGATAGATTGAAGACAGCTTCAAGATTTAAAATAAATAGACTCAGAAGTATGAATTGTTGTAATGCCAAGTTTCGCAATATATATTGGATAATTCATTATTCCTACATATATAAAATTCACCACTAAAGCACAGAGCTTTGATTATTGTAGAGAAGCAGACTGATATGTAGAACAAAGACTTGAAATTGATTTTCAGCATGAAAACAGAGGGTTACCAGATTTCATCGACTGACATCCTTTATAACAGACAAAAACTGGACAGGTGACGTCAAACTTTCCATTGAGAAATAGCCATCATCTCATAGAATAATCTCTGACTGTAATAAATTTGGGCTTGTAGGATATAATGAATTAGTTCCTTACAGAGAATTGTCAATTTCTTGGTTTACAAAGGAGTTCATTAATGATTAATAAGTCATGTAATATGCATTATAAAGCACTGATATACAGTTATAACAACATGAATAAAAAGTACATTTCATTAAATAAAATACTTGCCAAACAGTGAGCCAGTTTACCTCACATGTTATAAATGCTTAATAATACTTGTTCATCATTAATAACTAACAAAAATGGATCTAAATGTAAAGTGGACACATATGAAGCATTTATATAGTTGTCAACATAATAGCATATATACATAAAGTTGAGTCTGGTTTAATGATCATCAGTCTTTATTATATGATATATGCTGTAAATGAACATGAAGATCTGAAAAGTGTTTTTGTAGAGGACTTTACATTACTAGGACATTAAGTTGGGACAGCACTCTTTTCACATCATCATGACAAGCAAAGTGGCAACACAAGTGAATCAAGACATTACAGTCATGAAACACAAAATTACATAACCCTTCCTTTTAATCTCATTATAATAGTCGATTAGTGCCGCATTGTGACATAAATCATGAATTGGGCATTTTATGCTTTTGACTAAAGTATGGCTAAGTGTATTTATAGGCATTTTTCAAATGTAACTTAAAATGTTCACTAATTGGAAGTTTTTGCATGAAAGTCATCCTTTTATATTTATGACATTTAACTGTATATCAGTGGTTCATAATGCATTTGTAAATGACTTATTAGTGATTAAATAGACCCTTAATAAACCATTAAATAAACCAACAAAGGGAAACATTTTTCAGTATCTGGACTTTTGTAAGCATATCTGTCTATATGATTTCGGAGTATTTTTTTAATTATATTTCATTTCCAGAAGTCTAAATTTACAAGTTATAAGTTAACCAAACTGTCATCTCTTTTTTGCATTTGTTTGTTGAACAGATTTTTTTTATTGTTAATCTGTAACTTGTGTATAATATCATCACTGTGTCTCTGTTCAATACCTTTCAACTTCCACTTACTTTATGAACATCTGTTGCATGTGCACAACACATCTGCACAAACCTTTATATTTAAAATGTACAGGGAATGCAGGATTTTTACACGTTCCTTATGTATCTTTTCACCTAAAATGAATAAAACAATAATTAATGAAATAATAATAATAATACATAAATAAATAAAAATAACATTCTCTCTGTTATGGGAAAAGTTGGTCAAAAAAGTCACATTGCAATTATTATTAAAAAAGATTACGAAATGTGTTCTTGCAGTTTATGACTACAGACAAAAGTGTGCCACCCCATCACTTTGAAGCAAGCAGTACATACATACTATATATGTAATTTATCTAGTCTTTAGCATTTGAATAACCACACAAGGCAATTTAGTGATTTTAATCTAATTAAAATTAATTGTGCAGGCCTAATTCTAGTTTACAACTAAATCAGATTAGCCTGGCCAAAAGTACATTTTCTTTTTAAGAACACATTTACAACTATGATGATGTAAACAAAAGTACCTAAAAACCATTTCCGTATTCATTGTGCAAAATGCATTTATTTATTAGCAAAATGACTGCTGGCTTACTTGTGGTGTCATTTTCCCAAAGAACAATGTTGCCCCTTATAATGTACTAGCAGAAAGTACTTATTTCCAGAGACAGCAGTGTTAGTTTGATTGTAAAGTATGGTATTTAATTGTGTGTATACAGAATACAATCAGTACAGAATACAGTCAATAATTTTATTCCCAAAAGATTTAAAATTGTACTGCCATCCATTTCATCCTCACCACAGATAATTAAATAATATTGTATTGAGTAATCTTTAACACATTCAAATTAAAGGTGGGGTATGTGATTTGCAAAACGGCCGGCAGATTTTGAAAATACACAACTCTAAGGTCCTACCTTCTCTCCTCCAACGCTGGCCCTGACTCCACCCATTCGAAAAACATGGACGCGCAATCATGCACGAGCGAAAACTCAGATGCGCAGTGTTCTAGCAGTGTTCTAGACTCACTAGTCAAACAGTGCATTCACCTGTCAGACAATTTTTCAGAGCAAATTGTTGACACAGCAGGAGGAGGGTTCGCATACCACTCTTGAAAGGTGTAGAGCTGATTTTCTCATAACTGTAAAAAAAAGAACATCGCCAGCCCTGGCGTCTGTACAGCGGTCTTCTATTCAAAACAGGATTCATAGAAATGTGGAACAACCCCACTAGCACTATAAAAGCTCTATTCTCCATACATAAATACAATCGCTTCCTGTTACTGGGTCACGACCTTTGAGTATGCGCACGAACGGGACACGCCGCCAGGGGAGGGGGCATGGTACGACCGTTTGATTGACACATTTTCTGTCCAATGATTCTAGATGGTCTTGAAAATGATTGGCTGGAGTTTTTCGAGTCCTGCCCGTTCCACAGATGATTAAATTGCTTAATTTTCATTTCAGTGCTTCTAATTTACAGCCAGTAAGTGGGTTAGGAATAGGATTTCAAGTTATTTTGAAAAAATGGTCAAAAAAGAAAATCACATACCACACCTTTAATAAAACGTGCATATATAAGTTCAGTTAATTTAAAAAAATGTACACAAATTGATGTTTGTTTTCAAGAAATTCAAATGTGTACTTCATAAAAATAGGCTAAATAATAATTTGCAATGTGGTAGGCATGTTAATGACGTTCAGAAAAAACAAATTATACAATTCTTCTGCGATGCACACTTTTGGGTATTCATTTTCAATTAATTAATAAAAAATTTATTTATTATTACTTAATTAAATTTTAGAGTGTAAAAAGTGTGCTTTAAGGGAGTTTATTTTCTAAAAACGTCAACAAATATTTAAAATCATATAGAAAACAAAAACAAATTGATGAACAAACAAATTATTGTCTTGCATCTGCAAGCATTAGCATGTAGCACAGACACAAAAATTACCTTCTTGCAAAGTCAGGATATGAAGGGATTAGAAGTGGTTTGTATAACTATGCAAACATTCCTCATCTTGTGTGTTGACATACAATGTATCCCCATCAATATCCCTTTGTGTCTATTCATGCATTTCACAAATCATGTACTTCACATGTATCACACATATTTTGGAGGAGGGTCATGGCTATATATTGTATCCAAAGTCAAGTTATTTGTATGCATTTGCAATCTCTGCAAGAAACAGCAATGGAGACAAAGGCATTTTATCCAAATAAAAGTGTTGCAGAACCTGCGGGAAACAAACGAAAGGTAAGGAAATTTACAGCTTCCACTTTCAATGTAAAAATGTTGGAGAGTTTGTTTTTCAGCTAAATTCTGAGACCGTTGTTGTATTGTTTTCTCTCTAAAGAGTTCTTGTAAGGAGAACAATTAGTGTCCCCTGATAGGTAAAACAACACAGACTCGGCTTGTAAAAAAAATAAAATAAAAATCGGTGGGTAATTTATCGTAACTCTGCCAAGCAATAGGCTACAGTTCTGTTGTGTGATAACAAGGAATTCAAAAGTACGGTTTATCATTTAAAACTACAGTAAACTACAACTTATGAGCCTGAAAATATGAGATAAAAAAACTTTAAAACATAAAACTCTTTTATGCACTATTAAACATATAACAGGTCCATACGTTTCAGCAATACCCAATCACAGCCGAGTTTGCTTTCACTTGTAAACACATGCACGTGACAGACCGTGATGTCATAAAATTCAAAACTTATCTCATTCGTATTTAACAATGGATGATACCAGACTGATTGTGGAAGTGATTGTGGACGTGGAGATGAACAAACTGTTATGATGGCAGACGAAGGAAGACGAGGGATGAGGATCTAAATGCGGTTTCTTTATTGAAAGATGAAGAAAAACAAACAAGACAGGAACAAATGAAACATCCACGATGGGAAAACAAAACCAAAACACGAAAAACATCAAAAGAGTAAACAGGCTGGGGAAACATCCACGAAGGGCAAAGATAACATAGAAACATCTACATTCATCAATGATCGACAGGGGAATGTAGAAACAGCAGGGTTTAAATACACACGAGACATGATGATGACAAACGACAATCAGGTGAGAACAATGACACAGGGTTGGCAGTGATGAGGGCCGGGAATCATGGGAATTTGTGACAAAGACTAGTGAAACACGTGGCAGACAACAAGGGAATCGTGACATGACCCCCCCTCAAAGGAGCGGATTCTAGACGATCCTAAAGAAAATGAAAAAACCCATAAAAACAAAAACAAAATTGTCCAAGGAGTGAAGGGCTAGCACAAGGGGCAAACAGACAGTCCAATGGGGGCACAAGGGGCAAAGAGACAGTCCAAGGAGCACAAAGGGGCAGACAGGCAGCCCAGGGGGGCACAGAGGGCAAGCAGACAGTCCAAGGGGCACAAAGGGGCAGACAGGCAGTCCAAGGAGGCACAAGGGGCAGACAGGCAGTCCACGGGGGCACAAGGGGCAGACAGGCAGTCCAAGGAGGCACAAGGAGCAGACGGGCAGTCCACGGGGGCACAGAGGGCAGGTAGGCAGTCCAAGGAGGCCACAAGACGGGGACTGGGTCAGGTGGCCTGGGAGTTGGCCACAGAGCAAGGACAGGTTCAGGAGGCCTGGGAAGCGGCCACAGGACAGGGACAGGTTTAGGTGGCCTGGGAGCTGGCCACAGAGCAAGGACAGGTTCAGGAGGCCTGGGAGGTGGCCGCAGGACAGGGACAGGTTTAGGTGGCCTGGGAGTTGGCCTCAGAGCAAGGACAGGTTCAGGAGGCCTGGGAGGCGACCACAGGACAAGGACAGGTTCGGGAGGCCTGGGAGTCGGCCTCAGGACCACAGCCATGGGGAACTCTGAGGGCGGAGCCGTGGTAGGCAGAGCCATGAAAGTTTCTGGTGGCGGAGCCATGGAGGGCAGAGCCGTGGAAGACTCAGGAGACTGAGCCGAGGCAGGCGGAGGCTCGGGAGGCGGAGTCGAGGGAGGCTAAGTAGGCGGAGCTGAGGGAGGCTCAGGAGGCGGATCCGTGGAAGGCAGGGCCATGAAGGGTTCTGGAGGCAGAGCCGAGGGAGGCTCAGGGGGCAGAGCTGTGGGAGGCTCAGAAGGTGGAGCAGAGGGAGGGTCAGGAGGCGGAGCTGAGGGTGGCTCGGGAGGCTGTGGTGTAGAAGGCTCTGGAGGCGGAGCTGAGGGAGGCGGTGGCGTAGAAGCCAGCGCTGGCTCTGGGACGGTCAAGGCAACTGGCGCTGGCTCTGGGACGGTCGGGACTACAGGCACTGGCTCACTGACGTTCGAGGCTTCAGACACTGGCTCACTGACGTTCGAGGCTTCAGGCATTGGCTCACTGACGTTCGAGGCTACAGGCACTGGCTCACTGAGGTTCGAGGCTACAGGCACTGGCTCACTGACGTTTGAGGCTACAGGCACTGGCTCACTGACGTTCGGGGCTGCAGGCATTGGCTTGTTGGCCGTGGTATGCGTGAGCTCTGGTTTGTTGGACACAGAGGGCAGAGCCGCAGGAGGTTCTGGGGATGGAGCCATGGCAGGCAGAGGCTGGGGAGCAGAAGCCTTCCCTCTTCTCCTCCTCTTCCGGGCGGGCAAGGCTGACAACGCTGGATCACTGACCGAGGCAGGCGTGGGCTCAGGCTCGCTGACCGTGGCTGTCGTGGGCTCTGGCTCGCTGACCGTGGCTGGCGTGGGCTCTGGCTTGCTGACCGTGGCTGGCGTGGCATGTCCTGAAGCTGCACCAGGGATTGAGAGAGGTTCCTCTGTAGCAAAAGTCTCCACAATGAGCTCCACATACTCCTGCCAGGTGTAGTCTCCAATCTCTGGCAAATCGTAACATCGGTGTTTAGGTACACCGATCCTATAAACGACTTTCAGGAGGTTGTCATCCCAACCGGTGTGGCCGGCCACGCAGGAGAAGAAGTGGGAGTACTCACGAATGTTTAAGTCCATCCGAGTTAGTTCCATGAAGAACGCCGCTAGATCCATTAGGGTCGATCGTTCTGTTATGATGGCAGACGAAGGAAGATGAGGGGTGAGGATCTAAATGCGGTTTCTTTATTGAAAGATGAAGAACAACAAACAAGACAGGAACAAATGAAACATCCACGATGGGAAAATAAAACCAAAACACGAAAAACATCAAAAGAGTAAACAGGCTGGGGAAACATCCACGAAGGGCAAAGATAACATAGAAACATCTACATTCATCAACGATCGACAGGGGAATGGAGAAACAGCAGGGTTTAAATACACACGAGACATGATGATGACAAACGACAATCAGGTGAGAACAATGACACAGGGTTGGCAGTGATGAGGGCCGGGAATCATGGGAATTGGAGTTTGTGACAAAGACTAGTGAAACACGGGGCAGACAACAAGGGAATCGTGACACAAACTGCTATATTGTTTAACTTTTAGGTGCAAATGTGGTCGTCCTTCTTATTTAAATAAGATTTCACGATGATCAAGTTTGTAATACTTATCAATGACTCACTCCTGATAACCATTTTATAAGTTATGGTCTTTATTAAAATCAATTCTCACCTTAATAACATAGAAATCACAGTATTTTTCTGTAGAGAGCCGCTGCTGTGACGCTATAGAAATGATTCCAGAGTAAAAGCCCTGTCGAGTCTGCGGCTGCAGTTATGCTATAGTTAAGATTACACTATGCTCATGACTCGCTCAAGATTGTGAAATTGGCTTGAGGCTGTACTAAGCCCTACCCCAAACCCTAATGTGTTTATAGCGTTGGTAGCACATTCTGATAGGTAGCATATATTTTCAGGACACCTGTATGCTGTAGAGAAAATTATAGAAGTGCATGTATTGCGTTACCCCCCACGTCAAGCACAGATTGTTCTCAAAATCATATCAGGACATGGTCAGACAAGTGGTTTTGTTTCCTTTGTGTTTTTATGCAAATTCCTACCGAGTTATTCAGATAGTAGAGCTTATTCACACTCTGGGTTTTGGAACAGAGAAGTAAATGATTGCAGGGTGAACTTCGACAGCGGTGAATGGGAGTGAATGGAAAATCACAGCAAATATTATTTTCACTTACCCATTTGCTCCAAGACCAACAGAAAAAATCCACTGTTAAATTCGAATGAATTTCCAGAAGAGGAAAAAATGTTTGCGGTGGATCAAGCAAGTCAGATGGGAGAAGATGACCAATTTAATGTCACTCTCTCAGCAGCTGTAATCAAAACCCACTCACAGCTGTGGTAATTCCTTTTTTAAAACTAATTTCAGGGAAATATAACAATAAACATAATGTTATACATTTATACTCAATATTTAAAAAATGTATAATATAAAAACAAAAATATTTGAGATTTGCGCTGATAAATAAGGTGTAAACGTATCATTACAGTCTGTGAAAAAACATCTATTGTGCAGATGTGTTATTTTGGGAATCATTCACCAATGGAGCTTGGCTGTGCTGTACTGGATATTTCTAGTACAGCCTCTGAAATTTGCCAACAAAAGGTCATTTTTATATATCAACCTAAAATTTTGAATAGAACTGGAGCAGACATGTGGCTTTCTATTATTTTTACATTTCAGTGGATATTTTTTAGTATATTTTATTTATTTAAAAACAAACATTTTCATTACAATAAAATTACATTACATTTACTTACAACTTTTTTATTTCACTTTAAAAACTTGCACTTTTCACTCGCACAATGAACTGCCAATTGTCTTCTTTAAAAATAGACCAGGCTTAGGGCTGTACTCCCTAGCATTCACGAGTTACAACCATTTAAGTGTACACCCAAATATAGGAAGAAAGGAATAATAACAATTCATGTGTTGCAATGAATAAACTTAAAATGTTACTCCAGCAGTGTCTTCGCATTATTCTAAAGAATTGTGGAGCAATTAATGTAAACACAAGAGGTCTGTTAAAATTGCCTTACTTCCTGGTGCCAGTTGATGGTGCTATGACCCCAACTCATAATAGCCACATAAATGTGATCAGCCAATATTACCAAACATAAAGCTAATTGTTCATCAAAATCATACAATGCACACATGAGATATTAGGAACGTCCTGTTTCACATTTGTGCCTTTAATTTAATGCCTCGCCATGGCAACACCATTCAATATATCACAAATACGTTCACAATTTAGCATCTTCAATATCTTGGCATAATATTGCCTAGGTTTGGTGCCAGTCACATGAAACCCCTAGGAGGAGTATTCAAAAGTTCAAGGCCTGCAATATTCAAAAAATGCACATTCAATCCAAAATAGCTGACTTCCTGTTGAGTGGAGCTAATGGCTGTAATTTTATAAGTTGTCTGGCTTGATGAGAACAATATATGTAGCAAGTTTAGTGACCGTAGAATAAACTGACCCCACCACGTTTGTCAAAAGTTGGCACTTCAGAGCTCCCCAGGCAAGCCCATGTGTTAACTTTTGCCCAGGCCTAATATCCAACATCTCTGATGTGTGTGTACCTCAGAAACATGTGAATATACATAAAAAGGAATAATTATTTTTTGTGTTTCCATAGCAACACTGTGTAAGATATCAAGAATCCCTTCAGAATTTAAAATCTGCCCTGTCTTGACATTATTAAAAAAGTTATCTATGAAAAATATATTTTCTATCAAGTAAGACAGTGGTGCTTAGAGAAAGTTAGAGGTAAAAATCCAAAGCCTTACCATGTATTTGTAACTGGAGCAGCAGGAACTTAAAAGTCACATTTAATCAGAGCTTTATTATGAATCACCCAGATTATTATCACAAATTACAACTGCACCAGACAAATTTTCTGTTCTATTGACAGCACCTACTGGAATTTCTGCTTTCAACTCGGATGCCAAGACCATCCATAGTACATTTTCAATCGGGACAGATGTACAATTGCCTTACACACCTGTAGGAGAAGAAAAAGTAAATACAATGCGTGTGGTATTTAGTGACATGCATATACTGATTATAGATAACATTTCTATGGTAAAAGACCGCCTACCATGTCCATGGTAAGCTTAGACAAATAAAGCAGACAGATGACTACTCTCTATTTGGTAAAGTTAGTATAATTGCTGTGGGAGAGTTTTTCCAATTGTCACCTGTGAGAGGAAAACCATTGTATTTGCAAAATGCTCCACTGGATTAAGGGAACAGCACATTCGCACAGTCAGAATTAACAATCATTGTTATACAAAAAGAAAAAGAATATTTAATAGATTGCATACACTTAGGAAGAGTTACCCACTATCACAAAATGACTTAAATGTGCCCAAAAGTAAGGAAACTGGGCAAACCTCTTCTGCTATACACATTTTCCCAACAAATACGCAAGTGGAAGAGCATAACATCAATTATGATATGATAATTGCATATTGCCCAGACCACATTTGTGTAGAGGCTCAGGATTTTGAGAAACTGGACAAATGCAACTTAAAAAGGGACACTTTTACAAAGTATTTAATTCCTGTTTACCGGAAGCGTTTCTATTAGGTAAAGGTGCATGTCATGTTAATTAAGAATATCGACGTGGCTGATGGGTTTATAAATGTTGTCTGTGGTACTGTAACAGACATGGCCTTAATACAAACAACATAATTGTGAATGTAGTATTTGTTCAGTTTGATGATGATAAAGGTGGGAATACCACTAGAAAATGTACACCACCACCTAGAAACATCATGAATTCCACTCCAATTAATCCAACAGGAAGTGTGGGATGCATTAGAAGTTCCCATTAAAGTTGGTACAGGCTTACACAATCAATGAAGCAGTGATATCACTATACTCGGTTACTGACGTAACCTCCTTTCCCTGATGGAGGGAACGAGACATTGTGTCGCTGAGTTGACACTAGGGGTCGCTCCTGCGGAGCACGGCCATCTCTGATTTTGAGAAAAGGCCAATGACAATTGGCGTGTGGAATTTGCATGCCACTCCCCCGGACATACGGGTATAAAAGGAGTGACACTGCAAATACACATCAGGTATCACATTGAGGAGCCGAGCCAAAGACCCGGCACTTTCAGCGGATGGTTCAGTATTGTGGCTAGCGGGAACACAACGTCTCGTTCCCTCCATCAAGGAACGGAGGTTACGTCAGTAACCGAGACGTTCCCCGTCTGTCACTCAGTCGACGTTGTGTTGCTGAGTTGACACTAGGGGTCCCATGGAAAACGGCACAGAGCTGAACCGAGTTACGCAGACAAGCGGTGCGAGATGGGCAAACCTCTGTGTGCCTCGTAGCCAGCGCAGCAAACCGTCGCATAACTACCCCCAACACACTGGCAGGCATGAAGCGGTCCCCTGCACCTAGGGGGAACAGCTAACTGCTCAGAAGTATAAGGACTGGCTGGCCCAGCCGGGGCCTTCTCTCTATTTTTCTCCCCTGTAAAAAGAACGCAATCGTTCGGCTGGGGGCCAAATATAAACGGTCCAAGCTGGGGGGTGTCCCTCCGAAAAAGATATCTGATGTGTATTTGCAGCGTCACTCCTTTTATACCCGTATGTCCGGGGAAGTGGCATGCAAATTCCACACGCCAATTCTCATTGGCCTTTTCTCAAAATCAGAGATGGCCGTGCTCCGCAGGAGCGACCCCTAGTGTCAACTCAGCGACACAACATCGACTGAGTGACAGACGGGGAACAAAACTTTTTTGCAGCCGGACAGGCATATGTTGCTTTAAGTCAAGTCAAGACTTTAAGTGGGTTGATCATTTAAGATTTTGCAGATAAAGCAATTTATTGCAAAAACAACATCTAAGAACATATCAACAGAATGCCACACTTTGAACTTTATAATATTTAACTACATAATACCAACAAATCGTTTTAAATTTTCCTAATGAATGTTCAGGGTTTACACTTCTATTTGCTAGATTTAACGGCTTCAATCCAATACTATAATTATAGCAGTATAGCTGTAATAGAGACATGGCTGCCTGCAAACATATCAAGTTAATCCACTTGCACTGAAGTCTACCACTTTCACAGTGCTCCACGTTGTTTTGCTTACAGTCCAGACAACCCTCTGTTAAACTCAATTGGACACCAGAATGGTGGTTTTGGCATATACTGTGGAACTAATAATGATTACAATATTTTGGACATTCCCAATGTTAACATATAGTGCATGATATATCAACTCAACAAACTTGATATAATCCTAGTTTTTATTTACAGGCCACCACAATATTGCTTATCTTTGTTTCAAAAATATATTAACAAACTCTGCAATACATTAAACAATATGTCAGTTAATATCTTTTTAATTGGTTGTTGGAACCATGATGAATTGAAAGTACACACAATGTCTACATTGATGGCAAACCTAGGCTATGTTCAATGTGTCAAATAACCTACCACTGAAAATGGAACATTGATTGATCACGTGTACAAGAAAATTACATCTAAACATATTACCATTGCACAAGTTATGCCAGTATATTTCAGTACACATGAATCAATTCATTGTACATTTTCACAAGCATAAACATATATCTATAACATACAATTTTGTAACTGAATACAGCGTCTGCCTTGTATTTGCCATGTTGGTGTAATCAGGAATGGCCCATTGGTATCATGCTCAATTTTAAGCTGATCAGACCAAGCATGACCTAGTCATACCCACTTCCTGGATGACTTCCTTTTGGGCGGAGCTTAAGACTGTCAGCGCGAAGTCGTCCAGCTTGATGAGATCTATATTTGTCTGGGTTTAGAGCAGTGCTTCTCAATTATTTTCTGTTACACCCCCCCTAGGAAGAAGTAAACATTTCGCACCCCCCCACTCTCCGCCGCGACTGTAAATAGTATAATTTGTCTATAAAATTGTTATAAGTACACCTCTGCATAACATTGTATCCTTATTAACATAAAAAAAAGAAATATAGATCAACTTACAACTAAGAATAACATTATTAACATTGTTTTTTAGTCTGTAACAGAAAAGACTTAAAGTGCATCAATTTGCCTGAAATAAAAAAAAATTCAATCCTTATTTAAACTGTACATTTTTTATGACCATTTGATACAAAATTTTTTTTTTTTAATATAATCAATAAATAATAATGAATGTTGAATAATAATAATAATAATAACTGAATGTTGCTTTCAGTTGCTTCATCGAACTGTAAGGTAAAACGTTTGTCTTTGAGTTTATCTACCAGCTGTTCTTTAAGATCGTTAGCAATGTCATTTATACGTCTGGCGACAGTGTCATTGGACAGAGGGATAGTTTTTATTTTTGCAGCACTTGCGTCATCCAGCATGACAGAGACCATGTCTAATGCTGCAGGCAGTATCAGCTCCTCTGCTATGGAGTGGGGTTTTTTGCACTGAGCAATTTGGTACGCCACCTTATATGACGCTAACAGTGCTCGCTGGTTTGCTGAAGTAGCATTCACAAAGCGGGACGATTGTTGACAATATTCGGCACGTTTTCGCTGAAAAAACTCAAGTGGATTATCAGCTTGATTGGGGTGTAATGTCTTTAAGTGACGCCTTAATTTATTTGGCTTCATGCTGTCCGCTGCCAACATTTTTAGACACTGTAAACATACCGGTCTTTCCTCGTCTCCCACCGTAGTCACAGTGAAGCCAAGCGCTACATACGCTTCATATTTCCTCATCTTATCTTTCGGGAGACTTACGTTTGTCTCATTATCTCCGTCTTTCTCCGCCTTTCTTTTCATCCCTGTTAAATATTTTTCCATGGTGTCTCACGGGTTTGTTATCTGCACTTCATATCTCCTGCTCTGTGCTCTTCTTCGTTGCAAAAAAAGCATGTTCCCCGGGGTCACACGCGCCCCCCTGGCATCGCTCCGAGCCCCCTCAGGGGGGTGCGCCCCACTATTTGAGAAGCACTGGTTTAGAGACTGTAGCTGAAAAAAGGTGTGCTACAGAGCATCCCAAAAATGCATATTTGAACCCTTATGTTCTGTTGGTAATCAGAAGGTTGCAGGTTCGATCCCCACAGCCAATCCCCATTGTGTCCTTGAGCAAGGCACTTGTCCCTGTAATAAGGGCTCTGTAAGTCACTTTGGATAAAAGCGTCTGCCAAATGCATAAAAATGTAAATGTAAAATGTTGAGATTTGCTTCACTTCCTCATTGTTTGGGGTCACTGTTCCCCAATAATTAAAGTGTGAAAATTATAATTATAATTATGAAATAAACCTTTTTTCCTGCTTAAATGTTTCTTTTCATTTATCCTGAGCTTATTTAACAGATAAAAGAATATAAATGAGTGTATCATTAACTCTTACATTTACTGAAGTAGGAATTAGAACATATATATAGGACATCCCTTTTGTTTGGAAAAAACTAAATCACAGAATTTATTTTTTCCTAAATAGTAACATTAATTATATTTGGGGACAATCTGACCAAGAAGGTCAGATATCATTGTTTTTTAAAGTAAATGAAAAAGTGCTTTTTTTACTACACACTAACTAGGCAAACTAACTATGTGCAAATTTACAGTATATACACATCGTCTAGGCAACAGGACAGCCAAATGTAAATTTCATGCTCATTTCAAGGGCGCATTTCAGAAACAAAATTAAATCTAAAAACTACCATATAACTTTTGATTACACAAATTAATATAGACAGATATATACAGTATATATATATATATATATATATATATATATATATATATATATATATATATTTGACAAAAAGAAAATCCAAATGCAAGTGTTTTTTTTTCCACACACTCATCAACTAGGCAGACTAACTATGTGCAAATTTACAGTATCCTCCAGGCAACAGGGTCTGTTCCTTAGTGCTAGTGAAAAATAACAGGCACATATTACAGTTACCTAAGACAAACACAGAACTTTTTTCAAACAGAACATTTCCAAAGCTAGATAACTGATGTGCTCTCTGTAATAGATTTTGCCAAAACCAATATGTCTTGAACTGCTGATATTCAAAGAGTGTTTATTTTATTCCCTCTATATACATATATAACATATAATACACAAAAAGGGTGGCCAAACACTTTTCTCCTTAAACCCTGTCACACCACAAAATTCCTAATAATGTATTATGCTAATGGTGAAAACCAAAAAAGATTAACTTCAGATGCAAGAGGAACAGATCATTTGAGCATGTGTTGTACAAAAATACTTGTGACATTTCAGACATCTTTTTTAGTCTTTGAATAATTTTTCTGGAGCAGACCTGGCATCATCCACATTTTCCAGCAGCTGCTGGAGGAGTGATTGCTTCAGGCCGACTTTGAATCTCCCTCACAGTGGATGCAGCAGAAAGTGACCTAGCAAGGCGCTCTCTCCGGTCAATGTGAGGCCTCACTAAGGCATATCCTAGCTGCTCCAGGAATTTTCTCTTCTGGTTCATTTTACAACCATACCACTCATTGTTGATGGCAAACCATATCATAAACGCAATGTATGCACTGACATCCAGGATGTTCAAGAATATTACCTGGGGTCAACGAGCAGCCTTTTGTTGACAGCTGTATGTGGCAACCACTTTGCCCAGGTTTTCTACCCCTCCTTTTGTGTTATTGTAATCTAACACCATATCTAGTTTTTTGTCATCTCTGGTGCTCAAATTCGTATCTCTGTGCAATGTGCTCATCGGGAGGAAATTTAATTTTTTGGGCGGCAGTAGAGACAAGTGTAGTAGTGTCAGTGAATGCAAAGATGGATGATGTTGTCTCCCTTCCTTTAGACTAAACAAGCTCTTTTGGATGCTCTGGCTTGTTTTTTCTTATTGTGCCCAACATTCTAAGCTTTCTTGTCAGCAGTTCTTCTCCTATTGTATATGAAGAAAAAACATTTCACATGTCACATTATGGCCAGAGAGCCCATCGTTTAGATGTATGCATTTTTCAGACGCTTTTATCCAAAGCGACTTAGAGTGCATTTATTACAGGGACAACCCCCCTGGAGCAACCTGGAGTTAAGTGCCTTGCCCAAGGACACAATGGTTGTGGCTGTGGTGTTTGAACCAACAACCTTCTGATTACCAGTTATGTGCTTTAGCCCACTAAGCCACCAGCACTCCAAATCAGTGTCATCCAACACAACTCTCATAGCCTTATCTTTTTCTGATGCACCTCCAGGAGGTTTTCCTGTGAACTTGTAATTTCCAAACATAGCTCTTATTGGAATCACAAGCTGCCCATATTTTTATACCATATCTCACAGGGTTGCTTGGCATGTACTGCCAAAAGGGAAATTTTCCTCTGAATGGAACAAGACATTCATCTAGACATTCATCAGTCAAATAGGGAAAATAGATATAGAAGAAGGGCAGTTGCTGAACCCATCTATCCCAAACATCCCTTACGGCTGCCAGTTTGTGAACTCTTGTCTCCCTGTTGTCAAAGCATATGACTCGTGACAAGAGACATTGTAGCTGGGAAAATAGCTATACCAGTCTTTGCATCCCAAAGGTATATGTGTGTGTGAGAGGGGGGGTTGTATTGAGATATTGCACCTTAGGTACCAAACAGATTCAAAGCATGTGATAATCCTTTGCTCTCAATAACATTTCTGAACAGATCTTAGGTAATTAGGAAAATTCATGAAATATCAGGATAAAAAAATTATGATGCATATGTTTTTTTTTTCTATTTGAAGGGGGTCTGGGGTTATATAGACCCCAAAAAGAACATATGAGTTAAAAGGGGCAAAACAGCCATCATAAGGCTGACTTCTTGTTGGGCAGAGTCAAATACAACCAAATAAACTTTGTCTAACATGATGAGAGTAATAACCATACCTAATCTTGTGTACATCTTAGCAACTTCATCCCAACCATTGCTTGCATTGTAGAGCTCCTCGACCACACCTCTCACTGTCTCTCACTGTGCCTATTGTCCTGTTTATTTTTAGTAATTTATTGTACTGTCCCGTACTTTTTGCACACGTTTGCACGTGCACTTTATATAGGTATGTTATTTAGTCTGTGTAGTCTCATGTGGTTCTGTGTTTGTCCTATGTTGTTTTATGTAGCACCATGGTCCTGAAGGAACATTGTCTCTTTTCACTGTGTACTGTACTAACTGTATATGGTTGAACGACAATAAAAAACACTTGACTTAACACCCAAGCCTTAACACTACATAACTTTTTGATTTTACGCAGGTCTGCTGAGTGTGCCAAATTTCAAGCAGTGATGAATGCCTGAAAAATGGGTCAATGGCCTAAAAATAATAATAATAAATATAGCTTTAAGCAGCAATGACGTACCCAATCACCATGGGTCAATTTCCATTCTGTGGTTTTCAGAAAACAATGCACAATGGACACATCAACAACTCAACTTTAATGTAAAATTGGACACTAATCATACAATGTGTAATAGATATATGCCATCATTCCAGTTTGACTACAACTTCATGGAATTTCTATGACAACACTATTAAAGCTATCAAGCATCCCTTAAAAAAATTCCATTAGCAGTGTCTAAACAATTTTGAAGTGAGCCATTAGACCTGGAGTTGGTTTCCGCCCTTGTGCCCACCCTGAGTCCTCCTGATCAGCCTGTTCCCTGCTGGGCCTGTCATCTGCTCGACCATCGCCCCCTGTGACATCTCAGACAAGGGGATCTTCCAACTCTACCTAGACCCTCCGAGCCCTGGACTCCACCTTGGCCCTTCGATTTCTCGACATCACCTTCGACTACTCTCCGGGCTCTAAGTTCTCCAGTTTTGCCCCTCGAGCCTCTCACAGCTCTACCTTCCATGGCTCCACCCCTCGAGCCTCTCACTAATCTTGTTATTAGTTTAGTCTTGTTAATGGTTGTCATTGTCATGTGGTTATCCATGTAAAAAAAATGTAGCACTCATGTTTGCCATTGTCTTTTGTCCAGTATTGTTCGTGTAACGTTGTGTCATTGTTCTGTCAAATCAAGTGAAGTTGTTTATGTTTTGGATTCACATTTTTGTAAGTAATTCATGTTTGTTTGGTTTTGGATTTCACGTGATAAATAAACTGCACTGAGGTTCTTACACTTCATCGTCTGCCTGTTACTGCCTTGATAACAAAGTAGCAACGTTACAAATTTAATGTAGAACTCTCTTTTTACACAAAATAAATGTAGCCTAAAACTGAAAAAGAGCATAATGTCTGATTGTCCTTTTTTATAATTATTATCCCCCCATTCAATGAGGGGACAATTACCCTTTTCTTGTCCTGCACACATTAATTTGAACACAGGAGCCATATACTTGTGCAGATAACAAATATTCATAAGAAATTATGAAAAAACTGATTTGATGATATTCAGGATTGTGAACGCTGTCACACACCTGTATACAACTAAACATTGTAAGGATTTATGCATAGGCAAGTTCAGTAACACTACACATAATCTTTTACGAGCACTACAAAAAAGAACTGAGAATAAAATTCAAATTTGACTTTATTTTCTTTGAAGCTTTGGTTTTCATCACTGATTTATCTTTTGAGAAAAAGGTTGTGAATATGAGCTGACATCACTTCTGTAACAGCTTTGACATTTTTTAAGTCTGTAGTTTTGACTGCACCCAGAGGATAAACAATTTGCATAATTGCATTTGATTGAATAAGAGGCGATAAAATGCACTCACCTAAAAGTTGCTGGTTCATGTTTTGGAAAAGAGTGTAACTGAACTATGTCCAGACAAGCTTAAACATGCACGCTCCAGGCCAGAACTGAACCATAGATAGCTTGCAGTGCAGCAGGGGGTTTCAGCTCCAAGTCTAATTTTGCAGCTTCGCTCATGCTCAATTAAAGGGACCGTGCACTGTTGATGGATAAAATGAATGTGATTTCACACAAAAAAAGTGCACAATGCACATAATAAGTACATATTAGTAGTCTAGTGTGTCTTTATACTGAATGAATTAGAGCACATCTGAAGAACAAATTAAAAGAAAAAAGAAATTCTAGGAGATTTAACAATTTAATCCAATTTAAAATATGTTAATTATAGATCTTAATCACAAGTATGGTTTATCATTTAAAACTACAGTTAACTACCACTTATGAGCCTGAAAATATGAGACATATTGCCAACACCGTTCAATATATTAAAAATACATTTGCAATTTAGCATTGTCAGTGTCTTTTTTTGTACCTGTAACTTGAAATTCCTAGGAGTATTTTAAATTCCAGAGCATGCATTTTTCAAACAATCCAAAATGGCTGAGCTTGGTGATGGTAGCTCAAAAGGGATGTGCTACAGAGCCCCTCGAACATGCCCATCTTCTAAGTGGCACTACAGGACCCATGCTGCATTCATTAATAAGAACACATGCTCCACAGAGGCAGATGTCCCAGGCAGGCATAAAACAAAATCCACGACCATGGCTAAGTTGATGATCTTGCTCTCCATCTCACAAAAAACGTCTGTCCATCTCTCAGACACGGCCGTCATGTCCATGTTCCACTAAGTGATGCGATGAGTGAAAATGTTTTTCACGCAAGCCCACTCATCAAAGAGCGTGGTTTTGCCAATCAAACTGAGAGCGGGAATTCTGGAGTAGAAGTGTTTGAGGCTGCTCTGAATGTCTTTCCACTCTGGGATGTCTCTCAGTAGGGCCCACTCAAGTTTTTCTGTGTTCTCCAATGAGCGTCTCCAATTTTGGACATAATCCACCGATGCTGAATAAAAGTTTCTCAATGCACAAAATAAATAATCTGCTCGCATTTCATCATCTTCAACCGGGGCATCCAACTGCTTTTTAATGTCAGAGGGTATGAATGATTCCTCCAGCCTGGCCTGCAAGACTTTTCTCAGGTCATGAATGTGCAAAGCTATGGCCGTGCACAACAGAATGATAAGCAAAAGGTCCTTCATTGGCATGCACCTTGTCATATTCGGAACATCATTACACAAAAATATCTATCACTTGGTGTGGCACACTTACTTTTAGCATTATACACATTCTTTTTTTTGTATGAACATGCTGCGTGATGTCGGTGTCGGTGTGGCCTCCATGGGCAATGGAAAAGCGAGCTCACCAATCTCACACCTCACTTAACTAGGGTCTGTCTGTGACTCCGTTTTTTAATAAATGTAAACTGTTTTTGAAGATCCTCGTTAAATGTACATGCACGCTTCCTTGCCATTTTTCTAGCAGCAATTTCATGTGTGCTCTTTCAAACTTAGTCTTCAATCAGTTCACTAACTGGATGTCTGTTGATATGGGATTGTGATTGGATAGTTTAATCCAATTCGTGATTTGTGTGATTGAGTGATTTTAATGGTTTTACAAGCCGTACTCTTGGCTGCCTTTGATTAGAATTCTCACGTGACTGAGAAAGCCACATAGGTGATAGAGAAATTTTAGGAGAGGGGAGTATATGTCTGACCGAAACGTGTGACACTTTCATAATTTTATACTCCTAGTCAATTATATAAAGTCAACAATGCTATAGATTATTGACATTGCTAATCAAAAATGCTTGCTGTGGCTTTCGGTGAGACTGCCTACTACTGTATATGGTCCCGTTTAAGAAATTATCTCACTGAATAAACCACTAGCGATTGGTGCTTGCTCAAAAATGAAACACAACTGCCCTCTACTGATCATGTCTCTCTAGTACTACCTAATGTCGCGTCACACTGCGTTAAATTGTAGGATCTGTTTCTCTTTGACACACATTCTTAAAGGCTGCATCTGTACATGCCACCCCGCTCGATAGAGCTTGCAGAAGCCGTTATATGTTTATCACACTGCAGTTATACAATCAATGCAGCACAATACATTCATTTCTATATCCACAGGGACACTTATAGCAGAGCGCCATAACAGCAGAGAGGAAATTAGAAAAGTACTGGACATCTTCCTATCTGAAAGCTATGAAGACTGTCATTAATCATCACTTTATACTGTATATTAAGTTTCTACTATGTATGAAATTAGTCTTTTTTTTTTATGCAAGCACAATGTACTTATTTTGTACATGTGTTGTCAATGGAAACTCACAAGATTTGCATTTGCAGCTAACAAGGTACTTTAAATGTAAGAATATTGTAACAACATGAAAGTACCCAATAAGTAAATCTTCATCTTCGGTTCTTTTAGATCCAATACCAATAATTTGAAGTCCAATACCATAGATATCTATACCGATACTTCTATTACATGTATTTGTTTTTGCGAATTTTGGGGATAAAATGGTCATTTTAAACATTATTTTCAGTCATAATTCAAGTCATTGTGTTTATTTTAATTTGTGAGCCTAAACCGAAAATTATTAGACTTCTGTTTTGTTTACCCTTACAAAAATTAACCATGGTTTCACTACAGTAACTATAGTTTAACCATGGTATTTAGTTAAACCATAGTTACCACACAAATAACCATGGTTACTACTACAATACTACTGAAGTAAAACGATGGTGAAATATTTGTTTACTTATTAACAACAATTACACACAAATTCATTATAAGAAATGTCACCTTTAGATATGTTGTTATTTTAGTGTGAATTTACTCCAGAAGCTGCTTCTCTGATTTTCTATCATTGCCTCTACAAGGCACTGATCCCTCTTGAACGAGCCTTGTAACAGTGCAAGGACTTTTGTGCTTGTGTCTTTCAGCATCCATGTTAAGATGAGCGGAAGAAGAAATAGTTCCCATCCTGCACAAGTATTTGCTAATATAGCCTAAACATTTTTATTTCACTTTTAAGCTTATGATTATTGTTCATGTTCAGAGTGTAACGATCCACTCTCAGAGCGTAGATACACAAGAGTTCTCTTTCCTCCAACATCCAAGTGCCAGTGAGTAATCCTTTGAGTGATCGAATGTAAATCCCAATAGTGAATGACCAAACCACCACCCTTCTTCACGCCGCTTTACCGGCTTCTTTTATGACCCTCTTCACTTCCACATTCGTGGCTTCGTCCATCACGTGATTACACATAAATAGGAACCAATCACCATAGCAGGGCAAACAGACAGAAACAGGGAAACAGTATAATCATCTTAACCACTAACAGACACATTTATCCGTGGTTTATACATGTAAATCTCATTACGTGGCTTCGCTACAACGGTAACCAAATAATAATAATATCCCTAGTTAAAATATGTTTTTTTTTTTAGAAATATATATTATTGTGAGGATCAAAAATTTTGATGCAACATCAATATCAGAGGTATCGATAGTTTAGGATCGTTCTGCCCATCCCAAGTAAGAACATAGACACCTATCAATAAAGTGGGTCCAAATAAACTTTCAATACCCAATGAAATAAAAATGTAGTCCTTGTCTAAGATTTGAGGTAATCGAAATGCTTGTGTGCTTCTAAAACTGGGCAAAGTAAACGTACATGTTTGAAAAAAAAAGTTCTTCAGGAAAGTGGACCAAAAACATTGATGACTCATTTGTTCATAGTATGTGTATTTTCGTGCAATATCATACTCTCTTCTGTTGTTTTGCATATTGTTAGGGTAAATTATACATGAGTAAAGGGTGTTTATATGAAATTTGCTCACCGTTAGAATTGAGCATCATAGAGAAAGCTACAAATAATATCTGTTATATTTTATAATGTTATAATATAGGAAAAATATGTCGTTGTATATACTCTGCTGGGTTTTGAAGTAAGTTTGTAGTATCAGAAGTTAACCTTGTGTCAACTGGGCTGTTATTATCATTAACACCTGACTCTTGTTATAGTAATGGTGGAGGGAGACCTGAAAAGGCCAACAAAGAGCATCAGTCAGCAGAACGAGAGGGACCAGAGAGAAACTCTTGCTGTGTGTGTACAACCTGATTGAGTGACTCATTTGTGTGTGATTATTTGGCCAATGAGTGCCCTTTTTGAGTGAGTTTTGGGAACAAACTGAAGAGTTATAAAGTAATCACGTTGACTCCTGACTCCTCCATTTGCCCAGAGAATACTATCTCTGATACACTGGTGCCAAAAGCCGGTAATGGAGGATAATGTCATCATGGACCCTTCACTACTGGGTGAAGTAATCAAGTTCCTTGCCAGCAGAACCAACATCAGGCCCACATGGATTTATGCCTGGAGCAGGAACAGCATTTCCAACTCCTGTTCCAAGCCCATGCAGAGGATCAGCAGGTGTTCTCGAGCCTGATTGCCAGAGACGGGGCTGCAGCTGAGACCCCAGAGCCCACAGCCACTCTTACACTCATCAAGATGGGGCCGAGGGATGATCACAAGGTCTACCTCGCCTTATTTGAAAAGACAGTCGAGGTGTTGAGATGGCCACCCAACAAATGGGCAGCCCGCCTGTTACCGTTGCTCTCCAGGGAAGTGCAGCTAGTGGACCTACAACTTCCTGCCAATGGCCTCCTTAGTTATGGACACCCAAAGTAGGTGATCATACAACGGGTTTGGCGTAGTCCTGAGCAGAGCCGTCAGCACTTCCGGGATGCCTGTTGAAGATGGCTGCTGGCTGAGGGAACCCGTGGTGCCGTGGGGATCGTCGACCTGGTGACACTGGAGCAGTTCATCTCTCAACTTTCTCTGGGGATGACATAGTGTGTCCGGTGCCATAACCTATCATCTCTGGAAAAGGCCGTCCAGCTGGCAGAAGACTACATGGTGCCATTTCCAGAAGGCAGCAAACTAGAGGCTCTTTCTTCTCTCTCTTCTTTCTTTCTCTCCTACTTCTCAACCCATCCCCCCCTTTTCCATCCTGTTCCAGCTCCCCAGAAGCAGGGAGGAGTCCTGCCCAAACCCTTACCCTTGTCTGTGTTTCACCCTTCCCCGTCACCCTCCACCCCCCTCCTCAGCTTGCCGAGACCATCCCCATGGCTACGGTAGGGAAGCCTGGGCCAGTCTGTGTGAGCTGCGGGGAAGCAAGGCACTGCCAGGATTGGTGTCCAGTTTTGCAGGTGGGGACACTGATTATTAAAGATTGGTTGTATTGAGTGATGCAGGACACTCAAACAAAAGAAAATTCAACCCAATTATTAGTACCACGGTAAGGACCAGCTGGATCACGATGGAAGTGTGGGCGCTGACTCTTGGACGTAAGCAAGATGAGTGCGAAGCATTTTGACTGAGAACAGATCGCAATGCTCGTACCCGCCCCGCCCCAATGCAAGAGCAGCATGCTCTTCCCCCAAACATACAAAACAAAACTGGTGTGTGTCCCTCTCAGCCATAGAGCGTAAACAAGGGAACACACACCGCTTGCTCTGTCTTTCAGTCATTTTCTTTTTCTTTTTTTTTTAAATAGAAAGGTTTCTGTAAACTGCCTAACAAAATCTAACTTCTAACAGAGGAAAGTAGAAAGTTTCTGACATGCTCATGAAGCACACGCACACAGAGTGATCTGAAGACAAAATATCTGACGATGCACCTGTGACGCATCTATTTCTAACCAGCAGTGGCTATAAATTCTGGTCAATTTCATTGATGTGTTGCACACATATTCACAGCTGGTCACACCTAAAGTTGTTCCCAAAGCACTAAGTCAGCACAGCATCAAAGTGTAGCTTTTTGACAGGGAACTAAAGATGAGGCTACTCGGGAACTGCTAGTTCTTGTTTGGACCCCCAGTTCAAGATGGATTTCATCAGTGCAGATAAAAAGCCCCAAGTCAAGGCCGGAGTGACATCAGAGATGATGGAATGCCAGGATACATTAAGCTCCAGCACTGAAGTGGGGCCCAAAGTTGCTGACACATCCCAGGCAAAGAAAGCAAAGAAGTCTCTCTTGGGAAGTTTCTTGATTTCTCTCTGACACTTAAGGATGCTTTGGAAGAAGAGTTAAACAACTACCTGCTAACAGCTTGCATAGACATAGATGAATATCCACTTGCATGGTGGAAAACACACAGTGTAAGCTTTCCACATCTCACCAAGCTTGCCAGCAAGTATCTATGCAATCCTGCTACAAGCTCCCCTCAGAGAGGCTTTTCAGTGCAAGTGGCAACATCGTGACATGCCGACCTGCCAACATTCTTGTCTCAAGTCTGCAATGGTGGGTATACTGGTATTATTGGCCAAAAACCTGTAAGCTTGAGTGAGCAATGCATACAGAAGCTTAATTGTTTTTTTATTATTATTATTATATTTGATTACATTATGCAACAGTTGTGAGCAAGAAATGTTAAGATTTAATTATCTGCTTAGGTACTCTAAGAAAGAAACCAGATTTTATACAATTGACAAATTACTTTGGCACTGTTGCTAAAAAGTGTTTGTGTTTATTATTTGTTACAAGTTGATATTGTAATGTAATAACCTAAACTGAACTTGTAATACGAGTTATTTATTTTATTTATTTATTACAAATGATATTACTTTTAAGTTGAATTTTTGTAAACCACTCAGGGGGCTGGTGTATAACTGCTCTTTTATTTTCTAATTTTGTTTCAAAGATGTATACTACATTGCTATTTACAAAAAAGAGGTTTATAATTGTTGAATAAAATGTTAAATGACCTATTTTGTCACTCATGTTATTTCCCTAATGTGTTAATGAAGCTTCCTCCTCAGCTTAATACTCTGTTTTAACCTGGAGTACAGAGGTGCAGCGTTACTCCAAACCTGGTCATTAGCCATTATTGCTCAATAATAATTACAATTATTTCATTCTATAATGGTAGATGATTTACATGTTTTAGTTTAGATGGCTATTTAAAACTTATAATGGATTTCTGTATTATTTAAATGTACTTATATATATAGACTTATATATATGTATACATACTAAAGAAGGGATTGAGACTGTGTGTGTTCGTGTGGTGTCATCAGCCAATCAGTGTTTTCATAATTTAATTTTCTTGACGCTCCAGTGTGATAATTCATATGGTATTTATGGCTCAAAATATGTTTCCAGAACTGAGTGTCTATAGGCAAAGATGGCAGCATGTCTTTCCGGTTCATGCATTAGCCAAGAAACTGCAATTGAGATGAATGGCAATGATGATGGACAGCTCTGAGCTTCATAGGTTGTCAAATAAAAACACAAGTATGTAAACAAACAAAAAAAGTTACCTACTTCATTGTAACCAAGCATACATCTGTTAACATTTGTGACAACATTCAAAAAGATACCCTTCTAGACAGGCAGATGTGTAATTAATCTCTCACTTTCCTTCATCTTCCTCTGTCATTTTAACACTTGGTATTATTTCAGACAACCCATCCACCACTCTCTGAATTTAACTTTGATAAATGTAATCAGTTGTAATAATACTAATTGGTCCGCAAAAACATCTTGTTTTCTAGTTGGTGTCTTGTTCAGCAGAGGCAAGGAGCCATGTAGAGGTGCTGAATTCAGAAGAGCTTTATATTTGAAGACATAAGAGGATTTTAAAGGGGAACAGATGAGGTGAATAAAATCTCATCTACATAAATGTTGATTTATACTGGTTTTATCTTTAGTGCAAACACATACATTTTGCGGTTGCACTAAAGAGGAATGAGAAATGATAGAGTCAGCTGGAAGAGCAATGCGATGTCTGCAGCTGTAAGAAGGTTCTCTTTCAATATCCCATATCTAGAAACTGCAACCGCACAAATATAAAGAAATTCCATCTGAAGAAGAGAAAATCACAAGATATGAAAATAACTATTCCTCCCTCCAGGATTTGTTTATTTTTTAAACTTAGAAGTTGCTCTTAAGTTGCTAACTTATTAGACTTATTGGAGCTCTCATTAATGTTATCTTACTCATTTAGTAACAACTGTGTCAGATGTTTCTCCAAAAATTCCTTAGGATAAGTAAGAGAAGACAGAAATTAGACATCTGTTGACATACATTAGGGGCCAAGCTTTTTGCATGGGATTACATGTCACACACAGTCAAGGGTTCTAGTCTTTCAAAATGTACTCAATTGACCATGAGCCTGTATTTGGATTGCAATTGTCCCATATTAGAGGGGACATCACATATTTTAGTTGCATTTGGGCATACGGGATGCCTACTGCCTCGTATTTTAGTGGTAAAATGCTGGAGGTAGAACACCCAGGACGGATGGCAAAAAGTGTTGAAATGTCCTGTGGTGAAAGCCTGTATTGAAGTAGCAAAACTCTTAAGATGGACACTACTGGGGTCTGTTTTTTAGAAGAAACATTTGAAATGCAGTACACTTCAGACAAAGTTTCCATTTGACCTCCATTTCATCTCATTGGTGTCTACAAGAAGATATTGAAGATATCTCAATTGTGAAGTTTCTTTTCAACAGATCTTTCCTCAAGTGGACTGCTTTTTGTGTAAAGAATCTGTGGTCGCACTTTATATTATGTGGCCTTAAAAACTATGTACTAACATTAAATACATGCAAACTTATGTATTTACTGTGTACCTACATGTTGTTCTGCAAAATGCCCACATTTGCTGCTACTGAGGTTTAGGTACGGGTAGTTTTAGGAAAAGGTTAGGATTAGGGATTAGAGTTAGGTTTTGGGGCAAGGGTTGGGTTAGGGGTAAAGTTAACATTGTAACTACAAATGTAATTAAATGCAAGTATTTAAATGTAATTACAAGGCAACAACATGTATGTACATAAAAGTACACTGTATCTAATGGTTAAGTGCATCGTAGTTAAGGCCACCTAATATAAAGTGGGACTGAATCTGTTGTACCTCATTGCATAAAGTGAAATAATTGATTGTTTTCAATTACTAGAGAGCAGAACATGCACAGCGAATGTGGCGACTACACTGAGATCTAAAGGTGAAACATTTATCTGAATTTTTTGAAAGAGAAGAGGGAAAACAACTTATACAGAGAAATTAAGTACAAACCCAGTTTATCTTTGATGCATCTCTGCAGGAGAGATTATTTATGTGGAAAACATGGTCCTCATGCTAGTATTTCCCCCAGTGGTGACAGTTTGATGACTATCAGTGTCAGATTATCAGCCTGGCATATCGAGATGCGTAGTGCAGCGTATCAGGCTTGTAGGACACGTTCCATCTTTATCAAGCCTGGAGCAGTGAGGCAGGAGACAGGAGCATGGATGAGGGGTTGGGAGAGGACAGTGTTCCGAAAATAGGAGACTGGGATGAACTCAAAGACAACACTAATTTATAAATCTATATTAAGACTTTTCATATATGAATTCAATGTTCTTCTGAAATGAAATAGTTCTCTTGAACCAAGCCCAATCTTTTTAGTAAACCAGTTATTTTCACTGGCTAATACAACATTTGTCATAGACTTTAAAGTTACACATATTTACCAAATCAATTATAGAACTACTCCACTGAAAGTCATATTTGCAGTGACGATCCTGATTCACAAGGTGCCCTTGGCGAGATCAGACATGAGCCGTCCTGACTCCAATCCACAAAAAAAGCAATTGGCCAAAAATTGCCTATTATTTAATTATTTTATAATTCCACTACACATTCTACAGAATTTATCTGGCACATAAATCATGACAATTAGGGTGACATTGAACAAATACTAATATAAATTATTACATAATGTAATTTTCAAACAATGCTGCTGGTGCGATAACACTACCACCCTCGGTGACTGCTTATACTGCCTATGCAGTCACACCTCAGATTTCAAATACACAAATGACCTGTAACATTCATAATTATAACATAACCAAAATAAATGCACGTGACTAAAAACGCTTTGATTAACAATCGTTAGTGAATATATTCAAGTGGTGGTGGTGTTGTGGTCTAAACCACTTAACTTGTAATCAGAAGGTTGCTGGTTCGATCCCCACAGCCACCACCATTGTGTCCTTGAGCAAGGCACTTAACTACAGGTTGCTCCAGGGGGATTGTCCCTGTAATAAGGGCTCTGAATGTTGCTTCGGATAAAAGCGTCTGCCAAATGCATAAATGTAAATGTAGGTAAATCAACTCACATATGGCTTACAGTTGACTCATGTTAGTGTAAGCTGGGATAAGAAATTCCACTACCACATGTATTTTCAATTGCCATTTAATATATATTGTTGGTGTCATTGGAACAAATGTTGGTGTTTATGAGGCTTAATACAATAATATTTAAAATTAATTACATGTATTAATTTTTTCTCTGCCTCTAGGAAATACCAGCATGTTGTGAAATAAAGAACCAAATGAGTTCATGTTGAATGTGTTTGAGAAATGGCCTCTTACTAACTGCAGCTGTCACTGTTGGTCACAAAATCCCTCACTCTGCCATCTGCCTCTCCCCTTACCCTCATTATTACAATATTCTCAAGATTATTTCTTCCCATAGATCAAATTAGGCCTATATTAGGACCATTAAGGTTTTTTGCATTCTCATTACCGTAATCCATCCAGATGTGTTACTTTTATTTTAGTGATTCTCTTTACTGTAATATATTTGTTTTTTTTTGTAAATCATTTTGGGGGGGCAACTGGAACTTTTGTCCCAGGCCAGTGTTTGGGGATGGCCAGACTGGAAGGAGAGGGCCCACAGAAAGTCTGTTCCATATTGTATAGCGCATCTAAACACGTTCAGCAAGAGACACGGATATAAACACGGAGACAGTGCGCAACAGCAAAAGCCGTGGGTGCAGCATACATCGTTGGAAGAACTGTCCGTTATTGTT
Source organism: Xyrauchen texanus (assembly GCF_025860055.1). Taxonomy (NCBI): domain Eukaryota; kingdom Metazoa; phylum Chordata; class Actinopteri; order Cypriniformes; family Catostomidae; genus Xyrauchen; species Xyrauchen texanus. The sequence continues at coordinate 6,967,152 of NC_068292.1, read as the reverse complement.
ATAATATTATTGACAGGTTTCTTAGATTTACTTAATAGTTAAACCTGTATGATCATGCCAAGTCAAAGATATATTGCAAACATTTTTGCTATTCACTTAGAAAGAATACATCCTAGAACAGCACATTGAATCTTAGAGCATCTGCAACACACTGGCATTAACACAGCTCATTCTGAAGCTGCTGAGCTTGAGGTTTTGACTGCCGACCACTCTTACAGTCCCACGTTTTGTGCAGTAGCACTTTGTTAATATGCTTCAGAATAAATCTTATTATGGCTTCTCTTTACCTTCCATTTCTTTCTTATTTAGCAGATCTATTTGCTTAACAATGATAAGAATCTCTCCAGCTTAACTCATCCACCTTGGGCCAACTAACAGAAAAGTTGAGTATGTGCAGCCTTCTCCATTTTTAATGAATAATTTTCTTCTGAGCTTGGCAATCGCATATTGATTTTCTTCTTGCAGTTAAGTGTTTGATATGATCTCAAATGGAGATGTGGAATGGAAGATGAGCCCAGATATCATTTTGTATTTTATTTTATTTTAATTTCAGGTTTGGCCCCTGACCAATCAGTATTTTACGATAATCCTGGCCCATTTAAGAGATCGGCCTTTGATCTAATGAGTTATGAATGTAACCCTCATGAGGTCCATTAACTTCGAGTGGGGATGGTGGTGGTGAACACTCATTCTCAGGCTAGGCGGCAGACATAAATCAGGGTGTGAGGTTTTGTGTCAGCGACTGTCTACAGGGAAATTAGTTGTCGGTCTTTAATTCTGGGTGAGAAGTTCTATAGCTTGGTTTCCCACATTATAATATCCATTAGCATTTGCTTCATCACGAAACTCGTCACAACTCAGAAATTATAACAAGAAGATGCTACACCAAAGCACCTGTGGCTGGTTCATCTTACAAGAAAACCTTCTAAAAAAGGCAACAACTTTTCTCACTATGCCAAGACCACCTTGACAGGCACACTGTTTGAATTGAACTAAACAGATTAATGATTCTAGACCAAAGACAAGAGATGTTCTTGTGAGCTTTTGAAAAAGAAAAAAGGTCAAATATGCTATTCCAGGGGGAACTACTTCAATGTCCAGAGCTATTTCTGGAACATTTGTGGAGTTGTTTGAAATCCATTTCCCTGAGAATTAAGGACAGTATTGTATTTTTTCATTTTGAATATATTCCAGGATGGCCAAGAAAATTGAATCTGTGCACTTTTGTTGTGCAGACAGATAAAACATATGTTGCAAATGAGTATTTTGTGACTTATGAACTCGTAGCAGGAGCGTTTGGGGCGAGAAGAACACTGTGCAGCGTGCACTCCAGATAATGAGAAAACAAAGGATAGCAAATCAGTTGACAGAAATTCTATTTTCTTGTGGTGAAAACAAACATCAAATGTGTGTTGAATTACAATGTAAAGCTAAGACAGTTCAAACAAGCAGTGATAAAACATGAAATGCCAAGGCCGAGCTATCGGAAACATTTCCAAAGAGAAGAATAATATCTCTCCAGCTGCTTGGATGTGTATGTGTGGTGTATATATCTGGTTGCTCCTGTTTAATGAAGTCTGATGAACTTGACAAAAATACTCTGTCGCTATGCAGACTCTTGGTTACAAGACAGTGGCCTTACAGTTACACGGAGTGTTCCTATTGGTTGGCCAGCCTTACAAAGTGAATGGGCCATGGCAATGCTTTGTGACTAATGAACTCCAGGTGGGCTCCATGGCAACAGAGGCATCTTTATCAAAGTGTGGACAGGCTGAAGCGAGCCGGTGCTTCTAGAAGGTTCTTTGGGAATCTTTGAGATGGAACAAAAGCTGGTGGATGTGGTGAAATGAGCTAGCTAGTAATTAACTCGTTCCCTGGGATTTTCAGACAGGGATAGATGAGAGAAAGTGTTAACTCTTTTCCTGCTGCACACATGCCTGTCTGCCATGTGGTCAGACACTGATTAAAGACAGGAAGTGCATCCATGGCAACTGCATTGATGTCTATCCCCCTCTATTTGTGACAGCATATGTTTACAAAGCACAATTCCAGTCATCATGTTCATATAATGCAGTCTTTCTCAACCCTGTTCCTGGAGCCCAGAAACAACACATTTTGAATGTTTTCCTTATCAAACACACCTGATTCAACTCTTTAGTAGTGACTCCATGAGCTGAATTGTGTGTGTCAGTTAAGGGTACTGTTGGGTTCTGGGAAAAATTTGAATTGTGTGTTGTTGTCCATGGGGGTGTTGTACATGAAATTCAACTCAAAGTTCACAACCTACACAAAATTCAATCTGGTCCCATAGTGAAAATGTCTCTCTATATATAAACTTGTTATCCGTGTCTCCAGGTACACTTCCCCGCAGTTTCAAGATTAAATGAACACTAGAGGCACTACAACAACTGTGTGTTTTATTCACTTTCACTCAAATCATGATTTAATGGCTGATAATGAGTTTATACATACTTAATTTTTTCTTTATTACTAAGACCCTGCTATTTTATGACACACATTTACTCTAATGCATCTTTTGAAAAATGATAAATTTTAATGCTTGTATTACAGACACACCTACATACAGTATATACACTTATTCCAAAATGAATAGATTGTGCGGTAGGTCTCCTCATAGAGCGCTGTACTCTGAGTCGGAGAACTGCGGTTCAAGTCCTGCCATGAACTCAAGATGGCATATGACATGACAAAGTCATAGAAGCAGCAGGAAATGATGTGGTTGCATCAGAAAATGTGCTTTTTTTATTTGTTCTGTATTTTAAAACACTAATAGTTAAGTTTAGTCATTGATTTGGTAAGGATGTCTTTTTTAACGTCTCATCTATATTTTTGTAACGATGTGTAGCTGACAAAGGCAATGACGAAGACGATGTGTAGGACCCAAGTGCAGATTTATTGCCAAAATGAAGATAATACAAGGAACATCAAAACTAGAGCTAGGTAACACAAGCTAACATCAATACTAGACCAGAGACAAGGCAAACATGAGGGCTTAAATACATGAACATGGGGAAACATAAGCCAATGAAAAAACAGAACTCTAAACAAGATAACAAGACAATGAACTAAAACTGATAACAAAGTAATCAAACAATGAACCAATGAAAGCAAGACATATGAACACGAAGGTAAAACAGGACATCACATGACTGGGGAACAGGAACTTAACAAGAATTTCAAAATAAAAGTACACAAACAAAAGACAACTGTAAATGTGAACATTTTTAAAAACTATTGGTTAGGTTCAGGCAAAAGTTTTAGCTTAGAGAGGTATGTTTTAAAAACATCCATCTAAAATGTATCTAAAATTCACCTTAAAACCTAGTCTATATGACCCCCAGCTGGACATTTCACTGAAAAACTGCAGCAAATTTTCAATTTTGAATAGCAAAAATGTTGTCATGTTCACATAAGTTTCATGAGATCAGGCTGACAAAAAAAAAAACAATTAATAAATTGGCTGACAGTGGAGAATGGAAAATAGAAGACTTTAGTGGAGAAGAGTTTATCTCTATTTCCCTGTTGATTTCTCCAAGTATTCCATCAACCCTCCTCGTACTGGAACACAATTCCTATTAATAAGTTTTTAGGAACAGGTTTAAGATCAAGGTTCAGAATTATTTTTCCCATTAAACTGTTCCATAGGGATAAAATTCCTCTGAAAAGAGTTTATTTTCCAAAAAGTGCTGAAGGTGAATCACAACTTTACAAACATTGATTTGAAGTGGAAAATTATTAGAAAATCTGACAAAGGACTGTGTCCTTAAGGCCTTTCATAAGGGAATTAATAAGAAAACCTAGAAGCACTGTGAATGGTGCAATCAAGTAAAAAAAAAGGAAAAATATAAAACAATTGACATTTAAGTTATTAATTATAAGACAAGAAACAATATATTTAAAAGTTCATTGCAAAATATTTAGTTGAAGGTGAAGTTTGTAACTTTTTTTATGTCAAAATACATTCTAATATCCCAGTTTATTGTTCATTGACAAATGTAAGAAAGCCATTCATGGGTTTAGCTCCCCCAAAAGTATAAACATTTAGCCTCTCAGGCACTATCAAAACATTGGATGCATCCGGAACCAGGAAAATTCTGCTTCCGGAGGCTGTATACAGAGTTAGGAAGGGAACAAGGCGTGTCCATATCCAATGTTTGTGTCACATTCTATTGAATTTATATTGTTACACTTACTAATTACCCAGAACAATCCCACACACCTAGCTGCCATTCAATCCGCCGATGTTATTGGACGAGTTGATTCCACTGCAACGCTTTCTGTCGGGTGTGTTTATGTTATAGTTGCTTTGTTCATTACGACGTAAACATTTTATCACCTTTTATTTAGTATTTGTTCACAGGGAATTAGAGAGTGCAAAATGGCATGATGAGTGCCAAAGGTTGTTTGAAAACATACTTAATTTTTGTAATTCCATTTGGTGCCACTAGTAGCGCAGTAATTACACACTTCACCTTTAAATGCAAATGTATATGTAGTTTCAAAGTTTAGGGAGAGCAACTTGATTGTGTTATTTAAATATAAATGTTGTTCCATATCAAATAAAAGATGAAGATCCAGAAACACATCCATGACAAAATCATAATATTATATGCTGTTGTAATTAGCAGGATTTTCTGAATGTTAATGAGCAGGTGAAGTGCTGAATTCTACTCTATATATAAGCATCACTGATCACGTTTGCACGTGCTTAACTTTACCCACAATATTACTATATTAAAACCATGTTTAATATTTATTGAGGATTTTTCCTCTGAATTAGCTGTTCTACATCATTTAAGTGTGTTTCTGAGCAAATTAAATATACTTTGACATTCATAGAGTAAAACAAAATTGTTTTTCAAAGCATACTAACTTACAGTTCAAACCAGAATCTTATATACAGTACCTTCTTCAAAAGGACCAACATGAATAAGTTGAATTCAGCTAAATAGGATTGAGTAGTCTTTTTTAAGTAAAAAATTCCAGAATTCACTTGAATTGACCTTATACATTTTAAACATACTTGAGTTGACAATATACATCTAGACTTCCATGTATGTACTTATGCAATGGGTTTATTCTCTCCTGAAATCACCATGCTTCATAACAACTTTTAAACACATAAAGACTTACTGCTTAGGCCCAACAGCTGAAAGTAATTGTGTGTTTGCACTATAGAACAATTCACAGGAGCAGCTTAATAGACATCATGACATGTTTCAGAGTTAACAGAATGATGATTCCTCCCCCACTCAAGACCAGATATTCAGGTCTGGATCAGTGGAAGCATTACTGCTCCTGCTAACATTAACCAACACATCAAACTAGACCCAAATGTATAAAATATTTATAATCACCAATCAACCATGGTCAATCAAAAGGAGCCATGAAATTACTACAGGGGCAATCCCTCTGGAGCAACATGGAGTTAAATGTCAATGATGATGGCTCATGGTTCAGTCCTTGCAGGGATCAGATCAGCAATATTCCAGTTATAAGCTTTGAGTTTTAACCACTACAAAACCAAAGTCAAGGGTCTGTCATTTCTGCAACCCTTCTATGAATGCCAAACCAAAGTGTTTATGGTTTAGGATGCTCGTTTTGTTCACTTCTCATTTGCTTTATTATTTGTTAGATTTAGGCTAAATTGGAAGGATACAGATGTACGTTTTGCTCATTAAAACTAATGTTGGATGTAAGTTTACTAATTCACCTTAAAACCCTTGTCTGATTCTGACACCATTTCACTAGCTTTTGGTGCCCCCCACTGGATATTTCACTGGGAAACAGCAGCGAAACGTGTAATGAAGGACGCAGTTTTGTTTTGCAAAAATATTGGCATGGTCAAGTAAATTTCACGAGATCAGGCTGTTAATAGCACCACATTAACTGCGGAAAGAATATAGCACAGATTTTTTGAATTAAGTACAATCTATAATAAGTCTAATTTACAGTGTGAGGCACTATTTTAGTGCATTTAACTGTGCACAAAATTGTACAGTGACATGTGCAACTGTTGAGTAAATTCATTCTTTGATGTTTTGTTCATCATTTGCACTACTCCACATCTTTTCTCTATTTCAATCTATCATCCACCAGGTTTTTCTAGTCTCTCAGTGAGCATAAAAGTCCAACGATATGTTCATGGTAATGTACCCTAACGTGAGTTGAGGCAGACAGCCCTGAACATCACATCAAACATTTGCTCGAAAAATCTAAAGCGCTTCCCAGGAGAATAACAAAATAGCCTCAGAAGTAAGTGGTGACAGTAACTCATTATAAATATTCATAAAGGCTTTTAAAAGTGGGTAATCACTTTTGCTGTTCTGCATAAATCTGCTTATTTATTCAAATGTGAATATGCGTGGGAAGAAGCGTTTGAGCAAGCAAGTTGTGTTGAGCATGTGTTCTTGTGGTGAGCTGAGGAGACAATAGCATGAGCTGTGTGCATCTGAAAGTGCTGGATGAAAGTGCTTGGAGATTCAGTGATTTGTGTGTGTATGTGTGATGGGAGGTATTTCACAGTCACATAGACACATTATGGGTGATAATTTATGAGGAAACAGTAGCACCTAATTAGGCCTCACACTATGAATGAGTGACATCAACATCTGAGCATGTCTGTTAAGATGTACTGAAACACACACACACACTCATCCTTGCCCCTCTGGTCATCCATATTTCTTTTCATTCTTTTTTATTACCAGATGGGTCAATAATGTAACACTCAGGAGCAAATTCACTAAACAGTTGTGCCACTTTTGCACGTGATATTTCAGCACAAAAACCTGTCTTATTCGTTAATCACCCGTAATCTTATTTCAGCAGCACAATCAACTCTGAAATAGTGCTTTGTCTGGAGTATTTAAATTAAGTCTTTGCCATTCCTTTCCACCGTAACATGTCTTCTTTTCTATATAAATTAGGCTCATTATAGATTGTGCTTCATTCACAATTTATTAATTTATTAACAAATACATTAATCATTAAAAAAGAAAAACATGAAATGTGCAATGCATACCAACAATGACTTGAATACACTATAAATAAACACGTTTAAATTTTTTTCATTACAATTAATTTGATATTTGTTTTATATGAAGGTAAAATTGTCCCTTAATGATTGCATGCGCTGAGTAAGATTTGTAAAATCATAAATTATGTTTCAAAAATTATAGAAAAATGTGCACACACAGAGTAAGATTTGTGAAAGCATAAATCTAGTATGGCGCGTCCTTTTCTCTCTATGTTTTCTCTCCACTGAGTATTTAGATTTTTGGCTGGGGCCTTTTAATGCTTTTGTTGTCAGGGAAGGTGTTCTTTTCCTTTCCTATTCTTTCAGTAGGAAAAGACACAGTGGAGACCACATCCTGCCCGAAGGGTAGGTTAACATGTGGCAAATATGTCACGTGGGCTCATGCATTAAAGAGGCGCGGTGGTGGGTCATGCCCGAAGGAGGAGCTCTACAAACACGGCCACCAGAGGCAAAGAGAGCTCTGCCCAAGGGAGATGCAGGTCTACCGATAGGGAGACCATGCCACGGAAAATACATCACTGGGTGTTACCACAGGTAACCAGTGCCTGTGGAGCACCTACTCCAGTACAGGGCATGCTAGCACATGTACTGGGTCCGACAACGAATCCCCCCCCCCCCAAATTCGCCAGCCACAGAGCTAGGGAGGAAGGACATCCAGGGTCCAAGGACTCATCAACTCACATGGGAAAAGAAAGTCTACGTCTTTGCCTCACGGAGGGGAAAGGCGCTGCATGCAAGCGGTATACCCGGCCAGCTGTCGAGTAAACTTACCTGTTTGTACCTGACATCGCACGGGACAAATCCGGCTCAACCCGGAGATCATAAAATCTTGAGAAGGTATTGAGTGTTGCCCATCCCACTTCCCTGCAGATGTCTGCTAGAAAGGTGCCATTGCCAAGTGCCCAAGAGGATGCCACACTATGGAGAGAGTGTTCTTAATCCCAAAGGGGCAGGCACTTCACCCTGGGTCTGGTATGCCAACGCGATGGCATCCACGGTCCAGTGTGCAAGCCTCTGTTTGGAGACAGCATTCCCTTTCTGCTGTCCACGACCTCAGATTATCTAGAGCTGTGCATGCAATCAAAATAGATGCGCAAAGCACACATTGGACACAGCAATGACAAGGCTAGGTCTGCCTCCTGCAGCTTCACTTGCAGGCTCACCATCTGATTCCTAAAACGGGTTGTGGGAACCTTAGGCATATAGCTGGTCGGGTTCTCAAGACCATGTGAGAACACTCTGGACTGAACTCCAGGCAGGTGTCACTGCCAGAGGACACCTGCAGGTCTCCAACCCTCTTGATGGATTTCGTGAGAGGTCAGCCTTCACTGACACCGTCTTTAGCTCAACTGACTCTAAGGGCTCAAACGGGGCTCTCCGTAGGACCACAGAGAGACTATGAGGGAGAGGTGTAGCTTAGGAGGATTCAGCCTCCTAGCACATTTCAGGAACATGATAATCAGGTCATACTTCCCCAAATACTTAGTCTACTGCATCGTGGTGCGCAACTATAGCAGCTACATGCACCTTCAAAGTGGAGGGGGACAGCCGCCCCTACATCCTCTCCAGCAGGAAGGAAAGCACTGACCTGACTGCGCATTTCTGTGGGTCTTCGCCTCGGGAAGAACACCAACTTGCGAACAAACGCACTTCAAGGCATGTGGCTGCCTCATAGAGGGCATAGAGGGCGCCGGCGCGTCCTGCTGGATATTTACGTCATTACAGCAGAAACAACTTAAAATGCTCTGTAATTTTTGGGTATACAGATAAGTGTAAGACATCATTAGAGACTATAAAGGGTCTAGTTTTATTTGTGTACACTCACAATAACAACAAAATCTTGTGCTTTTGTAAAATAAAGAAAATAAAAAGGGTGAGCTTGCAGCTGTCATATTTCAGAAACACGTCACTAAAATGAACTTAAACTCTGCAAATTCTTCTCACACAAACATGAAACATATGTCTAAAGAAAGCTTAAAATGTCTACTTTTAAATAAAACAATTGAAATTTAAAACAAATATTCTCCTGCAATGTAATGTGTATGAAATTAAGCGGTGTACGGTTTTCCTGGCTCCGCTTCATTATCTGTAATGGGATCCCAACCACCAGCAGAGCGCGCCATTCATACGCTAAAGTGCTGAGACGATCAAGGGAAATGGTAAACGCCCCTGACTGCGAGATTTAATGTAAACAAACACAACTAAACTTTTCTGCATGCTTGTAAACTCCTGGATGTAAGGATGAGTTAACATTTTAATCAGAAGAAGAGTGGGACTCCGATGAACATTTGTATTTTGAAGAGAGACTTGATCCAGCCGAGGATACAATTTCAAACGAGTAAGTCAATTAGTTTTCATTAGTTGACATGCTATTTTATATAAACGTACATATTTTACTAGTGGGACTGTTTCCAGATAGGATTCAAAGTATTGACATTTGAAATATGTCCTAATAGGCAAGTTTTAGTTACATGTAAATGTTGTTATTTACATTGTATGCTGTATGATATAAATATGATATAAAAATAATATGAATGTTTAGATTATATTTTAACGTGTTTATGCTGCCTCGTTATCATCAACAAAGCTTGTGCTTGCAAATATGTGTTCAGGTTAAATGAGTAAAATGAACTTTAAATATGCCCATATTAGAAAATCAGAATCTTATAATGATTTCTGAAGGATCATGTGACACTGAAGACTGCAGTAATGATGCTGAAAATTCAGCTTTGATAACAAATTGCATTTTACAATATATTCAAATAGAAAACTGTTCTTTTAAATTGTAAAAAGAGTTCAGAATATCAATGTTGTTTCTGTATTTTGGATTAAATAAATCCAGTCTTGGTGAGCAGCAGAGACTTCTTTTAATGGTAGTGTAGGTCTAAAATTAAGTAAAGTCTTTATGTAAAGAAAAGTTACATAAAGATTACTTCTTTTAACTTAAAACTTGATTTGGATCATTAAGTCTCCTCACATTCATTCTCTCTCTGTCACATTCCTCATTGATGGGCCCAGAGGAGGGGTCTTTGTGTCCTCGGGTGTGAATTACATAAATATTCGTGATAGTTCACGCCTCCTCGCATATTACCATTCAACACTGAAAGTTCAATTACTATATTGTTTTGTATGAATGCGTGATCAGGCTGGTTTTCACATCATTTTGTAGCAAAAACTCGAGGCTACAAGATCCAGTTCTCAAAAGTCTTGTGGACAAATGTTTAGTATGTGCTATATGACCTTATTTCAGTGACTTAAAAACCATGCATAAACGTTATTTTCTCAAAAATACAAACCTGAACATACATGTTGCTTGCATATTATTGGAGCCCAGTTTGTTCTGAATACAGTGTTATCAGACTTTAGCCATTAATATGTTTTTAAGCAACTGAAAAAAACACAAATGTCAAGGCATGTCAAAACTTCTCCAGGGACCAAAATACCCTCAGACCCCAGAGGGTTAACAGACGATAAAACTATAATGTCTATAATGTCGATGTATCATCATTGTGTAATTAGATAAAATACGATTGTTAATCGTGTTTAAAAATAAGTAATTAAATAATAATTGTATTAATAACCCCAGTGAGCAAGCTGAAAGTGACTTAGCTTTAGCAATGTTACGCTTGAGTAACGAGGCAGACGAGGAGATGCGGATCCAAACGCAGTTTGAACTTTATTACATGAACCAAACAGGAAAACACAAAGGAACAACCCACGATGGGGAAATGAAACATAAAATAGTAAATTAAACACGACGTAAGCAAACAGGGGACTCGAGGAGGAAACACACACCAGGTTGACATCGAACGACGATCGACAAAGACTGAACAAAGACACGGGGTATAAATACACAAACAAGGGAAAAAGGGGCCAATGAACGAACAGAACTCAAACAAGATAACAAGGTGATCAACAGAAGCAAACGGCAAACCAACGAGGGCAGGTGAAAACAATGACAGGGAACACGAACGCCAAAAGAGGACCACGGAGCCACACAAGGGACCAAAGTGAAAACCAAGAAGTGCAAAAGTGACAAGATGGAAAACAAGAGGGCAACAGTGAAACAAGACAGGGCAACCACAACAAGCAATAATTTAATGCTTTGCGTAAGTGTAATTCATGTGTTGTGAATCTGTAATTACGTATTAACACAAGTAATTGGTTTGTATTCTTCTGACTTCCTTTTTCTTTCTCGGACTTACACTATTGGCACTTTTTTTGCTTCTAAACATGGCCAAAAACATACAATACCTACAATCAGCAATATGCAAGCAAAGAAAGGGTGTAATGAACAGCAAAACAGATTGACTGCGTAGAATCAGTCTGTACGTATAAAATAAACTACTGCAAACTTGTAAAAAAGTGTTTGTAGCATAAATATTTTCCAGAAATAATTCAATATACAATGTTTAGTCTTCCTTTTTGTTTCGCTCACACTTTTGGCACAAATTTCTCACTGAAAAGAGTTTTGCAAGTGTGAGGGGGAAGGCGGGTCTACCTGCTTCTAGAAGCCAATCAAATTAGGTTTTCATTGACCAGATTACTCTGACCTGATTGGTTTAATAATGTGACAGACAGCTTCTTCTTCATATGGCTCAGCGTCGTTCCTCTGGGTATCTCTTCTCTCTTAAATATTAAACTGAAATATAAATACATACACGATTTTATTATATTTACTATTAATTATTATTGGCAAGGCATTTTGGTGAATAGATGGAATTAGTTGGTATCACAGAACTCATGCTAGAAAACAAATGAATATAGTAAGCCATATAAAATGAAACTCCTGTGAATAGATAGATAGTTTACTTATATCATTTAGTTCCCTTCCGAGGGAACTTGCACTGCGTCGTTGAAAACGACTCTTTGGGGAATGCTCCTTAGCGTGCGCCTCTGAAGTATGAATGAAACTATTCCAATCTTGATTGGTGTTGCATCATGACGTAACATGTGACGGCATAACCGGATGCATAAAAATGACGCCGGCACACACACACACACATTAGCTTTCGCTCTTCAGCAAGCGCTCTATGTATATTGTTTGTCTTATTTGGTGTTGTTTGGTGGACGACCGTGAGCCAAGCACGCCGGGTTTCGGCCAGGCTTATGAGGAGCTGGTTCAGGTTGTGACGCGTGCTGTGGCCAGACTTAACATTAGCTGGCCACAAAATGAGCAGGGAACGCACGTCGGAAGCAAATTAGACGAGCGTTTGCTGCAGCACACGTCACAACCCCAGCGCCGGGGTTTGCCATTTTTTCCCGATCTCCACAAAGAGATCTCGAGATCGTGGGATAAACCATATTCGTCCCGTGTCTCCACCCCCAGTGTGGTCGATTACAGCTATGTTTTAGGGGCACGGGATATGGGCTATGGGAAGATGCCTGGTGTGGAGGAGGCTTTAGCCGGTTACCTCTCTCCTGAGTCGGCATCTTCCCTTAAAACCCTGGCGCTGCCTAGTAAGCCCTGCAGAGATACATCTGCATTAATAAGCAGGGCTTACATAGCGGCAGGTCGGCCTGGTTCATGCCTGCACTCAATGCCGATTTTGCAGGCGTACCAGGCCGATCTCCTGAAAGATTTAGACGAGGGGGAGGGGCCAACTCCCGAAGATATCGCGGAGTTACGCAGAGCCACAGATCTGTCTCTCCGGTCCACTAAAGAGACGGCCCGCGCTATTGGCCGCTCTATGGCAGCTATGGTGACCACAGAGAGGCATCTGTGGCTAAATTTGTCGGGAATAAAAGAAAAAGGCAGAGATTTTTTGCTTGATGCCCCGCTCTCGCCCTCTGGCCTGTTCGGTGACGCCGTTACATCGGTCGTCGACAGGTTTCAGGAGGCATGGAAACAATCTGCGGCGTTCAAGCAGTTTCTCCCCCGTAAATCCAAGTCTAAATCAAGTAGGGTGGGGCAAACAGATCAGCCCCAGCCTTCAGTCAGCTCCTCGCACCGCGCAGAGCAAAAGGAGAGCGTTCCTCTAGAGCCCCTCCTCCAGGAGCTTGGCAACAGAGGAAACACTCCCAGCGAAGCCCTCCAGCCAGGGGCCGACCTGAGGGACGTCCTTAAGGCTAGGAGGGCTTCGGGAAGAGGTCCTAACCGGGGTGGTAGAACCTCGGAGGGCTGCCCCCGCTGCAGAGCAACCGAGGTTGTTCTCGCAGCGGAGCCCTCAGGAAATCGGTGTCGGTTTCCGCCCGTCTCTGACGCTTCGGGCCACACCAATTTCCAGCGAACACACACCGTGCCGTTCGCGTCAAAAGAGAAAAAACACATCAATTGTGGTCACAAGAACTGTATCGACCAAATCCTGCTGGTATTCCGCTTCAGGAGGTCGAGAACAGTGCGCGAAAAACACCCGAGACCAGCCTCGAGAGGCTGGTTCCCTAAGTAGATTTTGTAGAGGCATGGAATCATCTTCCCAACATATCTGCATGGGTCCTGCATATAATAAAATCAGGGTACAGACTGCAGTTCGGGCAACGCCCCCCCAAATTCTCTGGGGTGGTGCAGACTACAGTGGTTCCGGGGCAGGCTCAGATGATGGAACAAGAAGTGCAATCTCTGCTGCTGAAGGAGGCCATAGAACGTGTTCCTCATTCAGACAGGGAGTCCGGTTTTTACAGCCGGTACTTTATAGTTCCAAAAAAGGATGGGGGGGTTGAGGCCGATTTTAGATCTCAGAGTTTTGAACCGGTCTCTGAGGAGGTTCTGTTCAAAATGCTTACTATTCCTGTCATCGTGAGTCAGATCAGATCCGAGGACTGGTTTGTCACGATAGATCTAAAAGACGCCTATTTTCATGTATCCATCCTTCCATGTCACAGGAGGTTCCTGAGGTTCGCTTTCGGGAGCGAAGCTTAGCAATATCGGGTTCTTCCGTTCGGCCTAGCACTATCTCCCCGCACATTCACCAAATGTATGGATGCAGCTCTTGCTCCACTGAGACTTCAGGTCATCCGTATACTGAATTATATCGACGACTGGCTCATTCTGGCCCAGTCTCGAGAAATGGCGGTTCGGCATCGAGATGTCGTTCTTGGCCACATTCGAAGTTTGGGGTTGAGACTCAACACAAAATAGAGTGTGTTACAACCATCCCAGTGCACAACGTTTCTGGGCGTTGTGTGGAACTCGGTTACGATGCAGGCACTCATGTATCCTGCACGTATCGAGTCCCTTATGGCGATGGTGGCCGGGTTAAAGCTAGGCCAGGCCATCACTGTAAAGCAATTTCAAAGACTGATGGGCCTCATGGCAGCGGCATCCAACATTGTACCTTTAGGCCTTCTACACATGAGGCCCCTCCAGTGGTGGCTGAAAACTAAGGGGTTTTCCCCCAAGGGGAATCCATTTCGTATAATCAGAGTAACGCGCAGGTGCCTTCGTTCTCTGCTAATATGGAAGAAACCTTGGTTCCTTTCCCAAGGGCCAGTGTTGGGAGCATCATGTCGCCGGAAAACCGTTTCGACAGACGCCTCCCTCACTGGCTGGGGCTCGGTCATGGACGGCCGCTTTGCCAGGGGTCTGTGGCAGGACCATCATCATTCTTGGCACATAAACTGTCTAGAGATGTTGGCTGTGTTCAGGGCTCTGAGGAGCTTCCTTCCAGACATCAAAGGTTACCATGTCCTAGTACGTTCGGACAATACATCAGTGGTAGCTTATCTGAACCGACAAGGAGGACTCAGATCGCGCCCTCTGTGCAGACTGGCGCATCAGATAATTCTTTGGTCCCAAGGGAAAATACTGTCTATCAGAGCAATATATATTCCGGGGGTTCAGAATCAGGGAGCAGACATCCTGTCGAGGCAGGGGCTGAGGCCCGGGGAATAGAGACTTCATCCAGAGGTGGTGAAGTTGATGTGGGACAAATTTGGACCATCGGAAGTGGATCTATTCGTGTCTCTAGAGACGTCCCACTGTCCACTTTGGTTCTCCCTCTCACATCCAGCCCCACTGGGGTTGGACGCCATGGTACAGGCTTGGCTGAGGCTTCGCCTGTACGCATTTCCCCCGATCGCTCTGCTCCCGGGAGTCCTGGAAAGGGTCCGCCAAGAGGGCATCAGTCTTCTTCTGGTTGCCCCTATGTGGCCGGCCCGAGTATGGTTCTCAGACATAATTTCACTCCTGATAGCTCCACCATGGCAGATTCCTCTGAGGAGGGATCTGTTGTCTCAGGCAGGGGCCACAGTCTTCCACCCTCGTCCAGAGCTGTGGAAACTGTGGGTCTGGCCCCTGAGGGGGTTCAGTACCTAAATGCTGGTCTATCAGCGGGGGTGGTTGAAACCATACTTAGCTCTAGGGCTCTGTCTACTAGGAGATTATATGGCCTCAAGTGGAATGTGTTCTCCACTTGGTGTAGAGAACATGAATTAGATCCAGTTAACTGCCCGGTGGCTTCAGTTCTGGAGTTTCTTCAAGATCGTTTCTCTCGTGGTCTCTCCCTTCCACACTTAAGGTGTACGTGGCTGCCATTTCGACGTTCCATGCACCACTGAGTGATGGGCCTCTGGGGAGGCACCAGCTGGTCATTCGTTTTCTCCGTGGTACATGGAGGATGAGACCGGCAACCAGGTCCAGGGTTCCTGCCTGGGACCTGGCGGTGGTTCTCGAAGGGTTATCCCTGGCCCCTTCGAACCCCTTCAGTCGGCTTCAGCCCAAGGACCTGACGTTCAAGATGGCTTTTCTCTTAGCTATTACCTCTCTAAAGAGGGTGGGTGATCTTCAAGCCCTGGCAGTGACGCCAGCTTGCTTGGAGTTTGCCCCTGGCGGAGTTAAAGCCATTTTGCACCCGAGACCTGGCTATGTGCCTAAGGTGCCGTCTAACACGGCACGGTCTACGATCCTGCAGGCATTTCATCCTCCACCTCATGTGTCGGCAGAAGAAGAGAGGCTCCATTTGCTCTGCCCTGTCAGAGCTTTGAGCGTTACCTCGAGAGGTCCTCTTCCTGGAGGAGGTCGGACCAACTGTTAGTGTGTTTTGGGTCACCTAGGAAGGGGCTCCCTGCCTCGAAACAAACCATTAGTAATTGGATTGTTCAGGCTATTATCTCAGCCTACAAGGTGCGCAATTTGCCTTCACCTTTGGCCGTAAGGGCTCATTCAACTAGAGGCATGGCGTCCTCTAGGGCTCTCTTATCGGGAGTACCCCTCCAGGAGATCTGTGAGGCAGCCGGTTGGGCTACCCCGCACACTTTCATCAGGTTTTATAGTCTGCACCTCCCTAGCACGCCTGGCGCATGTGTGCTCTCGTCCTAGCTGAGTGCCTGAGTTCAGTTTCACCCTAGGGCAGGCCTTTTTCGGTGCGTGGCCTAGTGGGCATTCGTTCCCCAAAGAGTCGTTTTCAACGACGCAGTGCGAGTTCCCTCGGAAGGGAACGTCTCGGGTTATGACTATAACCCTTGTTCCCTGAGAAGGGAACGAGACACTGTGTCATCCTGCCACGCCCCTCAAGGCCTGAGAGCGGCTTGCTTCATCGCTAGGCTAATGTGTGTGTGTGCCGGCGTCACTTTTATGCATCCGGTTATGCCGTCACATGTTACGTCATGACGCAACACCAATCAAGATTGGAATAGTTTCATTCATACTTCAGAGGCGCACGATAAGGAGCGTTCCCCAAAAAGTCGTTTTCAATGATGCAGTGTCTCGTTCCCTTCTCAGGGAACAAGGGTTATAGTCATAACCCGAGACGTTTTTTAGGATGATTCAGTGATACCAGCCAGTTCCATCCATCCATCCATCCATCCATTTACCATACCAATAATAATTGAAAGTAATTAAAATATATTTTAAATAATGAACAGCAAAAAGAAAAAACATTTGAACACCAGATTGAGATTGATATCAATAAATGGTGTCAGCTCAACTTTACATTCGCAATAAAATAATATGTATGTATTAATATTTGAGTTTAATGTTTAAGAGAGGAATGACGGTAGGGCTGCAACTAACAGTTATATTGATAATCGATTAATCTAATGATTATTAGAAGGATTATTCAACAATTCTGTATTAAACATGCTTACTAACAATAAAGAGCACAAAATGATCTTTTAAAAATACCTCTAAATTACATTTCACATGCAAAAGTATTTGTCAGTGTTAGTTAATTGGATGTTTGCACTAAATTCATACATAAAGACACAGTCTGAGTGATCGAAGACAGCGCTACTGTCAGAGATATACGCTAATGAATGCATTGTGTCCTATAGTGCATACATCGCTGTGGTAATGTCTCTCAGAATACAACTTGACACTTGCACTCTACGGTAGCCTTCTACAGTATGGTACAGTGTTGACATATTGCAACATTTTATTTTATTTTAGTGATATATATATATATATATATATATTGCATTGCAATTGTAACATATTGTATTCTTTAAATTAAAAGTAGCAGTCTTTCAATAAACCAATACTGTTTTGTTTTTACACTCACATTTTCATACACTCGCAATCCACAAGACATTTCATCTTCCTAAGTCTGTATTTTCTGGGGTTATTATTAAACACATTTCTGTACACTTCTGTTATAGCTGGAGGCTTTTTTTCTTCTTTTTTTTCTTGCAGCATCTTTGATAAGATAAACTGTTTCGTAAATTGTTGTTCACAGATCAACTTGCATGAAAACTTTGGCATCAAAAGTAGCAAGTAAACAAGAAATACATAAGTAGAACTATATATTGCTTTGTTTTCTGTCGGTGAGTGTGCTTAAATTAACAAAGCGCTGATAACTCTCAATAATTAGCTCATTCTAAAAACATGACAACACAAAAAAAAATAAAAGAAGAAAAATATGCAGTGACAAAATCATTAGGTATTTCTCTGGTTTCAGATTCAAAACCTATAAACAGGCATGCACACAACACTTCACTCAATGGATAAGCCACAAGTATGCCAGTAAAGGTATTTACATGAAGAGCAATATCGGGGTAATGGGCAAAAATCTATGTGTGCCAATCAGTTTTTTCTTAAATAGGTCATGACATGACTTCCTTTTAGGTTCAATTATAATAATGGTAACGTTTAAAAGTAAAACATGATAATTTTTCACCCTCAGTCTGACCCTCTGTCAAAAAAGCTCTGTTTTGGTGCTGCTCCAAAGTTTCCTTTAAGACTTGACAGTAAACGCCAACTGTTCTGATTGCCATCTCACTGCTCACCACAACTGGCTGGGACTTCGGAAGAAATAAGGTAAAGTAGGCATTGATGTGTTGTCGTGGAGCCGATCAGAGGCAAATGTCTACCACAATGTGAAATAACAATGTGGAGGAAGTTGAGAACGAGTCGATTTGGCAGCTTGGTTTTCAAGGCATTTTTGCTGATCGGATTGCTATCAGATCATGAAAAGACCATGTGTAAATACCATCGAAGATGGATTTGTGATGGACATAAATCCAGAGGTGGTTTGAGATGCATTCCATTAAAAACTCAAGTGTAAATGCGTCTGGCTGTGAAAGCCACATATGTAAACTCTGTCCAAACAGCGCTATGATAGCACAGGGCTAACGTAAAACATATCAGCTGTTACAGAGTATTTGCATAGGCTTGGGGGTCTAACATTTATTTTTCCAATTGACACACTAAAGCTGAAGATATAAATAACCATCTTAAGACAAATGTTTTTGTGAAACATCTTAAGTGCCTAAGACCTTTGCATAGTACTGTATATCTGTTTGGCAGAGACACATTGATGTGGTCAAGTGTAAATGGAATGTGCTTAAACAATCGGAAAGAAATCAGATTAGTAATAAAACATGAAGTGGCCAGGTGTAAAAAAAAAAAACCCTTACAGTACGTTT
The DNA here is from genome assembly GCF_025860055.1 of Xyrauchen texanus. NCBI lineage: Eukaryota > Metazoa > Chordata > Actinopteri > Cypriniformes > Catostomidae > Xyrauchen > Xyrauchen texanus. The sequence continues at coordinate 6,948,296 of NC_068292.1, read as the reverse complement.
TTAAAGTACAATGAACTCTTACATGTGAAAAAATCAATGGAATTTTAATTTCCCATTTCATGGCCCCTTTAAACAGTTTATCTTAACCTGATAAATGATTACCTTTTTTTCATGGACTAACATGTTACTGGTTATTAAGCATAATCAAAATATGCTGGCAAACACACTGTGAGATACTCAGTTCTTATAAATTTTGAATGCAGATAATTCTTGATCACAAAGTCTACATACTGTACATTTATACTTATTTCTTCAGAGTTATCCATACAGTACAACTCTTTGTAGACACTGATTTGCCCACAATTTAATAATTCTTGTCAGTTTTCATGTTAATGCCCCTAAATGGTACATGAAAATAAAACAAATGAAAATAATACATTTTGTGATCCACAAAAGAAAGAAAACAGTGGGGTTTGGAATGAGACGAAGGAAGCATATTGACATACACCATTCATTTGTATTGTGGAAATAAATATGGAATGAGTAACCAAGTTTGTTCACTGACATTTCCTTTCTTAAAATAAAGTGTTAAATAGGAGGCTAGCTATAATATGATGCTTGAATTTTACCGATTTGTAATTCTTTTTGTTGAATGGTCTGTCTGTATGGAAATATAACTTACAGAGTCAAGCCATATTGTGTCTTATGATTTTGCCATATTGTCCAAATTATTACGAGATGTGAGGCTGTGTTCTACTTATATATATTTAAACTTGTAGTTAAAAATTGATGGGATAAATCATTTTAACAAAACATGACACACTTTACCTTTTGCAGCAGTTGTAATTGTGTATGCCTGATCAGTTTCCAGGCATTTGCTCTTATTCAAATAATTGAGCTTGTTCATAAATGTTGCATGCGTATTGCGCATGCCTTGCATAAGAAATTATATTCAACACACTGACTAATCAAGGGCACAAGATATTTCAGAATGTACTCTTTTACAATCATAATAGAGGAGGGAGTTATACCAGCAGTGAGAGGGAGAAAGTGCAGGTCGGCCACAGTACAGCTCAGACTTTCTAATAGAATAATCCACTGAGTCAATGTGATCCCTTCAGTTACATTGCCAATTCAACCATGCAAACGTTATTCATCCACAGCTTCATCCATCCATTAATCAATGCCTCCATCGATACAGAGAGTCAATCCATCTATCACTGTAGAGATCTGTAACCTGAAATGCAGCACTCAATCTAATGGCCAGGGATTTATATTTTACCTGTGAATATAGATTTTGTGAAGGGGCAAGACAGAAAAGATGCCCAAGGGAGGACACAGACTTTTTGTGACATAGACCTGTGAAAAAACCACATGTGGAACATAGAGTATGTAGGACAAGGTTATTATTATTTATAGAATAGCTAAAAATAATGGACATTATGGTATATGGCACAGCCCAATGAACTCTAGGTTTGAAAATTATGCCGTAAGTTTTGTTTCCAAGTAGCATTTAGGTTATATAGATCTTAGTTTTCACACTTTGTTCGTTTCAGGGATTTGAACTAATTTTGGCTGATATGTGAACCCTCTAAAAGACCCTTATAAAGTGAACCAAACTTAAACCATCTTGAGATGTCGAAATTAGGAAAAACTAATGGCTGTCACAAAAAAAATGCTCCCAAGCCTCCATTACTAATTCAAAAATGTTATTTTAGGTCTAGAACTGACAACTTGGACTATTTCAAACAAGTCATTGGAGAAACAAGGACGTGTGTCTGAGACAGCGAGAGAGAGAGAGAGAGAGAGAGAGAGAGAGAGATTAACTTTGTCTGTCATAACTCCCAAGCAGTATGAGCAGTAAAGCTTTAGCTGTTTAATTTTATTTCACACCTGTTGTGTAGTGTTAACTTGCTAAAGAAAGCCGGTGCGTAATCCTTCACAATGTTGAATATTTACATTTCCCAACGCGAACACTCCGATATACACTAGTATCAGTCAAGCGTATATGCAATTACTTATAGTCATTATCAGAGGTGGGACCAAGTCATTGTTTTCCAAGACACAAGTAAGTCTCAAGTCATTGCATTAAAGTCCCAAGTCAAGTCCCAAGTCAAGTCCCAAGTCAAGTCCCAAGTCAAGGCAGGCAAGTCCAAGTCAAGTCCAAGTCAATTTACAAGTCCTCAACTTTTAGCTTCAAGTCTTAAACAAGTCATTAGTGCGCTTTGCGCAAATTAGTAACAGAGTATTAATTACTATAATAAATGTATACTAATTTTATCTAGAAGTTTCTAATTTATAATCTAATTTTATCTTCTTTTTTTTATCGATATCAACCTGTAAAGACCAAAGAGGGAAATAAAGATGATACATGGATCTTATCTTTGGACACACATTAAGGCAAACCAAACTTTTACTCTAAACACGCAGTGAAAGTATGGAGGACAAAACATGCAAAAATAATAAATAAATACATAAATAAATAAATGTAATAAGAAAATAAATAAAGGAATAAATGTCTTGAAAAAACAAATATAATTAGTTTTTAATGAAAGTTATTCCTGAATGTATTTTTGTATGACTTTTTTTCCTTTATTTGTTATTTTCTCTTTTTATTTTTATTCTTTAAAACATTTTTTATTCTTTCATTTGTTTTAGTTTTTTTTATTATTTATATATGCATTCATTTATTTTTATATTTATTTATTCCCACGTGTATTTATTTCTATATTTAAATATTCCCACATTTATTTATTTTTGTATTTATTCTTACATTTCTGTCTCTTGTATGATAATGATGTGGGCGGGTCCTGTTTACCATTGGCTTATTGTAAAAACATAAGAGCTCCAGTCAATCCAAGATTTATTGGTTATACTACAATCACAAAATAAATGCGGAGCTGTTTCTCCAACAAATCCACAAAATTAGCAAGTTTCATAAATGATATGATTTAACCTTGACCTTTTCTTTTTTTTCTGTGTATATAACTTCAGATTTTGATGTCTGCAAATCCATAATATTCTTTTCTGTTGTTATGATTGTTCATTGTAAAAGAGACAACCATGTTTCATTTCCCTGATCGTTTATGTATGTATACATCTGCAATAAAAAATAAAAAAATGTATAGCTAGAGTTGCGCGACATGCGAATGAAGTCGATAATCACGCATCAAATAACTATGTTTCATTTAGAGTAGAGGTGCTTATTGATGGTTTAGGAGAGCTGTGTCCGGTATGAATGTCTTAGCACATCCTGGATTGTTAAACTCTCTGCAAAACTTTTCCCTGCATATTCAAAATCTGTGTGAGTTAAAGTGTGCTAATGTGGGACGTCCATCTGCTTCCGATAAGTACTACTGAGCTCTCAACCAATGATGCACTGGAGCGCCGCAAGGACCGCCTCCCTCATTTCCATGTTGCACACAGTAAAGTAAAAATATATACATGTATAAATAAATAAATATATATGGGAATATATAAATATGGAAATAAATATTTGTGGGAATAAATAAATATAAAAAATAAATTAACACAAATAAAAAAATATGCAAAATAAATGAATAAATAATTAAAAGCTAAAAAGAATAAAAATAAAGTTAAAAATTAATATAGAAAATAATAAAAGGACTAAAGTCATACAATAATAAATTCAGGAATAAATTTAATTAAAAACTAATTAAATTTGTTTTATCAAGACATTTATTCCTTTTAGCTATTGTTCCCGGCATCCCCCACAGTGTTCCTCTGGTTTTAGATTTGCATATAATTATGTTGATCCCCGGTTCTTTTCCATCATCAACTGCCATAATCACAAACATGCACATTATGGAGAACACAACTCTGATTGCTAGTTTGTGTTTTTTTATAATTAATTTGGTGTCATTATACCAAACAGCATGTACAACGCCTCTGTGCATTCCATACCATAATTCAGCAGTTGTACATGTCCAGAAGTCAATGATGCTCACAAACTGTCTTTTTTGAGGACACAGCTGGTTGCACGCTCACTCACGCATGTACATAAATGCACCTCACCTCTTCTGTGTCCCACAACATTCCCCTGCCACTAATGGTGCAAGTGTGTGATTGTGAAACTGATGATGTCACCATGCTTAAATCATCAAAAACACATGTGCAAGCTGTTTTAATAAGTTGCAATGGAAATGTGGCATGGTTAGCATGTGTGAGAAATGAACTTGTGCTTGTAATTGCTGTTCACTCTGGTGCACATGAAGACACCAAACTAATAAAAACACACACATACAGTGACCTACATTGTGTTTTCCATCATGTGCATGTTTGTGCTGACACAAGTTGATGAAGGAAAAGTACCGGGGTTCAACAGAATCATATGTGAGTCTGAAACCAGAACAGTGCTGTGGGGGACGCTGGGAACAATCACACTTTGATACGGAAGAAAATGTGCCCATGAAAACCACCTTTAAGATGTCTGAGTTTGGTGAAAACACCCTAATATAATTTTCTGGTCACAGGTTCTAAAAAACAACTTAAATGGAAAGTTAGGTGTGACCCTATTACAACTAAAGTGTAAATGCAGAGAGAACTGGGATCTTTTTCACTCAGTTCACTTTTTTGTCCTTAAAGTAAGAATTTGATACACTTTTTAAGTGATTCTTTGGTTCTTTTCAAGAATGAAAATGCCCACAATGCTGTACTCTCAGTGGGGGTGGGGGTGAGTGAGAGTTAGCATTTTTTTGGAAGAGACAGGTTCATCAAGGACATGAGCAAAACAAAACATTTCTAGGTTACATGTCATTTGTTTTCAAAGCATATATTTCATCAAAAGCTAAACACACCAGAAGTCCTCGTATTCAACCATGTAAATCCACTGACCAAACCCCTGAGCTCTATAAGCTTCTCTGTCTGGCTTCTCTTTCCACACTGCCGGCATGTGTACCCTGCCATGTCTCCAACTTCCACTCCATTCAAATAAAGCATGTCCCAGTATATATTTTTAATGAGGCACAGATTAGAAAACTGGATTTAGAATCTGTAAAAGAGGATTAATATTTAAGCAAGGAACTAATTTTCCTTCAAAACTGAGATAGATGGAGAACAGTTTGACAAGTTTTGGTAGTCCCAAAAAATTAGCTTGTGGTAGAGAAATTAGTAGGTTCATCCTCGTCTTCTGTATTTCAAGCAAAAGAACATACAGGCTACTCCCTAAGTAGATGCTAAAAACAGATCTTCAGACACTAACACTTAAAACCTTCACTACTTATTTTGTTGGCAGGTAAGATAGGTCACATTTATGTACAATCTAGTCTTTAAATTAAGTGGAAAAAGAACTGGAGACATACACACAGTCTCTTTGGAATTTAGACTATGGGAACAGGAGTAAAAACAGCAAGAGCTTTTACATTCCTTTGAACAACCTGTCCAGCACGAAAAAAATCCATAGGTAAAATAAATAACTGAACATGTCCTGTCAAATGCTATGTACGGATCTATCAATTTTACATTTAGTCAATAGACTGAGTGGTTGCTGTGTCAACTGTATTTAAACTGTGTGGAAACAAAGTGTTTGTCCAGCCTAAATGGCCTGAGGCAGTGTTTATGAAGCAGGAGATTGCTATTGATGACGGAATGGGGACACGGTCATAATTCAGCATGTAGTGACAAAGCAGGTGCTTTTATTGCAACCATAGATTCTTTCATCCAGACTTTAGTAAGCCATGCTTGTAGGAAGGAAAGATGAACTATAGCAACACAGAACCACATAGATGGAAATAAGTGTGCAGCAGTACAGAGCAAAAAGAAGGTTGCTTTCATGCAAAAGACATTTGGTCCAAACCTAAGATTGTTTAATGTCTGAGTTCATTTGTTTCCTTATAGGGGCTTTCTTTTTGATCGTTTGGTCTGAAAGCCAAGAGTTTCCTCCCCCCTCCACCTGCCTCCACTGGTCTTTGTTCATATCATATTGCTTGGGTCTGAGCTACGGTACGATTGCGTCATCAACTTGAGTAACTAGGTAAAAAGTCAGTAGAAGACACTGTTCCCCTTCTGTCGCTCTCTCCATGTTGTGTCGGAGAAGCAACACTAGGGGTCTCTCTTGAGCGCCGATATTCACCTCTGACCTATTGAAAAGGGCCAATGAGAGTTGGCAGTCAGTATTTGCATACCCGCATTCGGGTATTTAAGCGGGGCAAAATACGGAAGTTTAGTCAGAAAATTTCTTCGGAGCCGATGGTCTGTTTGCAGTCTGCTGCGAGAATACACACCCTGAACGTTCCTGTATCTCTGACGATCTGCTTGCTGTTGGATCTGATGGCGCACAACAGCGGCTTTCTCTGTACTTTGCACGCGTGCATTGTTGCCCCTGAGCGCCGACAGCGCAGACACACACACACACACACACTGTGTATTAAAGAGCAAATTTCCTGTAAAAGAGCAAATTTCTCTAAAAGAGCAAACACAGCGGCGTTGAGCGTCCTTTTAAGGACGGCGTCTTTTTCAAGATGCCTTTCCGCCCGTGTCGTTCCTGGATGTGGTTAAGCCTCTCCGCTTCAGATGGCCACATGCGCTGTCTCGTGTGTTTGGGCGCGATCACACCGAGCGGCGTTTGTGGATGGTTCATGTTCTCACTGCGAGAACATGACCATGACTCACGTTCGTGATCGCAGCTTGCCTTCAACAGAAGGCAAGCCACCCCAGCTGCACCCGCATTGCTCCTTCTTCCCACGGGATTGAGGGCGATCGCGGTTGGTGCTGGAGGCGATTTGAGGCGGCAGCGGGTGCAGTTTCGCCGGGTAGCCCCAGCGAACCTCCGTTCCCGACACGCTCGCTGGTCCCCGTCCATGCTTCGCGGCGATAGCGGCTTCGCCTCACGGCCCGGCCGTCTATCCTCCCGAGTCCGAGCGGATGAGCTCGCCGCTGCATCGGAGAGTCGCGGTGTCTGATGCCGAGGACTCCCCTGGACTGCCGCCTCGGGCCAGCAGGCTCAGGCTGAGGCCGGCAGCTCAGATGTCCGACATGCTTTCCGGGCGCCGTGGCGTGGGGTTGGATTGGAACCCTCCATCCTCCCCACAGCCTTCGCGGTTGGATGATTGGTTCCTGGGGACAGCGCGCCGTTCGTGGCCTCGCATCCCCGGTCCCGTTTTTCCGGAAGTGCATGATGAGCTGGCGTCTACGTGGAGAGCCCGCTCTCCGCTCGTCTAGGTGCCAACCGCTCCACTCTCTCCACCCTCGGCGGAGAGCGCCACGGATACTGGCGCGATTCCCCAGGTCGATAGGGCAGTTGCGCACCATCTATGCCCGGTAGCCCTACCTCCTGGCGCGGTCGCCCGTACTCCCATCCAAGCCCTGTAGGACAACATCCTCGCTTAACGCGAAGGCCTACAGTGCGGCTGGACGCGCTGCCTCCGCTCTGCATGCGATGGCCCTCCTGCAAGTCCACCAGGCCAAAGGTCTCAAAAACATGCACAGGGGTGGACCTGATCCTGATGTGCTGCAGGAACTGCGCTCAGCGACCGACCTCGCCCTGAGAGCGACGAAGGCCACAGCGCAGGCACTCGGACAGACGATGGCCACCCTAGTGGTCCAGGAACGCCATCTTTGGCTCAATCTGGTCGAGATGCGTGAGGCTGACATGAATCGCTTCCTGGACGCACCTGTCTCCCAGATTGGCCTTTTCGGTGACACCGTCGAGGACTTTGCCCAACAGTTCTCCGCGGTGAAGAAGCAGACGGAGGCCATCTCCCACATCATGCCCGCCGCAGACCTGCCGCTACGGGCCCTGCCCCGTCTGCCCACCGAGGGCGTCCCCCTGCGAAGAAACCAGCTCCTGCTCTGCCTCAACCCGGGCCCAGCTCTCAGCCCCAGCGTCGAGCAGTCCGCAGGCGGCGCATGCCCCCTGTCTCACGAACCCCCTCTAGGACCCGGACGGCTCCCAAGCGTTCCTGAGACAGCCGACCCAGAGCCGAAGACGTTAGCTCCGGAGGTGGTAAGACCGCTCCGTGCCCCGGTGGAGGGCCGGGAGGAGAATCCTTTGTTTTTTCATTTGCCCCACCCCCTGACGGGAGCTGTGGTACCCACATTCTCAATAAAAGAGCTATTTCCTTTGCCTCTGGGTCACCTGGCCCGCAAATGCCGTTCTCACGGCAATCTGCTTTCAGATCACGACAGTCCCGGTACACCGGATGTGGCGATAACGCCTTCCGCTTGCCCTCGACTGCCCCCCGGCTGGCCGGTTCAGACGAGTCCAGAGGACGCTAGCATCAGACCTCCTCCTCAGTCACGAACCCGCCCCTGCCGGGTGCGCAGAGCAAGGTAAGTGCTTTGAGTCTATTCTCAGCACCTCAGCCTCAGGCCGCAACGAAGCCGCCCGATACTCGTCCCTTTGGTGCCCCTAGCGCAGAGCTGGGAAGCGTGGCTTTCGCTTCCCAACGCATCACGCTGGCTGCACCGGACCATTCGACTCGATTACGCAATTCAGTTTGCCCAGCTCCCGCCCCCCTTAAGGGCCGTCCGCTTTTCCGCAGTACACGGCGAGCATGCCAGTTTCCTGCACACGGAAATCGTGACCCTCTTAGCCAAGGGCGCGGTAGAGTCCGTCCCTCCAACCGAAATGAGGAAGGGTTTCTACAGCCCTTACTTCATTGTACCCAAGAAAGGCAGCGGCTTACGACCAATCCTGGACCTGCGAGTTTTCAATCGGGCCTTGTTAAAACTCCCGTTCAAAATGCTCACGCAGAGAAATATTCTGGCTGGTGTTCAACATCTAGATTGGTTCGCAGCGGTAGACCTGAAGGACGCATACTTCCACGTCTCAATTCTGCCATGACACCGACCCTTCTTACGGTTCGCGTTTGACGGCCAGGCGTTTCAGTACAAAGTCCTCCCCTTCGGCCTGTCTCTGTCCCTTTGCGTCTTCACGAAGGTCGCAGAGGCGGCCCTTGCCCCGCTACGAGTAGCCGGCATCCGCATACTCAACTACCTCGACGACTGGCTCATCCTAGCACACTCTCGAGAGTTACTATGCACACACAGAGACCAGGTGCTCTGGCACCTCAGCCGCTTGAGGCTTCAGGTCAACTGGGAAAAGAGCAAGCTCACTCCGGTTCAGAGCATCTCTTTTCTCGGGCTGGAGTTAGACTCAGTCTCAATGACAGCACGTCTCACGAGCGAGTGTGCTCAGTCGGTGCTGGACTGCCTCGCTTCATTCAAGCCAGGCACAGTGGTCCCTCTAAAACTTTTCCAGAGGCTCCTGGGGCATATGGCGTCCTCCGCGGCGGTCGCGCCGCTGGGGTTGATGCATATGAGACCACTCCAGCACTGGCTCCAGACTCGAGTCCCGAGACAAGCATGGCACCACGGCACGCATCGGGTAAGAATCTCCCCTGCCTGCCTCAAAACACTCCGACCCTGGACAGACCTCTGCTTTTTACGGGCAGGAGTGCCCCTGCAGCAGGTGTCCCGACACGTTCTGGTCACAACCGATGCCTCCCGGTCCGGGTGGGGTGCCGTGTACAGCGGGCACGCAGCAGCGGGCCATTGGAAAGGGGCCCCGCTGCGTTGGCACATCAACTGCCTGGAGTTGCTGAACGTCCTTCTTGCTCTCAGGAAGTTCCTCCCGTTAGTTCGGGACAAACATGTCCTCATGAGATCGGACAGCACCGCGGTGGTGGCGTACATAAATCGCCAAGGCAGCGTACGCTCCCACCAAATGTCACAACTCACCCGCAGTCTCATCCTATGGAGCCAGCAGTGACTCAGGTCGTTGCATGCCACTCACATCCCCGGCAAGCTCAACGTCGTAGTGGACGCGCTATCACGACAATGCCTGCCCGGCAGGGAGTGGAGGCTTCACCCCCAGTCAGTCCAGCTGATTTGGGAACGGTTTAGCAAGGCCCAGGTAGACCTGTTTGTCGCCCAGGAAACCTCCCACTGCCCCTCTGGTACGCCCTAACAGAGGCTCCCCTCGGGACAGACACGCTGGCACACAGCTGGCCCTCGGGGCTGCGCAAGTACACATTTCCCCCAGTGAGCCTTCTTGCACCGGTGCTGTGCAAGGTCAGGGAGGACGAGGAGCAAGTCACGTTGGTGGCCCCCTACTGGCCCACTCGGACTTGGTTCTCGGAACTCAGGCTCCTCGTGACAGCTCCTCCCTGGCGAATTCCTCTGAGAAAGGACCTCCTCTCTCAGGGACGGGGCACGCTCTGGCACCCACGCCCAGACCTCTGGAACCTCCACGTCTGGTCCCTGGACGGGACGCGGAAGAGCTAGCCGGCTTACTGGCGACCGTTGTGAATACAATTAACCAAGCCAGAGCCCCCTCTACCAGGCACCTTTATGCCCTAAAGTGGCGCTTGTTCGCAGATTGGTGCTCTTCCCGAGCTGAAGACCCTTTATATCAGAAGATACTGCTGATATATATGCAATAATCCTAGAACATGGAATTGAACTGCTATTGATGACAAACTGTACAATTTGCGTCTTTGCATGCTTCGGGTCACAATCATTATTGTATAATATATTTTTTATACCTATTTGTCTCCAAATAAATAGCCTTCAGCCAGCTCACAGCTCACATTTTTTTAAATTACTTGCAACGCCTCTGCGGGCACATAGCAGACAAATACTTACATTCTTCACATCTTTGCACTTCAGTGCATCTCCAGCATGACAAATGTGCATGTTAAGTTTGGGTAGTAAATCCAAGAGTCAAATGCTTCAATAAACAGCGAAACGGAGGCCTTCATCAGTCATTACCTAGCTACACTGCCCTGCAAAAGCAAAAGACCTTAACTCACTAGAGTGTGAGAGAAAATGACTTTAAAGTTTCTGTTTTGTCCAGACAAAAGTATTATAGGTAGGACTCCCAAAATTTCACAACTAGTTGCTATACAGAAGAAATGTTTGTATGCAAAAAATATTGAGCTCAAAATTGACCTTTGACCATTGTTTGGCAGTTAATGTACTCTGCCTTTGTATCATGTGCCAAAAATCAGGAGTCATGCAAAGGCAAAAGGCCGTAACTGACATATAATCAATATTTACTTGCTGTTCACCATACTTACATCCATTATAAGAACACCTAACCAAGGTCTAGTCATCATGGTATTTGTTTTAAATTATATAGAAGACCTTTGGTTGTTCCTATTTAGTGCTATAATGATCAGGATAGTGCGGCAACACTAACACTGTTAAACAGTATAACAGATAAGTTACTTTGCAGTACAGTATGTACAGTATGAATAAATACAATACATATTTTCACAATAAAGATAATTTAATTATAATTGAATACAAAGGTATATGTATTTAAATGCAAGATATAGAGTAATAATTAATTAAATATTAGACCAATACATTAGAGATTAGAGACTGCTCATTCCAAGTTTTTTACTGTGCCCAAATAAAATCTTACTGAAAGCTAATTTTTTGAGATATCAACCTAAAATTTGGAACACAATTTGTCCATAGGTATATATGACAAAGCATTCTTGAAATACAACCATTTAAGTTTGGATAGTGATTTTCATGTCTATGCGAAAAAAGGGGGAGGGGTGACAGTTAAAGGGTTAAGGGCCACCAAATTGCTCAAGATGCTCAGTCAACGAACTTGACTTGGATTACTACTTTTTAATTCTGAGATAATATAGACAGAGTATACCGAAAAAAAGTTGGAATTACTTTTACTATTTAGGTTAGCCTACTTTGTACGGACGTTAGCGATAAGCTGTAAAATCTGACGTGAACACCTGCAAGAAGGAAATATGGCTCAAACACGTATGGATTGTTGTGGATACAGCAGATGACGTGCATTGCTATGGATTATATATTCTATGGATTATATCGGATTGCATGGAAAGGTAGGATGCCTCTGTATTTAATATTTGGTTTTCAGCATCTGATGTGAGGCGAGTGTCAGCGTCAACGTTAGCGCTAATTTACGTGACACCGATTAAATTTAGCAAGCTCCGGGCTGTCACTGACATTGACAGATCTGAACCATCGCCCTATCACATCGCTATCACAGAGTAATAATACAAACAAGCAGTCGGCAGTCTACACTTTATTTCAAAGATGTGTCGTGTGTATGTTACGCGGTTTGGTGACAATAAAAGAGCGGTAATCTTTGACAGTATGACAAAGCCAGAGTACAGTAACATCACAGCGGCACCGTAACATCTCTCTTGATGCCAAGCGAAACAAAGTCAGAACACCTAAACTCAACTTCAGCGTGCCGGAACAAAGGCTAAGAGCCGTAACAACTGTTATGGCGTTCTGCTGTGGTTTCTCGTATGGTTTTGGATGTTACAGTTGTCATAGCCCTTTAATTTCTCGTTAAAACAATCAAATTGACTCACGATATTTATTCACATGATAAAGGAGGTCTTGAATACCCCAAAAATGACATTAACTCATTTTTGACCAAACATGATGTTACAGCGTTTTGCCTTTGTAGGGCAGTACAGTAGTATACAGCTATAGAGCTAGTACTCAAATTGATGATGCCATCACACCTCAGTTTGACCCCAAATCATTTATTGAGAACAGAGACCAGTGGGGGGAGGGGGAAGATTCGAACCTGAGTTCTACTAAGCAATCAAAATCAAAAATGTACAAATCTTATAGTATAATGCATTTCTCAATTTTGCATGTCTTAAAGACAGCATTAGAACTATTACCATCTGCCACATCTCATGAGTTTCCAAACCAATAGACAGTGCCATCAACATTTTGTGGATTGAAGTTCTGTTTTGTGCAGCAACCCCAATGGTATATTTGCTCTGTGGCCACAAATGCATCTGCAGAGACTCTCTCATTTCCCTCTGCCTTTTCTGCCCCATTTTGTCATACCTCTGTTTACTAACTTTCTGTTCCAGAAGCAGATCTTAATATGAGGCTGACTTCTTCAGATTGAGGGTCAGTAACCGCACCTCCATGAGGACCTACTAAGTTTTTTAAGCCTTTAAAACAGCATCAATTATCCTTGGTACACCTGGACACAGTTTTTCTTGGTTGTTGGCAGAAAAGATGTTCCAAGCTTCTTGGAGAATTCACCACAGTTCTTCTATCTATTTAGGCAGTCTCAATTGCTTCTGTTTCTTTATGTAATCCCAGACTGACTTGATATTCAGTGGGGGGACTGTGGGGGTCAAGACATCTGTTGCTGGGCTCCCTGTTCTGCTATTCTAATCTTTTCTGTTTGCAAAAGTAATGTTTGGGATTCTAACATTTATATTTCCTATTGACACACTAAAGCTGAAGATATAAATAAACATTAAGACAATTAAATAGACAATTGCTTTTGTTAAACATCTTATGTGCCTAAAACTTTTGCACAGTACTATGTATAGGAGATCCCTTAAGTACCTCACTAGGACCTTCTGTTAAAGGCGTGGTCAGACATACCTTTGCACGGCGAACTTCTGCAGACAAAATACAGTGAAATCAATTGGAATCCACAAGACTGTGAATTCCACGCGATGGACCTTGATTTTGACTCGAGTTCAAGTTTAGTGATCTTTGAAAGGAAGTTGCTTGGTTTGTCGTGACATCTATATGGGCGGTGCTTCATGCACAGCTACACTTAATGGACAAGGATATAATTTGAGTATAAAGTGCACCAGTAAAAAAGGTTGTTTGACAATTATATTTTTGCTGGTTTCACACATGCTAAACATCTTCACCCACGGAATTTCGCTGTGAGAAGGTATGTGTGATTGCGCCTTAAGGATTAGGAAACTCAGCATATAGTAAACTTCTCATTAAGATTGTTGTTGTTTTTATGCCAAGAACTCTCGGTGACCTGTCAAGGTTGTGTCAGCATTGCCAACTGCTGGTAACATATAATTACATTCCCATCATGAGCTTCAGGTGATCCGTCATGGCTGCCCCTACACTGTCCACTGAACTGCCATCATTCTCAACACTAATTCCCAAACCCTGTTATGTATATATTTATATCCCATCATCCAAGATATGAGACACAAATGAGCTTCCACAACACTTGTAGCCAGAATTCCATACCCAAGAATGAACAGCTTAATAGCAGCTGATGGAGAATTCACTTTATTCATATAGATTGCGTTTTGCCAGTAATGTTTCAAATTAAGGCAAACTGCAAATTTTCACTTCTATACACAAATATACCCATTATTACATGTAGGGCAAACAGAACTATTGATGCTTATAATGGTCTTGATTAAGGTTAAACAACCAAGCTGTGATGTGGAACCTCTTTGGATAGATGAAGACCAGACATCTGCATTCTTGGCAATCAAGCTATTCAACTAATAGTGCTAATCTTTCCTTTTACACACCAATGAAAATAGCATTATGCCCATCTTTATGCACATTTCTGAGATAGGAAAACACTATTGATGCTATGATTGATTGAATGATGAAGTCTAAGAACCTTAGTTTGGTGGTAACATGGTGGTTATTGGTAAAACACCCAACATTTTCACAATATTATGTGCATTTTGCACACATGCCATTTTTTACATTCTGAGGCAAATATAGCTATTTTAATTTATTTTATTTATTTACCATAACTATAAATTGATTCTCAACAAGCACTTGTTGAATTGCTGCCCTACAATCTCCAAAAATCAACATTGTGCCACAAATCCTCTAACTGTCTGCAACTTCAGGAGGGTCTGATCAGATCAGCTGAGATGGAATTGTTTCTGTGGGGCAGTTAAATCTGAATATTCCTTCCCAAGCAGCATTTAGAAAGCCACTGTAATTGAATTGTTGAGCCAGCACCTAATTTATTACAGTAGCTCTCACAATTGTAAATGCGCTCTTTGGCGCCATCATTCATACAGTGTTTTAGTCCACTCAGGACTCCATCGGAGAGAGAGGCTTTTATTTAAACTTTGTGCTTGGACTGTCAATCACTACGTGTTACGCAATATATGTCACATGACCTGTTTACATGTCTGCTTCTCCCAGTGGGCAAACATACACAGAATGAAAAAATGGCAGATGTAATGACTGGTTGGATAAATATGGGATTGACGAGACAGATACACGAAAAACAAAACCCATTCAAACATGGCACAGGGACATAACAGTCAGACCCACAAGAACAAAAGAAGTAAAACAGGAGAACTTTAAAGACCACGAAATGCAACTAAATAAATTCTAGAAAAGGCATCAGCCACCACATTGTCTGCTCCTTTCTTGTGACAGATATCCAGGTTATAATTCTGTACTACTAGTGATCTGATTGTACATGCACAATAGAAAGATGAGGGGACTGTGATCGGTATAAACAACAACGGGGATACTAGGAACCAACATAAACTTCAAAGTACTAGAGTGAGAGTAGGAGTGCTAAAGTTTCTTTTTCGATGGTGGAGTAATTGAGCTGTTTTTTGTTGAATTTCTGGGAAAAATAACGGAGGGTAATTGTGGCAGATAAGTTCTTAATGTGGAAAGGAGGAAGCGGGAGCCTGGTGAACAATCCATGTAAGACGTTTAACACTTTTCAGTGTATAACAAAACATAAAGACACACACACACATACATGCTTCTTGCATCTCTCTCTCTCTCTCTCTCTCTCTCTCTATCTGTAGCTCCAGCTCCTCTTTATCCCTCTCAAGGCTGATTGCGATCATTCTCCCCCAGCCATCCCTCCTCATCGCTCGGCCATGCCCCCCGCTCGCCACATACCCCCATCGCCCAACTCAGGTTGGGGAGCCATCCGGCCTGTGCCTTACTCTGAACAACGGTTGAAAAGTTTTTACAAAAACCATGATAATACCCCGCCATGCCAAGAAATTGGGGCAGCTCGCACCATGATTTTGGGACTGGGAACTCAGCAATGGCAGTTACCTTGGCCTCAACCGGGCAAGTGAGACCCTGGCTGACCTCCTTGCTCAAATAAGTGACTGTCGCCAGTACAAATTCACACTTTGTCAAGTTTAATGTTAGCGAGGAACTTGACAACTGCTTGAAGACAGTTTTCAATAGTGACATATGCACTAACCACACAAGGTAAGCATCAAGGTAGGCAATGCAGTTAGGAACACTAGACAACACCAAATTTACCAGTCTTTGGAAGGTTGCGGGTGCATTTCATAATCCAAACGCCATAACCAAATATTGGTAAAAATTATCTGGAGTAACAAAGGCTGACATTTCTGAAGCTGGTGGGGGGGCAGGGGGTGAGTTTAACTTGCCAATCACATTTAAGTACATTTAGTGACAAAACGGGCAGAACACAAATTATAAATACAATCTTCCATTCTAGGATCTTACAGATAGGACTTGAGCATATTACCCCTAGATGACTGGACAACTGGTGATCATGTGCGACACAACACCTGCTGCTGATAAACAGCAGGGACTACAATCTGAAACACAGCATTCCAGTCAAGGTCAGTAACAGCGTTAGAACACCATTTACACATTATACCATCTTCCACAAAGTAAGCAACCTATTCCTCTTTGGCAATGTCTGAGTCCACAGCAGAGGAAAACATTTATTCAGGGATTGATCAGCTTTTTGTGCAGAGTTCATTTGTTCACGAGTGGCAGACAAGGTTAAATTGTCAGGGCTTTTCACAGCGTTTTCTGTACTGTCAGATTTTGTACTTGTCTGCTATCTCACAGATATGGAAAAGTCAGACTGATTTAGAGGCAATTCATTTACAAATACTTTTACAAAACCAGTGGCTAAATCACACTGTAAATGTACATGGTGTAGAGGTACTTTTACAACACCCATTTCATTGCAGTGAACAAGCACACTTGAACCACAGTATGACTTTTTTGACAACGGCAACACATCAGAGACAATAAATGACTGCGCAGCACCTGTATCACGCAGTATTGGAATTTCTTTTTGATCTTCACAATTACTAGTCAGTGAAACTAACCCTTTCATGAGAAATGGTTTTAAGCTACAATCAGGTACATCATAAAGGGGTACATTACTGGCTATCTCTGTGACAGTTTTCATAAAACCAACACTCTTTGGCTGTTCACTTCAGTGCAAGGCAGTCCGCAATTACGTGACCCTGCTTATGACAATAAAAACACTCACAAACCTCTTTAGATTGCGGAGGACTAGGTTTGGATCAGCAGGGCTGAGATTGAGAAGACTTCGACATTAAAGTCTTCAAGGTGTGCACAGATGAAAACACATTTTTATGCATGAGCAAAAATGTATCTGCTAGCATGGCTGCCTGAGACAACGAAGTCACCTTCTGCTAATTTAAATATACCACAACATGCTCAGGTAAGCAGAACTCCTCAAGCAAAATTAACTCCCTCAATGAATTTAAATCAACAACTTTGCTTGCAACTCACACCACTCATCAAACAAAATGCATTTCTCCCTCAAAAATTCTACAAAGTTCTGGTTTACACTTTTCGTATGGATTCTAAATCTTTGTCTATAGGCTTCTAGAACCAACTCATATGCACAAAGGATTGTTCATTTAACAGTCTCATAATTTAAACTCTCTTCCAAAGAAAGTGTGGAACAGATTTCTTGGGCCTTACCAACTAACTTACACAAGGAACAGGGACCACAAATCCTTTGGCCAACAGAGAAATGCAGCAATGCACTCGAAAGTGCTGAAGAATGAATCAACCTCCATCTCCTTGAACTGAGGCACAAGAGCTATATGTTTACTAACATCAACGGTGGTCGAGGGTGGATCGACTACCGAAGAGACATTACTGGCCGATATGGGGCTTGGATGCGCAGCTGAACCGGCAGCAATTTTAATTTGCTCCAGCTCTATATGTCGCAAATGTACCTGTTTATCGGCCTCATTTCCAATCTGCATATTTCCAGACGCAGCTCCAACTTGGCCTGACGCTCTTGAACCCTCTCTTGTGCCTCCATTTGCAAATGGCTTGGGTGGATTTTCAGCCGCACTCCGTCTTTAGATCCGCTGTAGGCGGGAGAAAGGATCAAAGGGCGGAAAGACGGCTTTGACCTTGGACTCCAACCTCGACCACCGCTCCAGCCTCAACCTTCCTCTCGTCCCGCTCGCCCACTGAACTGAGATGCTGTGCGCCAGTGCCTAGAGGGCCTGTCTCTTTGCCACCATCAGCACCCGGCAAATCAAGGACATTTAGCTTTCTCAATAGATCAAAAGTAATACCCTTGATTTCTCGTTCAAATTCTTGCCTAACAATGGGAATATTAGAATGGCCTGCATTGGCAACCAAATCTTCCTTCCTGCATTTTCAAAGATTTTTGCTCATCAATACACCGCATCAATCTAAACCTTAACCAATACAACAACGAAACTCTAATCTGTTCCAACACAATGTCCACAGCACAAAAATAACAAAAGTTTTGAACACAAGAACTGTGTCAACAGCTTCTTATATAATTCTTCGTTAAACACACATGAGCAACTTTCCAAACTTTTGTTCAGAATGGAGACTCTAGCTAAAAATCAGATGTATTAGTATTTCCTGCCAAATTTATCACCTAATGTAAAATCTGAGCTACTGTAGCGCACTTGCAGACCTCTGAACTACCATAATAAATCCCTGTGAGTCTCTGCCCCTTTCTCTAATTTTTTCTCTCTCTTCATGCAAAAAAACCTGTATTCTGCAGAAGTGCCACTTAATTCTGGAGTGCTTATGTAAAATGCCAATAGCAGACTGATTCCAGCCCACGGTGTGCCATCACATACAGCCACAGAAATCAACACATCAAGCACATACCAACTTCAAAACCACACACTTCCACAGTTCCCATAATAGCTCTGATTATACTCACAGGTCAGTGGAACCCAACCTCATTTTGCTGCAGTGAAGTTCAGTAAAACTGAAAATGTTTGGTCCGTTTTATTTAAGGTAGCTCATTACCAAGATACAAATCATTATCCCAACCTCTCAGCATGCCTGGCTGTGGGTTTTGCATTACAGAGATATCCAAGGTCCCCATTTGTTTGTGTGTCCTCTGGGCATGTACGATTTAACTGTGTTTAGTCTCGTGGTCTGTTACCCGTTGACTTTTAATGAGCATTCAATACTTTCATAATGTGCAGTGAGCTGAAAAATGTGTCATAAAGTCTGGCTGATATACTGTAGGCTAAAAACAAATCTCTTAGAAAGTAAAGAAATCATGAATTACAGTATATTTTAATAGTAATTAAACAGTAGTAAAATAATACATTTGTTTATTAAGCATTTAATAGTGTTAATATAAATGAACTCATAAGGTCGCTTGCTAACAGAAAACACAGTATTATTCACTCACAATCGCACACTCATTTATTATCCATGCTGCTGACAACAATTGAGCTGCGGTGTGAAGGATGTTTGGTTGCAGATTTGATGTTTAGTGTGCAAAAAAAAAAAAAACATTGCTTGAGAAAAATTACAGGCTTTTTTTTTACACTGCATAGAAGACCAGAACAAATACATCCACCTCTTCTTCTGTTTGTCAAAAGAGCTTTAATCAAGGTGTTAAGCAGGACCGCTGCTCCCTATATGCATATTAAGGATTCTGCAATGTCCACGTTACATTAAGGTACATTTAGAGAAGCTACTAATATTGAATAAGTGTTATTAAGTATTATAACATGTAAAGTAAAATGGCTAAATGGGTAAAATGGGTATCGCATGACAGTCACCATGTTTATTCTTATTGTTAAAACTGCATATTAATGTTTAATTATGCAATTGTAAATGAGTTATTGGTTGATAATGAGCCCCTTTGTGAAACCTTAAAAAAATGTAAAGTGTTGTCCCAATAATTAATGCAATACAATAAGGGTTACAGCAATAATAGCAAACAATGATAAAGACGAGAAAGAAGATTTATCAGTGGTTATCTTCAGTCCCATTCTGAAAGCCTCTTCAAAGTGAGAGTCTGGCTTTATTCTGGTATGGAACACAATATTTTTACCCTCCATTCAATTCCCATTTAATGAAATCAAAAAGAGCTCTATTTATCTAATTGAATATCCTGTATAACTCACAGATATGTCACATTACGGAATTAAATTGGTTGTGAATGCCATGTTGAATTTCATGCAACACTATGAATGTTGAGTTCAGGACAGATTTTAGCAGGAGACAGATGGTGACCTAATACGGGTGCCTTCTCTGATATTATTTTTATTAGCCTTACACTGCTAATTTCCAGAGCAGGCAGAATGCAAATGACGATGTACAGATGTTTACAGATAACCTGCTGGGCTTGTTTAAAGCATCTTTCCATCTGTCAAAATTCTCTCCTGCCTCTTTCACAGAGGTCAGCAGAAATGGCCAGAACACAGGCTATAACACTCACCCCATAAATTTACACATCCCTGTAATATAGCCATATAGCAACAATTTATTGGAAAATGGAAAAATGCATGTGTTGCCATATGGCAACACTGTACTACAATGGAATTGCACCAATACATTTGCTCTTTGGGATTTTTTTTATAGATATGGTCATACATTATATTATTGCATTTATTCAATGATTTGGAAGTTTTTTTTTTTATCACAATATAATTGTGCATTTATATTGTAACAGTATAATAACAATTATGATTTGTAGTTCTTTTTTCAAACAAAAATGGACATGGCAACTTTTTATAGAAAGGGCAAGGAGAGTGCACATTTAGCTCTTCTGAATGACAACAGTGAAGATGAGCTAGGCATAGTGACAGTGGAAATGTCTGATAATCAACAATATTGAAGAATGCATGATAATAAATATCTAAAGTTTCGTTTGTATAAGTTCCAAGTGTACAAATACAGTACATGAATTAATCAAATAAATATTATTTACATTTAGGATAAAATTATCATTATTTAAAGCTGCAGTACGTAAGATTTTCTGGTTAATAATGAACAAATTGTCGCAATTTATTGAGTACATAAACAATCAGTGTTCAAAACAATGTCCTTACCTTACACCAAATCACGACAGTAAGCCTATACAAGTGATTTGTATTTTGAGCTGTAGGGTCAGATTTGGCATGAAAATGCTGGCTTATGATGTTCATCTTTGCGTCTTTACGTCATGTACATGAACCGGATGTTACGTGTTCCGGCTGGAGATAGTATAGTCAGTATAGTCAAACTCACACAGTTCAGGACAGCATTGCTGCATTCTGGGTGGATGTTGTTTACTTGCTTGGATATGTTTTCTGGTAGGGTTGTTGAAGTATATATTGGTTGTCATGCTTTTATGAATCAAATATTACTCGTGTGTTAACCGATCGTGATGTATCTACATTGTCTGGTGACATGTTTACTGATATGTATGATTTCTGAAATTGACTTCTTGTAATTGTTATATGCCGTATTTAAGCATATTATTTTCATGTTAAATTAAGTATTTTTTATCCCCATCATTATTGAATGCTCGTTTTATGGTGTTATTGTGTGCAGTGCATAGATGTGCTATTGTATTATTACGGTTCACTTGCATTATCAACTGAGGCTGTACAATATAATGTAAAAATAATAAAGTCTTCCACTGAACTCATATCAGCCTTATCACGAGTTTCACCTCTTAAATTGATCTGTGAAGTACAATACAAACATTAATAGTGGATAAAACATTTGAAAAATATATAAACGCTATAAATATAAAATTAATTAATTAATTCACAATATGTAAATTGGAGTGTTGTTTATCTTCATAAAAGTAAGAACATTTTCTGTTTTAAATGCTTAATAGAATAACATAATATCAACATGAAAACATGACATTATGGCTCTGAGTATCTTTTAGTCAAGATCACACACAGGCGATGTCCAGGTAAACTCAAATCATGAGATTCATTCCGGCAGAAGAGCAGTGCCAAAACACGACTGATGTAAAGTTTTCTTCCCCAAATTGCTTGTCATTTTAAGTTTCAACCACCAATGTTGCTAGAGAGCTCAAAGTTGTATAGTGCAGCTTTAAGAAATACTACTTTTGTTTTTGAACCATTTTCCAATGTGGTTCAGAGTTGCCATTTGGCAAAAATTCCCATTTATTTTCTTTTTTTAAATGTATTTTTATTTTTGTTATCAGAGCTTTCTTATGTCAGAAAATTAAATGGGAAAGATATTCAAATGTATGCATACCATACAAGGATATACTGTATATGTTTTATGTCTTAAGGTCAGTCAATTCTAGCCTCTTTTTCTCCCCATCTGTCAAAGGAAATATGATTTTCAGCAGGCCTTCAGGCACCAGTCTCTCTCAACTTGCATTCTGAATCATCTCTCTTTCTCTCTCTCTTTCACTGGGTCTCTTTCACAATCCTTGTTTGTCACTGTTTGTCATTTGTAAATAAAAATTAATATGAATAAATATAAATATTCCACATGCTCGAGATTCCGTGCAAAGAAACCGTTGTGTGTATTTGCTGAAATTCACAACCTCTTGGGCAGATGAAAGCTACCTTATTCTCCTTATGCGTCCCCCTCCCCCTAATTTCCTCTTACTTCACACGCAGTCCTCTGAATAGCCTTTATCTCTGTATTCGCCAAGCTCTTATCGGGAGAAAAGAGGAAATCGTGATTCTGATCCCCCAGTTCCATTATCATCTCCTTTTTTGTTAAATCTATCTGTCTTATAGCTGCCTCCTCTGTAATATATCCCCCAACTCTCGTGCTTCATGACTTTATTTCAGAGTGTGCTGCCTGAGGGATCTGTTTTGATGTTAATACTTTCATCAGAGGGATTCCGAAACAGTTTTTTTGGTCACCTACAGTATGTATATCTCATAATATTAGCACTCGGTATTAGCGCAGAGACTCGACGACAACTTAAAAAATCTCTGGATGTGAGGCAAATGTAAACGGGGACCTCAGAGGGGGATTTAGATCAAACAAAAGAATGAGAAGTAAAACGTTCCATTGTCTCATCTCCCTCTCTCTCATTCCTACTCGCCTTCAATTCTCTCACTCATCAAAGGTGTGAACTGTAATATCTTTCTTCTTAACCTCAGGGGAAGAAATGGACAGCCTTTCTCCTCAGTGACTGTGAAGACATTATCATCTTTTGAAAGCAAAGGTCAAGTGCTAATTTCTATACTAAAGCACTTAATGTTTTCTGGCATTCATTATTAAGAGGCACACTCAGAGAGAAAGAAAGAGACAAGTTGGTTAAAATTAAAGCAGATTCGAGCAGTATTAAAACAGCAGAGGATAATTACTATAGAAGTGCAGCGGAAGAGAGAAAGTGATGTGGAAGTAATATGATTATTGATATTATTGACCGACCGTGCTGTCAGAACTGACATCAACATCTGCTTCTGAATTATTAGTCTCTAATAAAGGGAAAAGTTTGTTTGAGCACATAGAATTCTAATCTTGCAGCATATACACAATCGAAAGAACTGAAATGACTAAATACAGAATAAAAAGAGTAGAAATACAGTAAAAAAATCCTGGAAACTGCTTAAATAAATAAGAGTTCTGTCATTATTTACAAACATGTATGACTAGAGTTGTGGAGTAATGGAATAAATACACTGGTGGCCAAAAGTTTGGAATAATATACAGATTTTGCTCTTATGGTAAGAAATTGGTACTTTTATTCTCCAAAGTGGCATTCAACTGATCACAATGAATAGTCAGGACATTAATAATGTGAACAATCACTATTACAATTTGAAAATGTTTTCAACTACATAAACTACTTCAAATAGTTCTCATAAAAAAATCCTACATGTGCAGCAATGACAGCTTTGCAGATTCTTGGCATTCTAGCTGTCAGTTTGTCCAGATACTCAGGTGACGTTTCACCCCACACTTCCTGTAGCACTTGCTATAGATGTGACTGTCTTGTTGGGCACTTCTCACACACCTTACAGTCTAGCTGATCCCACAAAAGCATTTTCTTTTTGTTTTCTGTTTCAAAAGTGGCTTTTGCTTTGCAATTCTTCCCATACGCCTCCGATCTGCCCGGGGAGGAGCAGCTGTCATACATTAGAGGGTGGAGGAGTGGCCGAGGACTAAGCTACGGTGTATCAATGTTTTGTTTATTTTCTCTCCTCTCTCTCCCACTGCCGCTCCGCATTGGCCTTTTCCCTCTCTTTTAAATTTTACAGTTTTTTTTGTTGGGGGGTACTACACTGTTAAAGAGAGTACCCCCCTATTTTTCATTATTGTTTCCCTCCCCCTGTCCCCTCCCAGATTCAGAAAGGCGGGGATAACCTTCCGGCAGACGGGGGTAAGGCACGCCCTCCCCCAGGGAAAAGGGGGGGTGTACGTCATACCGGGGGCTCCACGGCCTGAGAGAACGAGGGAAGAATGTGACAGGGCTTAGGGTGGGGCTGGGTCGTGATTTTACACACCCGACCCTTATCAGGCTAATTAAGCCTCCGAGAGGGATAAAGGCAGACTGTGGATGGTGGTGCGACAGAGAGAGAACGTTTACGGTTAGCTGTCCATCCTATGTGTGTGTTTGTGTATTTTTGTTTAGATTTATATTAAAATATTATTTATATCGTCAAGCTGGTACTCACCTCCTCCTTTCCATTGAACTGCTTTACAGTGCTACTCAGAGCCCGCGTGGAGCAGCAGTATGCAAAATGCATTGCTGCGTATATTGTTGTGAATAGACGTAGCACCATGCGGTTTCGCATTTGGCACCTAATTAACACGAGAACATTTTACTCTTGATTGCTCAAGTTCATGTGGATAGTGTACAAGGAGTTAGTATTTACATTATTGATGGAAAGATATTACAAACAAACATTTGAAGCCTTAATATAGTCAATGTTAATTAAGCTTATAGTGATGTTTGCTTGTGAATCTGAACAGTGTTATTATTCATTTCTTGAGGAGCAATCATTAAAAGTCTCAGTATTACATACATTCTCCTGTTTTTAATGGAAAACATGAGAGAAGACCTGCGCTGGTTGTCACTGATGTCGCTTGATCTTTCTGTCAAGAGTCGCATCAGTGTACCGGAGCAAAAGCAGGGGGCTTTCACGCTTGCAGTTTAGTCCAAAACAGAGCACAATTTGCATGAAAATTGGGTAATGTGAAAACTGTTTTGCAGTACAGAACATGAGACTACCTGTAAGAGGTGGTCAGAGTTTGGTTGCACTGGAACTGTGATGCGGTTCGCATGAGTGAGAAAGCAAACTGTACTCGGGTCCGCACTTGTTCAGGAAGTAAAATGACATGCGTTTTTGCGATTTAAGCATGATGACATCATCAGTTGCACAAAAACAAACACAGTCGTGCTTGTGTCATGAGTGGCAGGGAAATGTTGCGGGACACAGAAAAGGAATGGGATGAAATTAGACTCAAAATGATTAACAAATGCGTGCCTACTTATCCATCAATTTGATAAATGTTGCAAATGTTTTTTACAATCCACAGACAAATGCCTTTCAACTTGTGTATGTGAAATTCTAAATTAAATGAATGTGCTGGGATATGTACAAATGGAGACATATTTGTGAACAAAAATGTTCCCTTTTGTATAAATGTATCACAATTGTGTATGCAACCAAAGAACATGTTCAAAATCAAACACAAAATGGTCTTGTGAAATATTGAATGTTTGTGAATTTGTGGATCAAGTGACATGTATCCATTCACTTGATTCATTTAAATTTTGAGACTTGTTTAGCTGTTTTTACCAAAGCAACTACCAATGGATAAGTCCTAAATGTATTCATAAATGTGCATATCTACCCATTAATTAGAGAAATGTTTATTATAACCCTCAAAAATGCATTTAAACTTGCATCTGTGAAATTTATCAATAAAATGTTTTGGAATTTGTACAAATAAAGACAGATTTGTGAATACCTTGTGATTTGTGAGTTGAATGTGCATTTGTGGAACAAGAGACACACACATTCATTGACATCTATTTGTGTCTATTTCCTTTGATTCATTTGAATTTTGAGACTTCCTTTCAGCTGATTTTGCCTTGCAAGATCCACACGTAACTTTATGTGAGCAAAGCAGCTACCACTAGATGGCGATCTCAGTTTACAGAAATACCATCAGGCGGGGCATCGTTTAATTACAAGGTCAATGAGCAAGTGCTCCACACTTCAAGAAAACAGAGGCTGACATCAACAGAAAGGATCAAAGGTCTCAATTTATCTCATATATAACTAAGGATAATGTCATTTTAAAAGGCGAAAAAAGCCAATTTTAGAGTGCAAGTCCTGGTGACAATGTGTTTGTGTTACATGTCAGTAGCTTCTGGTTAATAGGATTCCAACACCTGACTGACTGTGTCTTTGTTTCTGGCACCAGTCAGCATTAAAGTCTGCTGTTTTAATCACAACAAAGTGTATAGACCAGACCTGGGCAACTTACGGACCACAGACCGGATCCGGCCCTACACATGGTTCAATGTGGCCCGTGGCTCATTTATCCTAAAAGCATTTTTTTCATTGGTGTTATCTTGCATTGGGACCTAACATGCCTCCACAGCGTTAAAGTCTAATCTTTTATTTCCTTTTTCTTTTTTATTCTTTTTTTTTTTTTTCAAACTTTCTTGTCCCTCTGAGTCATTAATGTTTCTGAAGGATTCACAATGGAGTTCTCAGCGTTTGAAAAATGGGTGTGTCATTGAGCGTTTATTTTGTAGTAAACCACATAGCTTGTCAGTTGTCATTAATTTTAGTTAAGATATGCTGTGGTACATTTTTACATGGATTTTTCTCATTTGACGTGTACATAGTCGTTTTAGGAAATGTTTGTTCATGAATATTTTTGGTAAAAATGTGTATGAATCCTGTGTATATACTCTGCTGGGTTGTGAAGTAAGTTAAGAGCTGAAGAAATAGGTAATCGTGTGTAAATTGTTATGTAAATATTTAGCTTGATGCTAAGTGTAGGATTTCATATATCTTATATATAAAATAAAGCACGAAGGCTAAGTGATTTGCAATATGTATCACAATGTAAATTAAACTGGATGCTTATCTTCACCAATAATATGTAGGGATTTATATGTAAATAATTAGTTTAAGAATCTTGGCTACGTTTGGCCACCAATAAATGTAGGATAAATGACAAATGATCAGATTTGAAATCTGATTAAAAATTCTTCACCATTAAATATGAAATACAACAGTCTCATTGGATCTGCTCACAATTAATATGAGAGAAATTCAGCTCAAGAAGGGAATTATAATTAATTCTGGAAATATTTAAAGACTTAAGGTTTCGTCTGATCCCTCTGCGGCCAGCACTGAGTTGATATGACACATCTGTTAACTCTTTACAGTAATACTATTCTCATGGCCATTAAAAATAATATCACACATATGTTGAAATGTTGTCCGAGCACAGAGCATAGATCTTAAAAATCAAGTGACGAATATTTATCAAAATATACCACAGTCAACTTCTCTTTGAATACAAACAAAATGTTACCCCCTAAACTACAACCTAAACTAAACTAATACAGATGAAACATGAACACAGATTAATGAATGAGTTTTGACAGAATGAATTAAATGAGCTGTAACAGGAAAATTAACTTCCTTACACCACACGTTTAGAACCCTTAATACTTCATTTAGTACTCTGTGATTTGAGATCGGGTTACTCAAATTATATATCATAGAAACACCAGCACAGAGCATAGGGATTCTCAGCAGGAAACCGATGGAGTGCGTACTCCAGGTAGGGAATGAGGTTTTGCCCCAAGTGAAGGAGTTCAAGTACCTCGGGGTCTTGTTCACGAGTGAGGGGACAATGGAGCGGGAGGTTGGCCGGAGAATCGGGGCAGCAGGGGCGGTATTGCACTCGCTCTATCGCACCGTTGTCACGAAAAGAGAGCTGAGCCGAAAGGCAAAGCTCTCGATCTACCGGTCAATTTTCGTTCCTACCCTCACCTATGGTCATGAAGGTTGGGTCATGACCGAAAGAACTAGGTCGCGAGTACAAGCGGCCGAAATGGGCTTCCTCAGAAGGGTGGCGGGCTTCTCCCTTAGAGATAGGGTGAGGAGCTCAGTCATCCGTGAGGAGCTCGGAGTAGAGCCGCTGCTCCTTTGCGTTGAAAGGAGTCAGTTGAGGTGGTTTGGGCATCTGGTAAGGATGCCCCTGGCCGCCTCCCTAGGGAGGTGTTTCAGGCACGTCCAGCTGGGAGGAGGCCTCGGGAAGACCCAGGACTAGGTGGAGAGATTACATCTCCACACTGGCCTGGGAACGCCTCGGGGTCGCCCAGTCAGAGCTGGTTAATGTGGCTCGGGATAGGGAAGTTTGGGGCCCCCTGCTGGAGCAGCTGCCCCCGCGACCCGACTTCGGATAAGCGGTTGAAGATGGATGGATGGATGGATGGAAACACCAGCACATTCAGCAAAAGTTTGGAGGTAGTTCTTGCATTATGTTTTTGGCGTAAGTTCTTTATGTCCTTTGGCTTGGCCAGTGGAAGTTTGTGTTAAATTGGTCTTGAAGTTCTCAAGAATTTGGAGGGTTGATTTCGGTAGAAATCGACTATACACACTGGATTGATGATGGAACTTCCAGCTGAGCCTGGAGGCTGTAGAAGTTTGCAACTTCTAAATTCTAGAGATTCCACAGACTGAAGAGGACACCACCAAAAGTGGTGCCTTATGGTCCCAAGGGAGTTTTCCCTTGGAAATTAATGTGGTGACAACATTCAAACTGCTGGAATGGAAGAGATTTCTGGGGCTGGGCCTCCCGAGAAGAACCCGAATAACTAACTTTTGTTGTCAGGCATGGTTTTTAAACTATTCGGTTTGGTCCAGCCATGCAAAAGCTCTAAGCCAATCAGAAGTGTCTTAATGATGTCACATGATCACCTCTTTCCCTCCTTTTTCAATGTTGATTTACAATCTTTTGTGTAAAGGCCTCTTAAAATTCCTGCTCGGAAATTACGTTTTAATCATATATTTTATATCTTAAATAATCTTAAAGTTGATTTCCGCTGAATAATAGTAGACTAACTATTTCAACATGGATAATACAAGATTAAAAATTATAATCACCAGATATATTTATAAAAATGATAAAAGTCATAATCATTTCTGTAAGATGAATTTTTACTCTCATAATAGACTGTGCATTGTGCAATGTAGGATGGTGATACAATGGAGTCTTTTGATAGTGTTATAGTTCATAATATATGTATATGTGTAACTGGTCTTGATCGCCCCGCTCCGAACGGGACTCAAACCGACATCTCCGGCGTGGGAGGCGGGTGCGCTAACAAGGAGGCTTAAGGCACTAGCTTAAGGCTAGTGCACCTCTTGAGGTCAGGAGAGTGAGGTATACACACTGCACAGCTATCTACCAGCTGGCTCCCTTTACATATGCATTGTAAAACTGTAAATAAACAAAAAGTTGGTGTCCAACTAGAACGGTTCAGATCCAGTGTGTGTCTGTTCAATATCTCTGTCTTGAACAATTAGATTTAAGCATGTGATGGGTATAACAGCTGACAGTCACATGATGGTCATTCAGTATATCATTTTAAGTAGAGATGCACCGATCGACCGGCCAGGGACCGGAATTAGCCGATTTTCCGCATGCTCGGCCCGGACCGGTCACCGGCCGGTCAGCCTCACGTCTTACCGATTCCAAGCTGGTCCGTTTTGTTGCCAGCGGTGCAGGCAATAACGTCACAGCTGCATGTAAACGTGTCATTGGCATGGAAGATCTTCACTGTGAAGAATACATAAAGTTTGAAATGTGTAATAATTGTAAGGCCAAAGTAAACCGTGGGGGAACCACCACAATAACTTTCGGATCAACAAACCTAATTAGACATTTAAAACACCATCACCCAGCTGAACATGCCCATTTTAAAAAAGAAGCTAAAAAGTGAAAGCGGCTAAAGCTAGCCAGAGCTCAGAGCCAGTCACAAGTCAGCAGCCTCTCCTATCATCCCTTGGAATGAGCAGCGAAAAGACCAAAGCAATTACGAGGAAAATTATGAAATTCATGGCCCTGGATGACCAGCTGTTCTCCATAGTTGAGGACAGAGGCTTCAGAAATCTGATACATTTCCTCGATACAGAGTAGGAGGTACTTTCCGACTTCGCGTTGCCCGAGTTCTTTAATCTGGTGTCATGTCACACACGCAGCCTGTTATCTGTCAACATTTGGGTACACAAATCCGAAAGAGGGAAAGGGAGGTGCAGAGGCAGGCTAAATACATACAAATTGTGCCGTTGTTGATTTAATGTGCTGAGTACCGTAATTTTTCCCACCGTGTCCGATATTAAAATCAGTGCGACACACATTGCAAAAGGCATGGGCATTGTCGGTATGGCTTCGGGATATGAAATTCAATTCTTCCATCCAGCTATTGTTAAATTTACATGTATATTTAGTTTTTTTCACAGGAGCACCAGCTGAGTCTTCTTCTCCCATCTACCAGTGATGCTTGATTTAACACCCTGCGTCTACTACCTTCGCAGATATCAACAGCGCAAATGGGTTGTAGGTTGCCAGACTGTGGTCATAAATGATTTGTAATTTGTATGATGTGTCGATTGTGTGAGTAGGATGCGTTTCATTCAAGATCTGGCAACTTGACCACCTTGGACTAATATATTGATGTGATTATTCATATAACGTGGTTTGGGCCATACAAATTACGGGAGTTT